>NW_027490310.1:244559-593269 GCF_050948175.1 Xylocopa sonorina
TTCCATAGTTCAACAATTTTGTGAGCTGTCCCCTGGAATCCGCAGCTCAGTACTTATAAAATGAACGACACAAAGAACAGCCTAACCAAACGTATTCGAACCGATTTTTCAATACTAATCTTATCATGTTTAACTTATGCTGCAAACTATTGAAATGCCCTTCGAAAAGTGTTTATTCACAGTGAAGTAAACGGTAAGTATTACGCCTTCCACCACTGTTTACAATACGTATGTTTCATTTACTATCAAAACCGTGAGTATTATCGCCTTTCTTTACTTTTTGTAACCTTCAATGCCTTCATGTTACAGATCGTTAAACTTGCTTTAAAATGCTCTATCGTATTACGGAAGAATGGACATACCAATTCATTTTAAAAAAATGAAGGTAACCTTCATATGTCCAACATAACTCCACTTACAAAAAAACTATTTTCATCAACGGATGGCCCCCTTGTACTATGCAATTTTATATTAGCAAAAACTTCTATGAAACTTATAGTTTCGTGGATATCTGAGGTGCTAATTATTACTGCCCCACCCTGTATATTGTTATGGATGTGTCCAACAAGGCAACGATGAACAGAGTTAAATTTAATATTATGATGTTTATTATTTTACTTATAGTATATTTGTTTTTCTGGAATTTTGCCAAAAAACAATGTTCACGATGTCGACAGATGAATATATTTGCCTTAGAATTACAAGAGCC
Source organism: Xylocopa sonorina (assembly GCF_050948175.1). Classification (NCBI taxonomy): domain Eukaryota; kingdom Metazoa; phylum Arthropoda; class Insecta; order Hymenoptera; family Apidae; genus Xylocopa; species Xylocopa sonorina. The sequence continues at coordinate 245,269 of NW_027490310.1, forward strand.
AACAATTTCAAAAGTAGAATATTACTTTACTTCGCTAACCGAATCATTGCAAACGTTAAGTAAAGTGCGTGCCGTTCAAAACAGTCAGTTGCAACTTACGATACAACATTTCCAAGAAATGGTACGTGCCACTGTTTTTTAATTTCCGTTTATTTAATCAAAGGAGATTTAATTGAAATATCCGCAAAATTTGAGGACAAAAAGTTATTGTAATTTTACGCAACATATATGATGGTGATAAAGGATAAGTATACGGAACTGAAAATGGAAAGTAGTGAGCAGAAAAAGAAACTGATGGAGCTACAAAGTAGATTGATACATCCGTCAAATGATGATTCTAGGTTAATAAAATATGTTAATCAAAGAACTATTGCAAAAATCAAGTATAATCAATATTACTTCTGCTCAAAGGCTATAATAGAATTGGACCGAAATGGGTACAAAACAGGCAATTATATCTATACGTTCTATTCTATGCAAAGGCAAATATTTCAAAGAGAAAGGATGTGTTACTTACAAATTACTTATGTTCCTAGAGATCTCACTAATTCAGGCTTCTTGTCTTGCAGAACTAATCATTCGTTTAACATGTAAAGGGATCCAAGAATAGTAAAAGATTTTTATATTTCATAGCCTCACTTGATACGTCGATTGGATCACGTAAAATATCGGACATTAATTGCATCTACATCTTCAGACCTTAAATATATAATTGCAACAACATATTTAATAGCGTTTTAATAACATTTTTCTAATTGTTTATATCTATGTCTAATAAATATATATTAATCGAATATGTTGCTTTACCAAAGAATAAAAGTATCTGAGGTTTACAAATCGGAGCATTACATAACAAACGTGCATCACATATATAATATTACATGTAACAAAAGATGAAGACCAAAAAGATCGTACATAAGTTGAATCCACAATGCGGTCATAGAGATACAGAAACGGCAAAAATTCCAAATAATAATTTAAAAAATTCAAAAAGGGGGGAGTGAAAATCCATCTCCTTGACGATGATAAGGAACAAGTCTGCCTCATGCACTACAATATCCCAAACAGCCAGCGATTGGCACGCCAATGACAACGGATGGAACGAATTCCGTGACAGAACTGTGCTAACAAAGTGCTCCTACTCAGCTTCGAAATGGCATACTGTTAGTACTGTGGCGGCATTCGTATCACGGCACTATTAAAGCACCGAGATATAGCACACGGGCTACACGGCCGTGACAATGACACTATCAGCACACCATAGCTACACGCGTGGTTGTGGCGTAGGCTGACATTTACTAATGGGGAAGCTGTTTCCATAAAATTTATAAGCAAATATGAAAAATGACTAAACTGGGCAATTTATTTATTTTGATTCAATATAGATACACCCGCACAAACAAAGATATAAGAACACGATTTTATTATTTTCTATAAACTATAAATATAGGAAAACGACCATTAAAATGTCTATCAATAGTCATATGCTGAACATCTACTGACATCTAACGGTTCTAATTTGTATGAAAACACAGGTTCCCCATTGCCAAATGTGATCCTGCGTCATTGCTGAGGAGATTCATGAATGGAGCGATGATACGCATGTCACCATGGTGCTGGTGCTGCGCGATTCGCTTGTCTAGAACGTGCTGGTAACACGTTCTTGCATTTTAGTTAACGAATCCGGTCACAGATGACTACGAATCAGTTGACACTCCTCGGAAGTGGCAATACAGTGCGGGCATGGTGTCGCTACCATCTTGCCGTTTGTTATCTGGGATTCTTTTTAGTGCATCATTCGGAATTGAATTTGAACACATAGCTACTTAATCGCAAATTTGTATGTACTGTGACGTGGTGACATCACAAGGCTCGCTCAACCCCCCCCCCCCCCCCCCCCCCCCGCCCCACCTGCTTGGGTTAGACTAGTTCGCAGATCACCACCCATGCGAGAAGCGCGACACGGACCATCGCGATAGCTGTATTTGCGAGGAGCGTGAAATACACGATGGTAGAACCTCCCCCCCCCCCCCCCCGTTCGTTTCTCTCTCACCGTTCTACGGATTAGACTGGCGAGCTGATGAAAGAAGCGACCCATAATACGCCTCTTCGGCGGATAATAAGACCGCAGGTTCGTGGAAGGGCTGTGCGCCGAGGTAGCGTGACGGGCTCGACCGTGGAGGATTCGGGAAGTGAGCAAGAAGAGACCCTGAAGCCCGAAGGATACGATACAGAGCTCTGTAACGATAAGACCGCTGCCATAGTCCATGGAGACGAACAGGATGGTTCTCGGGTGTGAGAAGGACCTCTACCCCTCCCCTGAGCCCGTGGAGAGGAAAACTCAAGATGCGCAGTGGAATTGCTGGTGAGCCGTGGAAAGCGCGGGGCGCGACACGCGCCGCAGTTCAAATAATCCAGAGGACCCCCTCTAGACACACCAGAGGGGGCGATCAGGGAAGATCGCCGAAATCCACCGATCGATGCCCCGAACAATACCGAAGCGTATGGCCCTACCCCATCAAGGAGCCCTAAGGAGGGTCTAAGGGGATCCGAAGACCCCCAGCAAACCTATATAATGAGCTAGCCAGCACGAAGACAGCCTCTTATTCTTCTGAACGACTTAGCGGCTACTTAGCGAGCAACCGAGCAAGCGATTATGCGGAGCGATTCGGAGGAGAGAGAGAGAGAGAGAGAGAGAGAGAGAGAGAGAGAGAGAGAGAGAGAGAGAGAGAGAGAGAGAGAGAGAGGGAGAGAGAGAGAGAGGTAGACGAACTGAACGAGATCCATACTTGTTGGAAACGAGAACGTGAGTCCTTATACGCTAAAATGTCCCATTTGTTCCCTGCCGCAATTGTGATATCGCGTATTGTAATTTGTATTGTGTAACGGGTGGTGATCCCCGGTCATTCGCGGCGTGTCGTATACCTTTTTGTAATACCGCGACGAGGCAATCTAGAAAGAAGCCGTGAGTTCAGAATGCCGCGACCCTAATTTGCGCACTCGGCTAGAAGCAGTCGAGCGAAAGAGTATTTCGAAATTTCGAGGGTTATCTTGCACCGGGTTTCCCCGGTTTTGCGTGGTTTACTAGGTTTTGCTACTTCTTGAGTAGCTGGCGCCCAAAAAGTCCCAGCCTCGCAGCTTCGAAATACTTGCTGGATAGGAAATTTATTGTTCTGTACTTCGCGTTGCCGAATCACGCGGATATTCTGTACCCCGATATAACCCCGGATTAAACTTCTGGATACCCCGTTATTATTGGTTCTATATACCCTTTTCTTGCGGATTGTAACGGGAAAAACCGTCACAGTACATAATTATACATGACTGCATAAAAAGGATATCATATACTTTTATAATCAATGCGATATAAGAATATAAAACGGAGAACTATCCACTCCCATCAGGAGTAAAAACAATGTTTGGTACGCCAAGTGCATTGCAAAATATAATCAAGCAGTTAATATATCAAATTACAGCACACAATAAATCACTGAATGTATAATGATATGAACAGTAAGAAAAACATATTTACCTGTTAGATGTTTATAAATTCAAATTTAAAAGTCCAAGTCACATTTAATATATTATTGTTTAACAAGGTGATTTAATGTTGTTTCAAATAGGCGTGCAGAACTAGCTCGTACTTCTGTCAATGTAATTTCATTCGAAAGATACAAAGGATAAGAGAAAATATTCTCCAATATATAACATATATAAATCAACGGATGCAAGAGAGAACACTCGATCTCTGTGTAACGAGAACGGGGCGTCATCCTGCAGTAATAGTATAATGCCTGTTCCGAGATGGTGTAGAGAGTGAATGTGGAGGGTGAAAAGCATAAATTAACAACAATGTAACTAAAGAGAAAGAGAAAGAAAATATGTGGAAGCATTGCATTTATTAAGAGGAAATCCTAGAAATAACAAACAACAGATTATATACCATACTGTAAGGGTAAGGTACAACGAAATAGACGATATCGTGAGAGAAACTAAAAAAATCGAGAAACTTAAAAAGAAAATAATAATTTAGATTGAGCGAATCAATATCACTGATCCCGGCAAGCTTAATGGAAGACGCATAACGATGAATCGGTTAGAGTATAAGATAGATGTTGGTCGCGGTTTGAGTGGCCCTGGGAATCCTTTGCCCGCATCAGGGCAGGCAGTAGGATGGTGGAGAGCCTGCCCTCCTGTTGCTTGGATCTATAGAATTCACATTCTATTGTAGAGTAGAAGCAGATAATTATAATGCTTTTCATAGAAGATTACAGCTTACTTAATTCGAAACGTTGAAATGAGATGAGTCATGGCATAGTATAATGCATTAGTACTCTATTGCCTCGACATGTAGACACTACGAAGGGCAATCCTGTTGCATGGAGCTGTGGAACTTACATTCTTATGAAGTGTTAAAGCAGATAAGCATAGAGCTATGCATAAGAGATTACAGCATTCTTACTTTGAAACAATGAAATGGGATGCGCCAGCGCATTGCATGGAGAATTCTAGCTCGATTGCTTTAACAGACAGACACTAAGAAGCGCCAATCCCTTGCATGGAACTATATAGTTCACATTCTATTGAAGACCTCTAACAGTTAAGCATAATGTTATGGATATATGATTACAGATTCTTTGCTTTGAAACGTTGAAATGAGATGCGACATCGCGCTGCATGAAGTATTAGAAATGTCTTGCTTGGACACATAGAGATCTGGAAACGATATTCTGTTGCAAGTAAGTATAGGATTCACATCCTTCTAAGGTCTAGATGCAGACAAATGTAACATATTGCATAGAACATTGCAATTTACCATGAATCATTGAAATGACTTGCGACATCGTGTTGAATGAAGCAATAGAACTCTATTGCTCCGATAGGTAAACAACTGGAAACGCTATTTCCGAGCAAGGAAGTGTGGCATTTACATCCTTTTGTAGTGTAGACGAGGTATACATAACACTCTGCAATGTATATTATATCATATCATGAAAGATAGAAATGAGATGCGATTTTGCGTTTTAAGAAGCATTAGAACTCCACTGCTTCGACACGTAGATAGCTGGAAACGCATTTCCTAGCAAGGATGTGTGGCATTTACATTCTTTTGAAGTGTAGACGAGGTATACATAACACTTCGCAATGAATATTATATCTTGTCATGGAACACAGAAATGTGATGCGATATCGCGATTTAAGAAGCATTAGAACTCTATAGCTTCGATACCTAGACACATGGAAACGCATTGCCTAGCAAGGATGTGTGACATTTATATTCTTTTGAAGTGCGGACGAGGTACACATAACACTTCGCAATAAATATTATATCTTATCATGCAACATAGAAATGAGATGCGATATCGCGTTTTAAGAAGCATTAGAACTCCATTGCTTCGATACCTAGACACATGGAAACGCATTTCCTAGCAAGGATGTGTGGCATTTACATTCTTTTGCAGTGTAGACGAGGTATACATAACACTTCGCAATGAATATTACATCTCATCATGCAACATAGAAATGAGATGCGATATCGCGTTTTAAGAAGCAATAGAACAATACTGCTTCGATACGTAGACATCTGGAAATGCATTTCCTAGCAAGGATGTGTGACATTTACATTCTTTTGTAGTGTAGACGAGGTATACATAACACTTCGCAATGAATATTATTTCTAATCATGAAATATAGAAATGAAATGCGATATCGCGATTTAAGAAGCATTAGAACTCTATAGCTTCGATACGTAGACATCTGCAAACGCTATTTCCTAGCACGGAAGCGTCACATTTACAATCATTTGAAGTGTGTGCGAGGTATGCATGACACTTCGCTATGAATATTATATCTTATCACAAAACCTAGAAATGAGATGCGCTATCGTGTTTTAAGAAGCATTAGAAATCTATTGCTTCGATACGTAGACATCTGCCAACGCTATTTCCTAGCAAGGAACTGTCGCCTTGACTTTCATTTGATGTGTATGCGAGGTATACATGACACTTCGCAATGAATATTATATCTTATAATGAAACATAGATGTGAGATGCGATATCGCGTTTTAAGAAGATTTAGAACACTACTGCTACGATACGTAGACATCTGCAAACGCTACTTCCTAGGATGGAAACGTCGCATTTACATTCTTTTGAAGTGAATACAAGGTATACATGACACTTCGGAATGAATATTATAACTTATCACGACACATAGAAATGAGATGCAATATCGCGATATAAGAAGCATTAGAACCCTATTCCTACGATACGTAGGCATCCGTAAACGCTATTTCCATGCAAGCAATAGTCGCATTTACATTCTTCTGAAGTGAATTCGAGGTATACATGACACTTTGGAATGAATATTATAACTTATCACGAAACATAGAAATGAGATGCGATATCGCGATTTAAGTAGCATTAGAACACTATTGCTACGATACGTAGACATCTGCAAACGCTATTTCCTAGCAAGCAATAGTCGTATTTACACTCTTCTGAAGTGAATACGTGGTATACATGTCACTTCGGAATGAATATTATAACTTATCACGAAACATAGAAATGAGATGCGGTATCGCGATCTAAGAAGCATTAGAACTCTATTGCTACGATACGCAGACACCTGCAAACGCTATTTCCTAGCAAGCAATTGTCGCATGTACATTCTTTTGAAGTGAATTCGTGGTATACATAACACTCCACAATGAATATTATACGTTATCACGAAACATAGAAATGAGATGCAATATCGCGATTTAAGAAGCATTAGAACTCTATTGCTTCGATACGTAGACATCTGCAAACGCTATTTCCTAGGAAGGAAGTGTCGCACTTACATTCTTTTGAAGTGAATACGAGGTATACATGACACTTTGCAATGAATATTATATCTTATCATGAAACATAGAAGTGAGATTCGATATCGCGTTTTAAGAAGATTTAGAACACTACTGCTACGATACGTAGACATCTGCAAACGCTACTTCCTAGGATGGAAACGTCGCATTTACATTCTTTTGAAGTGAATACAAGGTATACATGACACTTCGCAATGAATATTATATCTTATCACGAAACATGTAAGTGATATGCGTTATCGCGAATTAAGTAGCATTAGAACTCTATTGCTACGATACGTAGACATCTGAATACGCTATTTCCTAGCAAGGAAAATTCGCATTTACATTCGTTTGGAGTGAATAGGAGGTATACATGACACTTCGCAATGAATATTATATCTTATCACGAAACGTAGAAATGAAATGCGTTATCGCGAATTAAGTAGCATTAGAACTCTATTGCTACGATACGTAGACATCTGAATACGCTATTTCCTAGCAAGGAAAATTCGCATTTACATTCTTTTGAAGTGAATACGAGGTACACATGACACTTCGCAATGAATATTATATCTTATCACAAAACATAGAAATGAAATGCGACATCTCGTTTTAAGAAGCATTAGGACTCTATTGCTACGATACGTAGACATCTGCGAACGCTATTTCCTAGGTTGGAAACGTCCCATTTACATTCTTTTGAAGTGAATACGAGGTATACATGACACTTCGCAAAGAATATTATATCTTGTCACGAATCATAGGAATGAGATGCGATATCGCGATATAAGTAGCATTAGAACTCTGTTGCTACGATACGCAGACATCTGAATGCGCTACTTCCTAGCACGGAAGTGTGGCATTTACATACGTTTGGAGTGAATACGAGGTACACATGACACTTCGCAATGAATATTATATCTTATCACAAAACATAGAAATGAAATGCGACATCTCGTTTTAAGAAGCATTAGGATTCTTTTGCTACGATACGTAGATATCTGCAAACTCTATTTCCTAGGATGGAAACGTCGCATTTACATTCTTTTGAAGTGAATACGGGGTATACATAACACTCCACAATGAATAATATATATTATCATGAAACATAGAAATGAGATGCGATATGACGATTTAAGAAGCATTAGAATTCTATTGCTTCGATACGTAGACATCTGCAAACGCTATTTCCTAGCCAGGAAGTGTCGCATTTACATTCATTTTATGTGTATGTGAGGTATACGTGACACTTCGCAATGAATATTATATATTATCATGACACATAGCAATGAGATTCGATATGACGATTTAAGAAGCATAAGAATTCTATTGCTTCGCTAGGTAGACATCTGCAAACGCTATTTCCCAGCAAGGAAGTGTCGCATTTACATTCTTTTGAAGTGAATACGTGGTATACATGACACTCTACAATGCATATTATATATTAACATGAAACATGGTAATGAGTAGCGATATCGCGTTTTGAGAAGCATTAGAACTCTAATGCCACGAAACGTATACATCCTCAAACGCTATTTCCTGGCAAGGAAGAGTCGCGTTTACATTCTTTTGAAGTGAATACGAGGAATACATAACACTCCACAAAGAATATTATATCTTACCATGAAACATAGAAATGGATGCAATATGGCGATATAAGAAGCATTAGAAATCTATTGCTTCGATACGTAGACATCTGCAAACGCTATTTCCAAGCAAGGAAGTGTCGCATTTACATTCTTTTGAAAGGAATACGAGGTATACATGACAATTCACAATGAATATTGTATCTTATCATGAAACGTAGATATGAGATGCGATATGACGATTTAGGAAGCATTAGAAAACTATTGCTTCGGTACGTAGACATCTGCAAACGCTATTTCCTAGCAGGGAAGTGTCGCATTTACATTCACTTGAAGTATAGACGAGATATACATAACACTGCACATTGAATATTATATCTTATCATGAAACATAGAAATGAGATGCGATATGGCGATTTAAGAAGCATTAGAACACTATTGCTTCGATACGTAGACATCTGCAAACGCTATTTCCTAGCAAGGCAGTGTCGCATTTACATTCATTTTAAGTGTATGCGAGGTATACGTGACACTTCGCAATGAATATTATATATTATCATGAAACATAGAAATGAGAATGGATATCGCGTTTTGAGAAGCATTAGAACTCTAATGGTACGATACGTAGACATCTGCAAACGCTATTTCCTAGCAAGGAAGTGTCGCATTTACACTCTTGTGAAGTGAAACCGAGGTATACATGACACTTCGCAATGAACATTATATCTTATCATGAAACATAGGAGTGAGTTGCGATATCGCGTATTAAGAAGAATTAGGACATTATTTCCCAGATGCGGAGACATCTACAAACGCTATTTCCTAGCATGGAAGTGTCTCATTGACATTCTATGAAGTGAGTACGAGGTATACATGACACTTCGCAATGAATATTATATCTTATCATGAAACATAGAAATAAGATGCGACATCTCGTTTTAAGAAGCATTAGAACCCCATTGCCCCGATACGTACACATCTGCTAACGCTAAATCTTACCAAGGAAGCGTCACGTTTACATACATTTGAAGTGAATACAAGGTATACATGACACTTCGCAATGAATATTATATGTTATCACGAAACATAGAAATGAGATGCGATATCGCGTCTTAAGATGCATTAGAACTCTATTGTTACGATACGTAGATATCTGGAAACGCTATTGCCTAGGAAGGTAGTGTCGCATTTTGAATTTTTTGAAGTGAATACGAGGTATACATGACACTTCGCAATGAATATTATATCTATCATGAAACATAGAAATGAGATGCGATACCGCGTTTTAGGAAGCATTAAATCCCCAATGCCCCGATACGTACACATCTGCAAACGCTAAATCTTACCAAGGAAATGTCGCGTTAACATACATTTGAAGTGAATACAAGGTATACATGACACTTCGCAATGAATATTATATGTTATCACGAAACATAGAAATGAGATGCGATATCGCGTCTTAATATGCATTAGAACTCTATTGCTACGATACGTAGATATCTGGAAACGCTATTGCCTAGGAAGGTAGTTTCGCATTTGCATCCTTTTGAAGTGAATACGAGGTGTTCATAACAATGCACAATGAATATTATATCTTATCATGAAACATAGAAATGAGATGCGATATGACGATTTAAGAAGCATTACAATTCTATTGCTTCGATACGTAGACATCTGCAAACGCTATTTCCTAGCAAGGAAGTGTCGCATTTACATTCATTTTAAGTGTATGTGAGGTATACGTGACACTTCGCAATGAATATTATATATTATCATGACACATAGCAATGAGATTCGATATGACGATTTAAGAAGCATAAGAATTCTATTGCTTCGCTAGGTAGACATCTGCAAACGCTATTTCCCAGCAAGGAAGTGTCGCATTTACATTCTTTTGAAGTGAATACGTGGTATACATGACACTCTACAATGCATATTATATATTAACATGAAACATGGTAATGAGTAGCGATATTGCGTTTTGAGAAGCATTAGAACTCTAATGCCACGAAACGTATACATCCTCAAACGCTATTTCCTGGCAAGGAAGAGTCGCGTTTACATTCTTTTGAAGTGAATACGAGGAATACATAACACTCCACAAAGAATATTATATCTTACCATGAAACATAGAAATGGATGCAATATGGCGATATAAGAAGCATTAGAAATCTATTGCTTCGATACGTAGACATCTGCAAACGCTATTTCCTAGCAAGAAAGTGTCGCATTTACATTCTTTTGAAGTGAACACGAGGTATACATGACACTTCGCAATGAATATTACACCTCATCGCGAAACATAGAAATGATATGCGATATCGTGATTTAAGAAGCACTAGAACTCCATTGCTACGATACGTAGACATCTGCAAACGCTATTTCCTAGCAAGGGAGTGTCGCATTTACATTCTTTTGAAGTGAATACGAGGTATACATAACGCTCCACAATGAGTATTAGATCTTATTACGAAACATAGAAATGAAATGCGACATCTCGTTTTAAAAAGTATTAGTACTCTATTGCTGCGTTACGCAGACGTCTGAAAACTATATGTCCTAGCAAGGAAGTGTCACATTTACATTCTAGTGAAGTAAAATCGACGTTTACATGACACTTCGCAATGAATATTAGATCTTATCATGAAACATAGAAGTGAGATGCGATATTGCGTTTTAAGAAGCATTAGAACTCTATTGCTACGATACGTAGACATCTGCAAACGCTATTTCCTAGCATGGAAGTGTCGCATTTACGTTCTTGTGAAGTGAAATCGAGGTATACATGACACTTCGCAATGAATATTATATCTTATCATGAAACGTAGAAGTGAGACTCGATATGGCGTTTTGAGAAGCATTAGAACTCTATTGCTACGATACGTAGACATCTGCAAACGCTATTTCCTAGCATGGAAGTTTCGCATTACATTCTTTTGAAGTGAATACGAGATATACATGACACATCGGAATGAATATTATATCTTATCACGAAACATAGTAATGGGATGATATATCGCGTTTTAATAGGCACTAGAACTCTATTGCTACGATACGTAGTCATCTGCAAACGCTATTTCCTAGCAAGGAAGTGTCGCATTTACATTCTTTTGAAGTGAATACGAGGTGTCACGTCCGGCGAAACTATTTTCCGTTGCTCCGGATGCTTTATGTCACGAGCCTATTTTTCGGTAATTCGGTCCGCGGGAACGCGTTATGACCGGGTCCGACAATTTCGGCTGACGCGACACTAGCGAAAACAATCGCGATAATAAGGGAATGACCCTACCTTTCGATGACTTCTTCCTCGATTTGTACGTAGAAACGGCGTGGAGGATCGTTCGCTGGGATCATAGCGGATTTCGTTCTGTTGGCTGCTACGGAAATCTCGATCAGTCGCCAGCGAAGAGGAGGACTGCGGTCGGAATTCAGCGGTGATGCTGAATGTGGCAGAATCGGCGTGATGCGTCGTGGTGTCTGGATCGGAAGCGTCGACGGTCGCTTCGGAAAGCGGCGTCTGGGCTGGTGCGAAGGCAGGTCGCTGGTATACGAGGACTCTCGGAACGCCCTCCAAATATTCACGCACCAGTGATCGTATGAAATTCTTCCTACTTGCACGTCGCGTTCTTCGCAAACCGGAAGCACGATTCATTCACCAGGTTTTTCTGTACTTTCGACTAAGATCTGAAGGATAGGCGGCGGTCTCAACGTCACAAAGCCGATTTCAATACTCCTTCAATTTGATGAAGAGCAACCCCAGTTGTATGGAAGAACCCGTGAAAGAATTCGTAGTTAAATGTAATGTTAAAGGTAGAACTAGTATTATAAACACTTGATAAAATTAATGGATGTGGAAATAGTAGACTTGGTAAAAGAACTTGTACTTGGATATAGTAAAAGTAAAAATAAAATATATTCTAGGTTTGAAGTATACAAGAACTGGAATTATTCTAAGACTAAGGCTAAGTTAAAATGGAAATAGAAATACGATGCCTGAACCCCACATTGAGGTGGCTAACGATCTAGAACTAGAGGTTTCGACTCCTCGGTAGGAGATCTCGAGTCAGAGTGTGTGCTCTGGAGACGCGCCTCTGACCTCCTCGGTTCGCGGGGCGCTACGGTCGCGGACGCTCGTGGTAGGGAGATTGCGGTCCCGCGAGTGGGGGACTCGCGTCTCGAGGCGAAGAGCGCGCGGTCGAGCGAGTGGGGACTCGCGGCTCGTGGTGGGGCTAGCGGCGCATGCCGCTGGCCGGACGCATCTTACTTAGTGTAACTTAGATCTAGGAATTCTTATATATGCGTCATGATATGGTATGTATGTCCTAGCTTAGAAGTAATATATAGGTTCTAGCAGATACGGTTCCCGGAATTGGAAAAGACCCCATTCAGGTGATGGGCTGCGGCTACGTCTTCCTGCAGGACGAATCCTCGGTGCGAGGGAGATAGGGCTGCCCGTCCTTGGTGCGGGCGTGACACGTATACTCGGTGGTCCGAGTGAGACACTGGTGCCCGGTACGAGCGAGACAGGTATACTCCGCGGTGCGAGTGAGGCAGCGGAACTCGGTGTAAGTGAGCGCGTGCAGGTATGCGCGCACGAACACTTCCAGTTGCTGGTTCTGCAGGCGAGTTTGGCTGGTTGCATGCGTCCAGGGGTTGATGCTGGGGGGTGCGAGGAGGTTCCTTTCTAAAAAATTACGTTCCCAGATATCTCTGTATCGAAGCTATGGAGTACTAATGCCCCATAAAACGCCATATCGCAGCTCATTTCTATGTTTCATGATAAGATATAATATTCATTGTTGACTGTTATCTATACCTCGCATTCACTTCAAATGAATGTAACTGCGACACTTCCTGCCCATTATATAGCGTTTGCAGATGTCTCCGTATCGAAGCAGTAGGGTACCAATGCTTCTTAAATCCCGATATCGCATTTCATTTCTGTGTTTCGTGATAGGGTATAATATTCATTGCGAAGTGTCATGTATACCTCGCATACACTTCTAATGAATGTAAATGCGACACTTCCATTCTAGTCAATAGCGTTTCCAGTTGTCTACGTATTGATGCAATAGATTTCTAATGCTTCTTCAATCGCGATATCGCATCTCATTTCTATGCTGTATGATAAGATACAATATTCATTGTGCAGTGTTATGTATACCTCGTTTTCACTTCAAAAAAATGTAGATGCGACACTTCCTTGCACGAAAGCAGTGTTTGCAGATGGCTACATATCGATGCAATGGTGTTCTAAATCTTCTTAAAACGAGATATCGCACCTCATTTCTATGTTTCATGATAAGATACAATATTCATTGGGAAGTGGCATGTATACCTCGCATACACTTCAAATGAATGTAAATGCGACACATCCTTGCTAGGAAATAGCGATTGTAGATGTCTACGTATCGTAGCAATAGAGTTCTAATGCTCCTTAAATCGCGATATCGCATCTCATTTCTATGTTTCGTGATAAGATATAACTTTCATTGCGAAGTGTCATGTATACCTCGTATTCACTTCAAAAGAATGTGAGTGCGACACTTCCTTGCTAGGAAATAGCGTTTGCAGATGATTACGTATCGTAGCAATAGAGTCCTAATGCTTCTTAAAACGCGATTTCCCATTTCATTTCTATGTTTCGTGATAAGATATAATATTCATTGCGAAGTGTCATGTATACCTCGTATTCACTTCAAAAGAATTTAAATGCGACACTTCCTTACTAGGAAATAGCGTATCCAAATGTTTACGTATCAAAACAATAGAATTCTAGTGCTCCTTAAAACGAGATGTCGCATCTCACATCTATGTTTCATGATAAGATATAATATCCATTGCGAAGTGTCATGCATACCTCGTATTCACTTCAATGCAATGTAAATGCGAAACTACCATACTAGGAAATAGCGTTTGCAGATGTCTACGTATCGTAGCAATAGAGTTCTAATGCTTCCTAAAACGCGATATCGCATCTCACATCTATGTTTCATGATAAGATATAATATTCATTTTGCAGTGTTACGTATACCACGTATTCACTTCAAAAGAATGTAAATGCGACACATCCATGCTAGGAAATAGCGTTTGCAGATGTCCACGTATCGTAGCAATAGAGTTCTAATGCTTCTTAAAATGAGATGTCGCATATCATTTCTATGTTTCGTGATAAGATATAATATTCATTTTGGAGTGTTATGTATACCTCGTATTCACTTCAAAAGAATGTAAGTGCGACACTTCCTTACTAGGAAATATTGTTTGCAGATGTCTACGTATCGTAGCAATAGATTTCTAGTGCTTCTTAAAACGCGATATTGCATCTCACTACTATGTTTCATTCTAAGATATAATATTCATTTCGAAGTGTCATGTATACCTCGTATTCGCTTCAAAAGAATGTAAATGCGACACTTCCATGCTAGGAAATATTGTTTGCAGATGTCTACGTGTCGTAGCAATAGATGTCTAATGCTTCTTAAAACGAGATGTCGCATTTCATTTCTATGTTTCGTGATAAGATATAATATTCATTTTGGAGTGTTACGTATACCTCGTATTCACTTCAAAAGAATGTAAATGCTACACATCCATGCTAGGAAATATTGTTTGCTGATGTCTACGTATCACAGCAATAGAGTACTAATGCTTCTTAAAACGCGATATCGCATCTCACCTCTATGTTTCATGATAAGATATAATATTAATTGCGAAGTGTCATGTATGCCTCGTATTCACCTCAAAAGAATGTAAATGCGACACTTACATGCTAGGAAATAGCGTTTGCAGATGTCTACGTACCGTAGCAATAGAGTTCTAATGCTTCCTCAAACGCGATATCGCATCTCACTTCTATGTTTCATGATAAGATATAATATTCATTTCGAGGTGTCATGTATACTTCGTATTCACTTCAAAAGAATGTAAATGCGACACTTCCAAGCTAGGAAATAGCGTTTGCAGATGTCTAGGTATCGTAGCAATAGAGTTCCAACGCTTCTTAAAACGAGATGTCGCATTTCATTTCTATGTTTCGTGATAAGATATAATATACATTTTGAAGTGTTATGTATACCTCGTATTCACTTCAAAAGAATGTAAATGCGACACTTCCATGCTAGGAAAAAGCGTTTGCAGATGTCCACGTATCGTAGCAATAGAGTTCTAATGCTTCCTAAAACGAGATGTCGCATCTCATTTCTATGTTTCATGATAAGATATAATATCCATTGCGAAGTGTAGTGCATACCTCGTATTCACTTCAATGCAATGTAAATGCGAAACTACCATACTAGGAAATAGCGTTTGCAGATGTCTACGCATCGTAGCAATAGAGTTCTAATGCTTGTTAAAACGAAATGTCGCATTTCATTTCTATGTTTCGTGATAAGATATAATATTCATTGTGGAGTGTTATGTATACCTCGAATTCACTTCAAAAGAATGTAAATGCGACACTTCCATGCTAGGAAATAGCGTTTGCAGATGTCTACGTATCGTAGCAATAGAGTTCTAATGCTTCCTAAAACGCGATATCGCATCTCACTTCTATGTTTCATGATAAGATATAATATTCATTGCGAAGTGTCATGTATACCTCGTATTCACTTCGAAAGAATGTAAATGCGACACATCCATTCTAGGAAATAGCGTTTGCAGATGTCCACGTATCGCAGCAATAGACTTCTAATGCTTCTTAAAACGCGATATCGCATCTCACGTCTATGTTTCATGATAAGATATAATATTCATTGCGAAGTGTCATGTATACATCGTATTCACTTCAAAAGAACGTATTTGCGACACTTCCTTGCTAGGAAGTAGCGTATCCAGATGTCTACCTATCAAAACATTAGATTTCTAGTGCTTCTAAAGAAATGAGATGCCGCATCTCAGTTCTATGTTTCATGATAAAATATAATATTCATTGCGAAGTGTCATGTATACCTGGTATTCACTTCGAAACAATGTAAATGCGCCACTTCCTTGCTAGGAAATAGCGTTTGCAGATTTCTAAGTATCGTAGCAATGGAGTTCTAATGCTTCCTAAATAGCGATATCGCATCGCATTTCTGTGTTTCATGATAAGATACAATATTCATTGTGGAGCGTTCGGTATACCTCGTATTCACTTCAAGAGAATGTAAATGCGACACTTCCCTGCTCGGAAATAGCGTTTGCAGATGTCTAAGTATCGAAGCAATAGGATTCTAATCCTTCTTAATACGCGATATCGCATCTCATTTCTATGTTTCATGATAAGATATAACAGTCATTGCGAAGAGTCAAGTATATCTCGTATTCACTTAAAAAAATGCAAATGCGACACTTCCTTGCTAGGTAATAGCGTGTCCAGATGTCTACGTATTGAAACAATAGGGTTCTAATGCTTCTTAAAACGATATATCGCATCTCATTTCTATGTTTCATTATAAGATATAATATTCATTGCGAAGTGTCATGAGTACCTCGCATACACTTCAAAGGAATGTAAATGCGCCACTTCCATGCTAGGAAATAGCGTTTGCAGATTTCTACAAATCGTAGCAATAGAGTTCTAATGCTTCTTAAATCGCGATATCGCATATCATTTCTATGTTTCGTGATAAGATATAATATTCATTGCGAAGTGTTGGGTATACCTCGTATTCACGTCAAATGAATGTAAATGCGACACTTCCGTGCTAGGAAATAGCGTTTGCAGATGTCTAGGTATCGTAGCAATAGAGTTCTAACGCTTCTTAAAACGAGATGTCGCATTTCATTTCTATGTTTCGTGATAAGATATAATATACATTTTGGAGTGTTATGTATACCTCGTATTCACTTCAAAAGAATGTAAATGCGACACTTCCTTGCTAGGAAATATTGTTTGCAGATGTCTACGTATCGTAGCAATAGATTTCTAATGCTTCCTAAAACGCGATATCGCATCTCACTTCTATGTTTCATGATAAGATATAATATTCATTGCGAAGTGTCATGTATACCTCGTATTCACTTCGAAAGAATGTAAATGCGACACATCCATTCTAGGAAATAGCGTTTGCAGATGTCCACGTATCGCAGCAATAGACTTCTAATGCTTCTTAAAACGCGATATCGCATCTCACGTCTATGTTTCATGATAAGATATAATATTCATTGCGAAGTGTCATGTATACATCGTATTCACTTCAAAAGAACGTATTTGCGACACTTCCTTGCTAGGAAGTAGCGTATCCAGATGTCTACCTATCAAAACAATAGATTTCTAGTGCTTCTAAAGAAATGAGATGCCGCATCTCAGTTCTATGTTTCATGATAAAATATAATATTCATTGCGAAGTGTCATGTATACCTGGTATTCACTTCGAAACAATGTAAATGCGCCACTTCCTTGCTAGGAAATAGCGTTTGCAGATTTCTAAGTATCGTAGCAATGGAGTTCTAATGCTTCCTAAATAGCGATATCGCATCGCATTTCTGTGTTTCATGATAAGATACAATATTCATTGTGGAGCGTTCGGTATACCTCGTATTCACTTCAAGAGAATGTAAATGCGACACTTCCCTGCTCGGAAATAGCGTTTGCAGATGTCTAAGTATCGAAGCAATAGGATTCTAATCCTTCTTAATACGCGATATCGCATCTCATTTCTATGTTTCATGATAAGATATAACAGTCATTGCGAAGAGTCAAGTATATCTCGTATTCACTTAAAAAAATGCAAATGCGACACTTCCTTGCTAGGTAATAGCGTGTCCAGATGTCTACGTATTGAAACAATAGGGTTCTAATGCTTCTTAAAACGATATATCGCATCTCATTTCTATGTTTCATTATAAGATATAATATTCATTGCGAAGTGTCATGAGTACCTCGCATACACTTCAAAGGAATGTAAATGCGCCACTTCCATGCTAGGAAATAGCGTTTGCAGATTTCTACAAATCGTAGCAATAGAGTTCTAATGCTTCTTAAATCGCGATATCGCATATCATTTCTATGTTTCGTGATAAGATATAATATTCATTGCGAAGTGTTGGGTATACCTCGTATTCACGTCAAATGAATGTAAATGCGACACTTCCGTGCTAGGAAATAGCGTTTGCAGATGTCTAGGTATCGTAGCAATAGAGTTCTAACGCTTCTTAAAACGAGATGTCGCATTTCATTTCTATGTTTCGTGATAAGATATAATATACATTTTGGAGTGTTATGTATACCTCGTATTCACTTCAAAAGAATGTAAATGCGACACTTCCTTGCTAGGAAATATTGTTTGCAGATGTCTACGTATCGTAGCAATAGATTTCTAATGCTTCTTAAAACGCGATATCGCATCTCGCTTTTATGTTTCATGATAAGATATATTATTCATTGCGAAGTGTCATGTATACCTCGTATTCACTTCAATAGAATGTAAATGCGACACTTCCATGCTAGGAAATAGCGTTTGCAGATATCTACGTATCGTAGCAGTAGAGTTCGAATGCTTCTTAAAACGAGATGTCGCATTTCATTTCTATGTTTCGTGATAAGATATAATATTCATTGTGGAGTGTTATGTATATCTCGAATTCACTTCACAAGAATGTAAATGCGACACTTCCTTGCTAGAAAATATTGTTTGCAGATGTCTACGTATCGTAAAAATAGATTTCTAATGCTTCTCAAAACGCGATATTGCATCTCACCTCTATGTTTCACGATAAGATATAATATTAACTGCGAAGTGTCATGCATACCTCGTATTCACTTCAAAAGAATGTAAATGCGACACTTGCATGCTAGGAAATAGCGTTTGCAGATGTCTACGTATCGTAGCAATAGAGTTCTAATGCTTCCTAAAACGAGATGTCGCATCTCATTTCTATGTTTCACGATAAGATATATTATTCATTGCGAAGTGTCATGTATACCTCGTATCACTTCAATAGAATGTAAATGCGACACTTCCATGCTAGGAAATATCGTTTGCAGATATCTACGTATCGTAGCAGTAGAGTTCGAATGCTTCTTAAAACGAGATGTCGCATTTCATTTCTATGTTTCGTGATAAGATATAATATTCATTGTGGAGTGTTATGTATACATCGAATTCACTTCAAAAGAATGTAAATGCGACACTTCCTTCCTAGGAAATATTGTTTGCGGATGTCTACGTATCGTAAAAATAGATTTCTAATGCTTCCCAAAACGCGATATCGCTTCTCACATCTATGTTTCATGATAAGATATAATATTCATTGCGAAGTGTCATGTATACCTCGTATTCACTTCAAAAGAATGTAAATGCGACACGTCCATGCTAGGAAATATTGTTTGCAGATGTCTACGTATCGTAGCAATAGAGTTCTAATGCTTCTTAAAACGCGATATCGCATCTCACTTCTATGTTTCATGATAAGATATAATATTCATTGTGGAGTGTTATGTATACCTAGTATTCACTTCAATGGAATGTAAGTGCGACATTTCCATGCTAGGAACCAGCGTTTGCAGATGTCTACGTATCGTAGCAATAAAGTTCTAATGCTTCTTAAAACGCGATATCGCATCTCACTCCTATGTTTCATAATAAGATGTAATATTCATTATGGGGTGTTATGTATACCTCGTATTCACTTCAAAAGAACGTAAATGCGACACTTCCTTGCTAGGAAATATTGTTTGCAGATGTCTACGTATCGTAGCCATAGAGTTCTAATGCTTCTTAAAACGAGATTTCGCATTTCATTTCTATGTTTCGTGGTAAGATATAATATTCATTTTGGAGTGTTACGTATACCTCGCATTCACTTCAAAAGAATGTAAATGCGACACTTCCATGCTAGGAAATATTGTTTGCAGATGTCTTCGTATCGTAGCAATAGAGTTCTAATGCTTCTTAATACTCGAAATCGCATCTCACTTCTATGTTTCATGATAAGATATAATATTCATTGCGCAGTGTCATGTATACCTGGTATTCACTTCGAAACTATGTAAATGCGCCACTTCCTTGCTAGGAAATAGCGTTTGCAGATTTCTAAGTATCGTAGCAATGGAGTTCTAATGCTTCTTAAAACGCGATATCGCATCTCACCTCTATGTTTCATGGCAAGATATAATATTCAATGCGAAGTGTCATGTATACCTCGTATTCACTTCAAAAGAATGTAAATGCGACAAATCCATGCTAGGAAATAGCGTTTGCAGATGTCCACGTATCGTAGCAATAGAGTTCTAATGCTTCTTAAAATGAGATGTCGCATTCCATTTCTATGTTTCGCAATAAGATATAATATTCATTGCGAAGAGTCATGTATACCTCGTGTTCACTTCAAATGAACGTAAATGCGACACTTCCTTGCTAAGAAATAGCGTTTGCAGATCTCTACGTATCGAAACTATGGAGTTCTAATGCATCTTAAAACGCGGTATTGCATCTCATTTCTATGTTTCATGATAAGATATAATATTCCTTGCGAATTGTCACTTATACCTCGCATACACTTCAAATGAATGTAAATGCGACAATTCCTTGCTAGGAAATAGCGTATCCAGATGTCAATGTATCGTAGCAATAGAGTTCTAATGCTTCTTAAAACGCGATATCGCACCTCACATCTATCTTTCATGATAAGATATAATATTCATTGCGAAGTGTCATGTATACCAAGTATTCACTTCAAAAGAATGTAGATGCGACGCTTACATGATAGGAAATAGCGTTTGCAGATGTCTACGTATCGTAGCAATAGAGTTCTAATGCTTCTTAAATCTAGATGTCGCATTTCATTTCTATGTTTCGTGATAAGATATAATATTCGTTGCGAAAAGTCATGTATACCTCGTATTCACTTCAAATGAACGTAAATGCGACACTTCCTTGCTAAGAAATAGCGTTTGCAGATCTCTACGTATCGAAACTATGGAGTTCTAGTGCATCTTAAAACGCGATATTGCATCTCATTTCTATGTTTCATGATAAGATATAATATTCCTTGCGAAGTGTCACTTATACCTCGCATACACTTCAAATGAATGTAAATGCGACAATTCCTTGCTAGGAAATAGCGTATCCAGATGTCAACGTATCGTAGCAATAGTGTTCTAATGCTTCTCAAAACGCGATATCGCATCTCGCATCTATGATTCATGATAATATATAATATTCATTGCGAAGTGTCATGTATATCTCGTTTTCACTTCAAAAGAATGTAAATGCGACATTTCCTTGCAAGGAAATAGCGTTTGCAGATGCCTACGTATCGTAGCAATTGTGTTATAATGCTTCGTAAAACGCGATATCGCAGTTCATTTTTATGTTTCATCATAAGATATAATATACATTGCGACGTATTATGTGTTCCTCGACTACACTTCAAAAGAATGTAAGTGCCACACTTCCTTGCTAGGAAATAGCATTTGCAGAGGTCTACGTATCGTAGCAATAGTGTTCCAATGCTTCTCAAAACGCTATATCGCATCCCATTTCTATGTTTCATGATAAGATATAATATTCATTCTGAACTGTCATGTATACCTCGTATTCACTTCAAAAGAATGTAAATGCGACACTTCCTTGCTAGGTAATAGCACCTCCAGATGTCTACGTATCGTAGCAATAGGGTTCAAATGCTTCTTAAAACGCGATATCGAATCTCATTTCTATGTTTCATGATAGACATAATATTCATTGCGAAGTGTCATGTATACGTAGTATTCACTTCAAAAGAAAGTAAATGCGACACTTCCTTGCTAGGAAGTAGCATTTGCAGAGGTCTACGTATCGTAGCACTGGAGTTCGAATGCTTCTGAAAACGCGGTATCGCATCTCATTTCTATGTTTCGTGATGAGATACAATATTCAATGCGAAGTGACATGTATACCTCGTATTCACTTCAAAAGAATGTAAATGTGACACATCCATGATAGGAAATAGCGTTTGCAGATGTCGCCGCATCGAGGTAATAGGGTCCTAATTCTTCTTAAAACGCGATATCGCATCTCACTTCTATGTTTCATGATAAGATATAATGTTCATTGCAGAGTGTCATGTATACCTCGTATTCACTTCAAAAGAATGTAAATGCGACACTTCCTTGCTAGGAAATAGCGTTTGCATATGTCTAGGTATCGTAGCAATAGAGTTCTAATTCTACTTAAATCACGATATCACATCTGATTTCTATTTTTCGTGATAAGATATAATATTCATTGCGAAGTGTCATGTATACCTCGTATTCACTTGAAATGAGTGTAAATGCGACACTTCCTTGCTAGGTAATAGCACCTCCAGATGTCTACGTATCGTAGCAATAGGGTTCAAATGCTTCTTAAAACGCGATATCGAATCTCATTTCTATGTTTCATGATAGACATAATATTCATTGCGAAGTGTCATATATACCTCGTATTCACTTCAAAAGAATGTAAATGCGACACTTCCTTGCTAGGAAATAGCGTTTGCGGATGTCTCCGCATCGGGGCAATAGGGTTCTAATGCTTCTTAAAACGCGATATCGCATCTCACTTCTATGTTTCATGATAAGATATATTGTTCATTGCGAAGTGTCATGTATACCTCGTATTCACTTCAAAAGAATGTAAATGTGACACTGCCTTGCTAGGAAATAGCGTTTGCAGATGTCTCCGCATCGAGGCAGTAGGGTTCTAATGCTTCCTAAAACGCGATATCGCATCTCACTTCTATGTTTAATGGTAAGATATATTATTCATTGCGAAGTGTCATGTGTACCTCGTCTTCACTTCAAAAGAATGTAAATGCGACACTTCCTTGCTAGGAAATAGCGTTTGCAGATCTCTACGTATCGAAGCAATAGTGTTCCAATGCTTCTCAAAACGCTATATCGCATCCCATTTCTATGTTTCATGATAAGATATAATATTCATTCTGAACTGTCATGTATACCTCGTATTCACTTCAAAAGAATGTAAATGCGACACTTCCTTGCTAGGAAATAGCGTTTGCATATGTCTAGGTATCGTAGCAATAGAGTTCTAATTCTACTTAAATCGCGATATCACATCTGATTTCTATTTTTCGTGATAAGATATAATATTCATTGCGAAGTGTCATGTATACCTCGTATTCACTTGAAATGAATGTAAATGCGACACTTCCTTGCTAGGTAATAGCACCTCCAGATGTCTACGTATCGTAGCAATAGGGTTCAAATGCTTCTTAAAACGCGATATCGAATCTCATTTCTATGTTTCATGATAGACATAATATTCATTGCGAAGTGTCATGTATACGTAGTATTCACTTCAAAAGAAAGTAAATGCGACACTTCCTTGCTAGGAAGTAGCATTTGCAGAGGTCTACGTATCGTAGCACTGGAGTTCGAATGCTTCTGAAAACGCGGTATCGCATCTCATTTCTATGTTTCGTGATGAGATACAATATTCAATGCGAAGTGACATGTATACCTCGTATTCACTTCAAAAGAATGTAAATGTGACACATCCATGATAGGAAATAGCGTTTGCAGATGTCGCCGCATCGAGGTAATAGGGTCCTAATTCTTCTTAAAACGCGATATCGCATCTCACTTCTATGTTTCATGATAAGATATAATGTTCATTGCAGAGTGTCATGTATACCTCGTATTCACTTCAAAAGAATGTAAATGCGACACTTCCTTGCTAGGAAATAGCGTTTGCATATGTCTAGGTATCGTAGCAATAGAGTTCTAATTCTACTTAAATCACGATATCACATCTGATTTCTATTTTTCGTGATAAGATATAATATTCATTGCGAAGTGTCATGTATACCTCGTATTCACTTGAAATGAGTGTAAATGCGACACTTCCTTGCTAGGTAATAGCACCTCCAGATGTCTACGTATCGTAGCAATAGGGTTCAAATGCTTCTTAAAACGCGATATCGAATCTCATTTCTATGTTTCATGATAGACATAATATTCATTGCGAAGTGTCATGTATACCTCGTATTCACTTCAAAAGAATGTAAATGCGACACTTCCTTGCTAGGAAATAGCGTTTGCGGATGTCTCCGCATCGGGGCAATAGGGTTCTAATGCTTCTTAAAACGCGATATCGCATCTCACTTCTATGTTTCATGATAAGATATATTGTTCATTGCGAAGTGTCATGTATACCTCGTATTCACTTCAAAAGAATGTAAATGTGACACTGCCTTGCTAGGAAATAGCGTTTGCAGATGTCTCCGCATCGAGGCAGTAGGGTTCTAATGCTTCCTAAAACGCGATATCGCATCTCACTTCTATGTTTCATGGTAAGATATATTATTCATTGCGAAGTGTCATGTGTACCTCGTCTTCACTTCAAAAGAATGTAAATGCGACACTTCCTTGCTAGGAAATAGCGTTTGCAGATCTCTACGTATCGAAGCAATAGTGTCCTAATGCATAGTAAAACGAGATGTCGCATATCACTTCTATGTTTCATGATAAGATATAATATTCATTGCGAAGTGTCATGTATACCTCGTATTGACTTCAAAAGAATGTGAATGCGACTCTTCCATGCTAGGAAATAGCATTTGTAAATGACTCCGCATCGAGGCAATAGGGGTCGAATGCTTATTAAAACGCGACATCTCATCTCACTTCTATGTTACATGATAGTATATAATGTTCATTGCGATGCGTCATGTATACCTCGTATCCACTTCAAAAGAATGTAAATGCGACACTTCCTGGCTAGGAAATAGCGTTTGCAGATTTCTGCGTATCGAAGCAATGGAGTTCTAATGCTTCTTATTGCGGGATATCGCACCTCATTTCCATGTTTCAAGATAAGATATAATATTCATTGCGAAGTGTCATGTATACCTCGTATTCTCTCCAAACGAATGTAAATGCGACACTTCCTTGCTAGGAAATACCGTATTCAGAAGTCTACGTATCGTAGCAATATAGTTCTATTGCTTCTCAGATCGCGATATCGCATCTCATTTCTATGCTTCATGATAAGATATAATATTCATTCCGAAGAGTCATGTATACCTCGAATTCACTTCAAAAGAATGTAAATGCGACACTTCCTTGCTAGGAAATAGCGTTTGCAGATGTCTACGTATCATAGCAATAGAGTTCTAGTGCTTGTTAAAATGCGATATCGCATCTCACTTCTATGTTTCATGATAAGATATAATATGCATTGTGGAGTGATATGTATACCTCGTATTCACCTCAAAAGAATGTAAATGCGACTCTCCCTCTCTAGGAAATTACGTTTCCAGATGTCTACGTAGCGTAGCAATAGTGTTCTAATGCTTCTTAAAACGCGATATCGCATCTCACTTATATGTTTCATGATAAGATATAATATTCATTGCGACGTGTCATGTATACCTCGTATTCACTTCAAAAGAATGTAAATGCGACCATTGCTTGCTAGGAAATAGCGTTTGCAGATGTCTACGTATCGTAGCAATAGAGTTCTAAAGTCACTTAAATCGCGATATCGCATCCCATCTATATGTTTCGTGATAAGATATAATCTTCATTCCGAAGTGTCATGTATACCTCGTATTCACTTCAAAAGAATGTAAATGCGACATTTCCATCCTAGGAAATAGCGTTTGCAGATGTCTACGTATCGTAGCAAAAGAGTCCTAATGTTTCTTAAAACGAGATGTCGCATTTGATTTCCATGTCTCGTGATAAGATATAATATTCATTACGAAGTGTCATGTATACCTCGTATTCACTCCAAACAAATGTAAATGCGACACTTGCTTGCTAGGAAATAGCGTATTCAGATGTCTACGTATCGTAGCAATAGTGTTCTAATGCTACTTAAACCGCGATATCGCATCTCAGTTATATGTTTCGTGACAAGATATAATATTCATTGCGAAGTGTCATGCATACCTCGCATACACTTCAAATGAATGTAAATGCGAAACTTCCCTGCTAGGAAATGGCGTTTGCAGATGTCTACGTATCGAAGCAATGGAGTTCTAATGCTTCTTAAATCGCGAATTCGCATTTCATTTCTATGTTTCATGATAAGATATAATATTCATTGCGACGTGTTACGTTCACCTCGTCTACACTTCAAAAGAATGTAAATGCAACAATTCCTTCCTAGGAAATAGCGAATCCAGATTTCTGCGTATCGAAGGAATAGAATTCGAATGCTTCTTAAAACGCGATATAGCATCTCATATCTATGTTACATGATAAGATATAATATTCATTGCGAAGTGTCACTTATACCTCGCATACACTTCAAATGAATGTAAAGGCGACACTTCATTGCTAGCTAGTAGCTTTTGCAGATGTCTACGTATCGCAGCAATATAGTTCTAATGCTTCTTAAATCGCGATATCGCGTCTCATTTCTAGATTTCATGATAAGATATAACATTCATTGCGAAGTGTCATGTATACCTCGTATTCACTTCAAAAGTATGTAAATTTGACACTTCCTTGCTAGGAAATAGCGTTTCCATGTGTCTAGGTGTCGAAGCAATGGAGTTCTAATGCTTCTTAAAACGCGATATCGCATCTCATTTCTATGTTGCATGATAAGATATAATATTTATTGCGAAGTGTTATGTGTACCTCGTCCACACTTCAAAGGATGTAAATGTCACACATCCTTGCTAGGCAATGCGTTTCCATGTGTCTAGGTATCGATGCAATGGAGTTCTAAAGCTTCTTAAAACGCGATATCGCATCACATTTCTATGTTTCATGACAAGATATAATATTCATTGCGGAATTTTAGGTATGCCTCGTCTGCACTTCAAATTCATGTAAGTACCACACATCCTTGCTAGGAAATGCGGTTTCCAGATGCCTACGTATCGAAGCAATAGAGTTCTAGTGCTTCTTAATCGCGATACCGTATCTCATTTCTATGTTTCATGATAATATATAATATTCATTGCGAATTGTTACGTATACCTCGTCTACGCTCCAAAAGGATGTAAATGCCACACTTCCTTGCTCGAAATAGCGTTTCCAGTTGTTTACTTATCGGAGCAATAGAGTTCTATTGCTTCATTCAACACGATGTCGCAAGTCATTTCAATGATTCATGGTAAATTGCAATGTTCTATGCAATATGTTACATTTGTCTGCATCTAGACCTTAGAAGGATGTGAATCCTATACTTACTTGCAAGAGAATATCGTTTCCAGATCTCTATGTGTCCAAGCAAGACATTTCTAATACTTCATGCAGCGCGATGTCGCATCTCATTTCAACGTTTCAAAGCAAAGAATCTGTAATCATATATCCATAACATTATGCTTAACAGTTAGAGGTCTTCAATAGAATGTGAACTATATAATTCCATGCAACGGCATGGCGCTCCGTAGTGTCTGTCTGTTAAAGCAATCGAGCTAGAATTCTCCATGCAATGCGCTGGCGCATCCCATTCATTGTTTCAAAGTAAGAATGCTGTAATCTCTTATGCATAGCTCTATGCTTATCTGCTTTAACACTTCATAAGAATGTAAATTCTACAGCTCCATGCAACAGGATTGCCCTTCGTAGTGTCTACATGTCGAGACAATAGAGTATTAATGCATTATACAATGCCATGACTCATCTCATTTCAACGTTTTGAATTAAGTAAGCTGTAATCTTCTATGAAAAGCATTATAATTATCTGCTTCTACTATGCAATAGAATGTGAATTCTATAGATCCAAGCAACAGGAGGGCAGGCTCTCCACCATCCTACTGCCTGCCCTGATGCGGGCAAAGGATTCCCAGGGCCACTCAAACCGCGACCAACATCTATCTTATACTCTAACCGATTCATCGTTATGCGTTTTCCATTAAGCTTGCCGGGATCAGTGATATTGATTCGCTCAATCTAAATTATTATTTTCTTTTTAAGTTTCTCGATTTTTTTAGTTTCTCTCACGATATCGTCTATTTCGTTGTACCTTACCCTTACAGTATGGTATATAATCTGTTGTTTGTTATTTCTAGGATTTCCTCTTAATAAATGCAATGCTTCCACATATTTTCTTTCTCTTTCTCTTTAGTTACATTGTTGTTACTTTATGCTTTTCACCCTCCACATTCACTCTCTACACCATCTCGGAACAGGCGTTATACGATTACTGCAGGATGACGCCCCGGTCTCGTTACACAGAGATCGAGTGTTCTCTCTTGCATCCGTTGATTTATATATGTTATATATTGGAGAATATTTCCTCTTATCCTTTGTATCTTTCGAATGAAATTACACTGACAGAAGTACGAGCTAGTTCTGCACAGACACTACAGAATGTCCGCGTGATTCGGCAACGCGAAGTACAGAACAATAGATTTCCTATCCAGCAAGTATTTCGAAGCTGCGAGGCTGGGACTTTTTGGGCGCCAGCTACTCAAGAAGTAGCAAAACCTAGTAAACCACGCAAACCGGGGAAACCCGGTGCAAGATAACCCTCGAAATTTCGAAATACTCTTTCGCTCGACTGCTTCTAGCCGAGTGCGCAAATTAGGGTCGCGGCATTCTGAACTCACGGCTTCTTTCTAGATTGCCTCGTCGCGGTATTACAAAAAGGTATACGACACGCCGCGAATGACCGGGGATCACCACCCGTTACACAATACAAATTACAATACGCGATATCACAATTGCGGCAGGGAACAAATGGGACATTTTAGCGTATAAGGACTCACGTTCTCGTTTCCAACAAGTATGGATCTCGTTCAGTTCGTCTACCTCTCTCTCTCTCTCTCTCTCTCTCTCTCTCTCTCTCTCTCTCTCTCTCTCTCTCTCTCTCTCTCTCCTCCGAATCGCTCCGCATAATCGCTTGCTCGGTTGCTCGCTAAGTAGCCGCTAAGTCGTTCAGAAGAATAAGAGGCTGTCTTCGTGCTGGCTAGCTCATTATATAGGTTTGCTGGGGGTCTTCGGATCCCCTTAGACCCTCCTTAGGGCTCCTTGATGGGGTAGGGCCATACGCTTCGGTATTGTTCGGGGCATCGATCGGTGGATTTCGGCGATCTTCCCTGATCGCCCCCTCTGGTGTGTCTAGAGGGGGTCCTCTGGATTATTTGAACTGCGGCGCGTGTCGCGCCCCGCGCTTTCCACGGCTCACCAGCAATTCCACTGCGCATCTTGAGTTTTCCTCTCCACGGGCTCAGGGGAGGGGTAGAGGTCCTTCTCACACCCGAGAACCATCCTGTTCGTCTCCATGGACTATGGCAGCGGTCTTATCGTTACAGAGCTCTGTATCGTATCCTTCGGGCTTCAGGGTCTCTTCTTGCTCACTTCCCGAATCCTCCACGGTCGAGCCCGTCACGCTACCTCGGCGCACAGCCCTTCCACGAACCTGCGGTCTTATTATCCGCCGAAGAGGCGTATTATGGGTCGCTTCTTTCATCAGCTCGCCAGTCTAATCCGTAGAACGGTGAGAGAGAAACGAACGGGGGGGGGGGGGGGGGGGGAGGTTCTACCATCGTGTATTTCACGCTCCTCGCAAATACAGCTATCGCGATGGTCCGTGTCGCGCTTCTCGCATGGGTGGTGATCTGCGAACTAGTCTAACCCAAGCAGGTGGGGCGGGGGGGGGGGGGGGGGGGTTGAGCGAGCCTTGTGATGTCACCACGTCACAGTACATACAAATTTGCGATTAAGTAGCTATGTGTTCAAATTCAATTCCGAATAATGCACTAAAATGCATCCCAGATAACAGACGGCAAGATGGTAGCGACACCATGCCGGCACTATATTGCCACTTCCGAGGAGTGTCAACTGATTCGTAGTCATCTGTGACCGGATTCGTTGACTAAAATGCCAGAACGTGTTACCAGCACGTTCTAGACAAGCGAATCGCGCAGCACCAGTACCATGGTGACACGCGTATCATCGCTTCATTCATGAATCTCCTCAGCAATGACGCAGAATCACATTTGGCAATGGGGAACCTGTGCTTTCATACAAATTAGAACCGTTAGATGTCAGTAGATGTTCAGCATATGACTATTGATAAACATTTTGATGGTCGTTTTCCTATATTTATAGTTTATAGAAAATAATAAAATCGAGTTCTTATATCTTTGTTTTGTGCCGGTGTATCTATATTGGATTCAAAATAAATAAATTGCCCAGTTTAGTCATTTTTCATATTTGCTTATAACTTTTATGGAAACAGCTTCCCCATTAGTAAATGTCAGCCTACGCCACAACCACGCGTGTAGCTATGGTGAGCTGATAGTGTCATTGTCACGGCCGTGTAGCCCGTGTGCTATATCTCGGTGCTTTAATAGTGCCGTGATACGAATGCCGCCCCAGTACTAACAGTATGCCATTTCGAAAGCTGAGTAGGAGTACTTTGTTAGCACAGTTCTGTCACGGAATTCGTTCCTTCCGTTGTCATTGGCGTGCCAATCGCTGGCTGTTTGGGATATTGTAGTGCATGAGGCAGACTTGTTCCTTATCATCGTCAAGGAGATGGATTTTCACTCCCCCCTTTTTGAATTTTTTAAATTATTATTTGGAATTTTTGCCGTTTCTGTATCTCTATGACCGCATTGTGGATTCAACTTATGTACGATCTTTTTGGTCTTCATCTTTTGTTACATGTAATATTATATATGTGATGCACGTTTGTTATGTAATGCTCCGATTTGTAAGCCTCAGATACTTTTATTCTTTGGTAAAGCAACTTATTCGATTAATATATATTTTTTAGACATAGATATAAACAATTAGAAAAATGTTATTAAAACGCTATTAAATATGTTGTTACAATTATATATTTAAGGTCTGAAGATGTAGCTGCAATTAATGTCCGATATTTTACGTGATCCAATCGACGAATCAAGTGAGGCTATGAAATATAAAAATCTTTTACTATTCTTGGATCCCTTTACATGTTAAATGAATGATTAGTTCTGCAAGACAAGAAGCCTGAATTAGTGAGATATCTAGGAACATAAGTAATTTGTAAGTAACACATCTGTTCTCTTTGAAATATTTGCCTTTGCATAGAATAGAACGTATAGATATAATTGCCTGTTTTGTACCCATTTCGGTCCAATTCTATTATAGCCTTTGAGCAGAAGTAATATTGATTATACTTGATTTTTGCAATAGTTCTTTGATTAACATATTTTATTAACCTAGAATCATCATTTGACGGATGTATCAATCTACTTTGTAGCTCCATCAGTTTCTTTTTCTGCTCGCTACTTTCCATTTTCAGTTCCGTATACTTATCCTTTATCACCATCATATATGTTGCGTAAAATTACAATAACTTTTTGTCCTCAAATTTTGCGGATATTTCAATTAAATCTCCTTTGATTAAATAAACGGAAATTAAAAAACAGTGGCACGTACCATTTCTTGGAAATGTTGTATCGTAAGTTGCAACTGACTGTTTTGAACGGCACGCACTTTACTTAACGTTTGCAATGATTCGGTTAGCGAAGTAAAGTAATATTCTACTTTCGAAATTGTTGGCTCTTGTAATTCTAAGGCAAATATATTCATCTGTCGACATCGTGAACATTGTTTTTTGGCAAAATTCCAGAAAAACAAATATACTATAAGTAAAATAATAAACATCATAATATTAAATTTAACTCTGTTCATCGTTGCCTTGTTGGACACATCCATAACAATATACAGGGTGGGGCAGTAATAATTAGCACCTCAGATATCCACGAAACTATAAGTTTCATAGAAGTTTTTGCTAATATAAAATTGCATAGTACAAAGGGGCCATCCGTTGATGAAAATAGTTTTTTTGTAAGTGGAGTTATGTTGGACATATGAAGGTTACCTTCATTTTTTTAAAATGAATTGGTATGTCCATTCTTCCGTAATACGATAGAGCATTTTAAAGCAAGTTTAACGATCTGTAACATGAAGGCATTGAAGGTTACAAAAAGTAAAGAAAGGCGATAATACTCACGGTTTTGATAGTAAATGAAACATACGTATTGTAAACAGTGGTGGAAGGCGTAATACTTACCGTTTACTTCACTGTGAATAAACACTTTTCGAAGGGCATTTCAATAGTTTGCAGCATAAGTTAAACATGATAAGATTAGTATTGAAAAATCGGTTCGAATACGTTTGGTTAGGCTGTTCTTTGTGTCGTTCATTTTATAAGTACTGAGCTGCGGATTCCAGAGGACAGCTCACAAAATTGTTGAACTATGGAAGATTATCATTGTGAATTTGAATCAAAAGGTAATTAAATTCCACTAGATTGTAAACAGATCTCAATGTTTCATTTTAGATAGTAAGATTAAATACTCTTTACAAAACTACAAGAATGGATACATACCATTCTGTTATTATTATTTCATAAAGAATTATAATTGCAATTATATAGTTCATTACGATAAAAAATATTTCTCAGAAAATTCTAAATATTAAATTAAAGAATCAAGTAAAACATTTTTAATAATTACGAATATGAATAATACTTGAACATACCAATAGAAAGATGTCTAAACAGGAGTTAAAAAAGTCAAACATTCAATTTCAATTCCAGAATTCATCTATAAGAGGTAAAATGTTTCGAAAGCTTTAATTACAGTCTTTAATGCAAGCAGTTGGGCAGTATTTGAATTTTTAAGAAAATTTATGAAAGTCAACCATTTTGAAGTGGTCAGAATCTTTGTCGTTTGAGCAATAAGTGAATAACAAATAACTGCATAAATTCCAGGCTTAAAAACTTACGGATTAAATCCTATGCAGACTCGTTTATGAGCGAGTTACTAAATAATAATTCACACTAAGTAATCATTTTAAAACTTAAACGATTACATCTGGCGAACTTTCAAAGATATCAGAAGCGTGAAAAGTATGTGGTTTATCAAAAACTCTTCTAAAAGAACGGACGAAGACAATAGAAATCTTTGTTGAAGTAAGCAAGTTCTAAAGTTCTAAGCAACGCGATGGCCCTTATCTGCCTATGTTTCATAGCAAGTAAGTTCTGAATTTCTATGAAATCCGATGGAATTTCTCACTACTAACGTTTCAAAGTAAGTTCTCAAATTCTCAGTTCTAGGTTTAAAACTATGTGTGTTCTATATATCTATGTAAAGTGATGGTTCCTATTAGTTGTGACGGAAACCTATATATAGTAAGTCAGGGAATCTCGAAGGGGTTAATTATCTAAATGCTTTAAGGTGTAAAACGTACTTTAATCTAAAGCGATCTATCGTTCCAAGGTATCCGCTCACGTACAACTTTTCTTGGGCGCCAGCTGCTCAGAAAGTAGCAAAGGGATAGACTACACGATCCCGGGAACCCTGGGGCGGAACAACCCTTGAAACTTCGAAATGCTCCTCCTCTCGAATACGCCTAGCCAAGTACACACACTCAGGTCGCAAGATACTGAAGTCACGGCATGCTTATTAATGGTCTCGACGTGGGTTTAACTAACAAGAGCTACGGGAAACTACGCAACACGCCGCAAATTACCGGGTATCATAACTCGCTTCACGATATAAGATACAATATACAATATGCGACACAAGACATGGGACGCTTTAGCGAATAAGCTCTCACGTTCTCTTCTTCAGGTTCCTTGAATTCGCTTGTGGTCCTCGGGTCTCCTGCATCCTCCTCGGGGCTCCTTGGTGGAGTGGGCTGTAGGCTTCCGTATTGTTCGGGTCCATCGATCAGTGGACTTCGGCGATTTCCTCTTCTCGCCCCCTTGGCTGTCCCTGAGGAGATCCTCCTGATAATTTAAATTGCATAGCGCCTCGCGCGCCGCGCTCCCATGGCACACCTGCAGGGCCGCTGGACTTTTGACTTCTCTTTAGGGGGTTAAGGATGGTTGAGGAACTTGTCACATCCTAGAGCATTATAAAGCACAAAAGCAGATAAGCATAATGCGATGCATGGAGCTTTACAACCTTCTAACTTACTTTGAACTGTTTATATGAAATGCGATATTGAGGTGCATGAAGCATGACAAATTAAATGCTTCGGCGCTTGGACATCTAGAAACGCTATCCCCGGGCAAGAAAGTGTAGGGTTCACACACAATTCATGTGCAGAAGCAGATAAACATAACGCGATGCTATGAATATTACATCTTATCATGAAATATAGAAGTAAGATGCGCAGCCGCGTTTTACGAAGCATTAGAACTCTATTGCTTCTAAACCTTGAGATATAGAAACGAAATTCCGTTGCAAGGAAGTGATGCATTTACATTCATTTGAAGTGTAGAGGAAATATACATGAAGCGCTGCATTGAAATTACATCTTATCATGTGACTTAGAACTGATATGCGATATCGCGTTTTTAAAGAGTTAGAAATCTATTGCTTCGATGCGTTGACATCTAGAAACGCAATTTCGTAGCCAAGAAGTGTGGCATTTGCATTCTTTTGAAGTGTAGACGAGGTATACATAACACTTCGCAATGAATATTGTAACTTATCATGAAACACAGAAATGAGATGCTAGTGCTTCAATACGTAGATATCTGGAAACGCATTTCCTAGCATGGATGTGTGGCATTTTCAATCTTTTGAAGTGTAGACGAGGTATACATAACACTTCGCAATGAATATTATATCTTATCATGAAACATAGAAATAATATCCAATATCGCGTTTTAAGAAGCAATAGAAATACATTGCTTCGATACGTAGACATCTGGAAACGCATTTCCTAGCAAGGATGCGTGGCATTTACATTCTTTTCAAGTGAAGACGAGGTATACATATCACCTCGCAATGAGTATTATATCATATCATGAAACATATATGAGATGCGATATCGCGTTCTAGGAAGCATTAGAACTCCATTGCTTCAATACGTAGACTTCAGGAAATGCTATTCCCTAGCAAGGAAGCGTGGCGTTTGCAATGTTTAGATGTGTAGTCGAGGTATACATAACACTTCCCAATGAATATTATAGCTTATCCTGAAACCCAGAAATGAGATGCGATATCGCGTTTTAAGAAGCAGTGGAACCCTATTGCTTGGGTACGTAGACATCAGAAAACACTATTCCCTAGCAAGGATGTGTGGCCGTCACATTTTTTTGAAGTGTATACGAGGAGCACATAGCTCTTCCCAAAGAATATTGCATCTTATCATGATACGTAGAAATGAGATGCGATATCGCATTTTAAGCAGCATTAGAACTCTATTGCTTGAATACGCAGACATCTGGAAACGCTATTTCCTAGAAAGGAAGTGTGGTATTTGCAATCTTTGGAAGTGTAGTCGAGGTATACATAATACTACGCAATGAATATTATAACTTATCTTGAAACCCAGAAATGAGATGCGACATCTCGTTCTAAGATGCATTAGAAGTCTATTGTTTCGTTACGTAGACATCTGGAAACGCTATTCCTAGGAAGGAAGTGTCGCATTTACCTTCTTTGGAAGTGAGTCCGAGGTATACATGACACTTCGCAATGAACATTATATCTTATCACGAAACATAGAAATGAGATGCGATGTCACAATTTAAGAGGCATTAGAACTCTATTGCTACGATACGAAGACATCTGCAAACGCTATTTCCTAGTAAGAAACTACCGCATTTATATTCTTTTGAGCGGAATACGAGGTAAACATGACAGTTCGCAATGAATATTATATCATATCATGAAACATAGAAATGAGGTGCGATGTCGCGATTTAAGAAGCATTAGAACTATATTGCTACGATACGTAGACATCTGCAAACGCTATTTCCTAGCACGTAAGTGTCGCATTTACATTCTTTTGAAGTGAATACGAGGTATACATGACACTTCGCAATGAATATTTTATCATATCATGAAACAGAGAAATGAGATGCGACATCTCGTTTTAAGAAGCATTAGAACTCTATTGTTTCTGTACGTAGACATCTGGAAACGCTAATTCCTAGCAAGGAAGTGTCGCATTACATTCTTTTGAAGCGAATACTAGGTAAACATCACATTTCGCAATAGATATTATGTCTTATCATAGAAACATAGAAATGAGATGCGATATCGCGTTTAATTAAGCATTAGAACTCTATTGCTGCGATACGTAGACATCTGCAAACGCTATTTCCTAGCAAGGAAGTGTCGCATTTACATTCTTTTGAAGTTTATACGAGGTATACATGACACTTCGCAATGAATATTATATCTTATCACGAAACATAGAAATGAAATGCGACATCTCGTTTGAAGAAGCCTTAGGACTATATTGCTTCGATAAGTAGACATCAGCAAACGCTATTTCCTAGCAAGGAATAGTCGCACTTACATTATTTTGAAGTGAAGTCGATGTATACATGTCACTTCGCAATGAATATTATATCTTATCAAGAAACTTAGAAATGAGTCTCGATATCGCGATTTAAGAAGCATTAGATGTCTATTGCTGCGATACGTAGACATCTGCAAACGCTATTTCCTATCATGGAAGAGTCGCATTTGCATTCATTTTAAGTGTATGCGAGGTATACATAACACTTCGCAATGAATATTATACCTTATAATAAAACAGAGAAATGAGGTGCTACATCACGTTTTAAGAAGCATTAGAAATCTATTGTTTCGTTACTTAGACATCTGGAAACGCTATTTCCTTGCAAGTAAGTGTCGCGTTTACATTCTTTTGAAGCGAATACGAGATATACATCACATTTCGCAACGGCTATTATGTCTTATCATGAAACATAGAAATGAGATGCGATATCGCATTTTAAGATGTATTAGAACTCTATTGCTACGATACGTAGACATCTGCAAACGCTATTTCCTAGGAAGGAAGTGTTGCATTTACTTTCTTTTGAAGTGAATACGAGGAATACATGACTCTTCGCAATGAATATTATATCTTATCATGAATCATAAAAATGAGATGCGATATCGCGTTTTGAGAAGCATTAGAATCCTCTTGCTATGATACTTATACATCTGCAAATGCTACTTCCTAGCTAGGAAGTGTCGCATTTAAATTCTTTTGACGTGAATACGAGGTATACATGACACTTCGCAATGAATATTATATCTTATTATGAAACATAGAAATGAGATGCGATATGGAGATTTAAGAAGCATTAGAACTCTATTGCTTCGATACGTAGTCATCTGGAAACGCTATTCCCTAGAAAGTAGGTGTCGCACTTACACTCATTTGAAGTGTAGACGAAGAATACATAACATTGCACATTGAATATTATATCTTATCCTGAAACATAGAAATGAGATGCAATGCCGCGTTTTAAGAAGCATTATAACTCTATTGCTTCAGTACGTAGACATCTGCCAGCGCTATTTCCTAGCAAGGACGTGTAGCATTTACATTCTTTTGAAGTGAATACGAGGCAAACATGACACTTCGCAATGAATATCATATCTTATCATGAATCATAGAAATGAGATGCGATATCGCGTTTTAAGAAGCATTAGAACTCCATTGCTACGATACGTAGAAATCTACTAACGTTACATCCTAGCAAGCAAGTGGCGCATTCACATTCTTTTGAAGTGAATACGAGGAACACATGACACTTCGCAATGAATATTATATCCTGTAATGAAACATAGAAATGAAAGGCGATATCCCGTTTTAAGAAGCATTAGAACTATATTGCTTCGATACGGAGACATCTGCAAACGCTATTTCCTAGCAAGGAAGTGACGCATTTACATTCGTTTGAAGTGAATACGATGTATACATGACACTTCGCAATGAATATTATATCTTGTCATCAAACATAGAAATCAGATGCTATATCGCGTTTTAAGAAGCATTGGAAACGTATTGCTACGATCCGTAGATATCTGGAGACGCTATTTCCTAGCACGGAAGTATCGCATTTACATTCTTTTGAAGTGAATACGTGGTATACATGACACTTCGCAATGAATATTATATCTCTTCATGAAACATAGAAATGAGATGCAATATCGCGTATCAAGAAGCATTAGAACTCTATTGCTTCGACACGTAGACATCTGCAAAAGCTATTTCCTAGCAAGGAAGTGTCACATTTACATACTTTTGAAGTGAATACGAGGCATACATGACATTTCGCAATGAATATTATATCATATCATGAAACATAGAAATGATATGCGGTATCGCGGTTTAAGAAGCATTAGAACTCTATTGCTACGATACATAGGCATCTGCAAACGCTATTTCCTAGCATGCAAGTGTCGCATTTACATTCTTTTGAAGTGAATACCAGGTATACATGACATATCGCAATGAATATTATTTCTTATCATGAAATATAGGAATGAGGTGCTATATCGCGATTTAAGAAGCGCTAGAACTCTATTGCTACGATGCGTAGACATCTGCAAATATTATTTCCTAGCAAGGAAGTGTCGCATTTACATTCTTTTGAAGTGAATGCGAGGTATACATAACACTCCACAATGAATATTATATCTTATCACGAAACATAGAAATGGAATGCGACATCTCGTTTTAAGAAGCATTAGAACTCTATTGCTACGATACGTAGACATCTGCAAACGCTATTTCCTAGCACGTAAGTGTCGCATTTACATTCTTTTGATGTGAATACGAGGTATACATGACACTTCGCAATGAATATTATACCTTATCATGAAACATAGAAGTGAGATGCGATATGGCATTTTAAGAATCATTAGCACTCTATTGTTTCGACACGTAGTTATCTGGAAACGCTATTTCCTAGCAAGGAAGTGTCGCATTTACATTCATTTGAAGTGAATACGAGGTATACATGACACTTCACAATGAATATTATACCTTATCATGAAACATAGAAGTGGGATGCGTTATCGCGTTCTAAGAAGCATTAGAACTCTATTGCTAGATACGTAGACATCTGCAAACGCTACTTCCTAGCATGGAAATGTCGCATTTACATTCTTTTGAAGTGAATACGAGGTATACATGACACTTCGCAATGAATATTATATCTTATCATGAAACATAGAAGTGAGATGCGATATGGCATTTTAAGAATCATTAGAACTCTATTGTTTCAACACGTAGTCATCTGGAAACGCTATTTCCTAGCAAGGAAGTGTCGCATTTACATCCTTTTAAAGTGAATACGAAGTATACATGACACTTCGCAATGAATATTACATCTGATCATGAAACATAGAAATGAGATGCGACATCTCGTTTTAAGAAGCATTAGAACTCTATTCCTACGAAACGTAGACATCTGCAAACGCTATTTAATAGCACGTAAGTGTCGCATTTACATTCTTTTGAAGTGAATACGAGGTATACATGACACTTCGCAATGAATATTATATCTTATCATGGAACATAGAAGTGGGATGCGTTATCGCGTTCTAAGAAGCATTAGAACTCTATTGCTAGATACGTAGACATCTGCAAACGCTACTTCCTAGCATGGAAATGTCGCATTTACATTCTTTTGAAGTGAATACGAGGTATACATGACACTTCGCAATGATTATTATATCTTATCATGAAACTTAGAAGTGAGATGCGATATGGCACTTTAAGAATCATTAGAACTCTATTGTTTCGACACGTAGTCATCTGGAAACGCTATTTCCTAGCAAGGAAGTGTCGCATTTACATCCTTTTAAAGTGAATACGAGGTATACATGACACTTCGCAATGAATATTACATCTGATCATGAAACATAGAAATGAGATGCGACATCTCGTTTTAAGAAGCATTAGAACTATATTGCTACGATACGTAGACATCTGCAAACGCTATTTCCTAGCACGTAAGTGTCGCATTTACATTCTTTTGAAGTGAATACGAGGTATACATGACACTTCGCAATGAATATTATATCTTATCATGAAACATAGAAGTGAGATGCGATATGGCATTATAAGAATCATTAGAACTCTATTGTTTCGACACGTAGTCATCTGGAAACGCCACTTCCTAGCATGGAAATGTCGCATTTACATTCTTTTGAAGTGAATACGAGGTATACATGACACTTCGCAATGAATATTATATCTTATCATGAAACACAGGAGTGGGATGCGATATGGCATTTTAAGAATCATTAGAACTCTATTGTTTCGAAACGTAGTCATCTGGAAACGCTATTTCCTGGCAAGGAAGTGACGCATTTACATTCCTTTGAAGTGAATACGAGGTATACATGACACTTCGCAATGAATATTATACCTTATCATGAAACATAGAAGAGAGATGCGATATCGCGGTTTAGGAAGCATAAGAACTCTATTGCTACGATACGTAGACATCTGCAAACGCTATTTCCTAGCATGGAAGTGTCTTATTTACATTCTTTTGAATTGAATACGAGGTATATATGACACTTCGCAATGAATATTATATCTTATCATGAAACATAGAAGTGAGATGCGATATGGCATTTTAAGAATCATTAGAACTCTATTGTTTCGACACGTAGTCATCTGGAAACGCTATTTCCTAGCAAGGAAGTGTCGCATTTACATCATTTTAAAGTGAATACGAGGTATACATGACACTTCGCAATGAATATTACATCTGATCATGAAACATAGAAATGAGATGCGACATCTCGTTTTAAGAAGCATAAGAACCCTATTGCTACGATACGTAGACATCTGCAAACGCTATTTCCTAGCACGTAAGTGTCGCATTTACATTCTTTTGAAGTGAATACGAGGTATACATGACACTTCGCAATGAATATTATATCTTATCATGAAACATAGAAGTGAGATGTGATATGGCATTTTAAGAATCATTAGAACTCTATTGTTTCAACACGTAGTCATCTGGAAACGCTACTTCCTAGCAAGGAAGTGTCGCATTTACATCCTTTTAAAGTGAATACGAAGTATACATGACACTTCGCAATGAATATTACATCTGATCATGAAACATAGAAATGAGATGCGACATCTCGTTTTAAGAAGCATTAGAACTCTATTCCTACGAAACGTAGACATCTGCAAACGCTATTTAATAGCACGTAAGTGTCGCATTTACATTCTTTTGAAGTGAATACGAGGTATACATGACACTTCGCAATGAATATTATATCTTATCATGGAACATAGAAGTGGGATGCGTTATCGCGTTCTAAGAAGCATTAGAACTCTATTGCTAGATACGTAGACATCTGCAAACGCTACTTCCTAGCATGGAAATGTCGCATTTACATTCTTTTGAAGTGAATACGAGGTATACATGACACTTCGCAATGATTATTATATCTTATCATGAAACTTAGAAGTGAGATGCGATATGGCACTTTAAGAATCATTAGAACTCTATTGTTTCGACACGTAGTCATCTGGAAACGCTATTTCCTAGCAAGGAAGTGTCGCATTTACATCCTTTTAAAGTGAATACGAGGTATACATGACACTTCGCAATGAATATTACATCTGATCATGAAACATAGAAATGAGATGCGACATCTCGTTTTAAGAAGCATTAGAACTATATTGCTACGATACGTAGACATCTGCAAACGCTATTTCCTAGCACGTAAGTGTCGCATTTACATTCTTTTGAAGTGAATACGAGGTATACATGACACTTCGCAATGAATATTATATCTTATCATGAAACATAGAAGTGAGATGCGATATGGCATTATAAGAATCATTAGAACTCTATTGTTTCGACACGTAGTCATCTGGAAACGCCACTTCCTAGCATGGAAATGTCGCATTTACATTCTTTTGAAGTGAATACGAGGTATACATGACACTTCGCAATGAATATTATATCTTATCATGAAACACAGGAGTGGGATGCGATATGGCATTTTAAGAATCATTAGAACTCTATTGTTTCGAAACGTAGTCATCTGGAAACGCTATTTCCTGGCAAGGAAGTGACGCATTTACATTCCTTTGAAGTGAATACGAGGTATACATGACACTTCGCAATGAATATTATACCTTATCATGAAACATAGAAGAGAGATGCGATATCGCTGTTTAGGAAGCATAAGAACTCTATTGCTACGATACGTAGACATCTGCAAACGCTATTTCCTAGCATGGAAGTGTCTTATTTACATTCTTTTGAATTGAATACGAGGTATATATGACACTTCGCAATGAATATTATATCTTATCATGAAACATAGAAGTGAGATGCGATATGGCATTTTAAGAATCATTAGAACTCTATTGTTTCGACACGTAGTCATCTGGAAACGCTATTTCCTAGCAAGGAAGTGTCGCATTTACATCATTTTAAAGTGAATACGAGGTATACATGACACTTCGCAATGAATATTACATCTGATCATGAAACATAGAAATGAGATGCGACATCTCGTTTTAAGAAGCATAAGAACCCTATTGCTACGATACGTAGACATCTGCAAACGCTATTTCCTAGCACGTAAGTGTCGCATTTACATTCTTTTGAAGTGAATACGAGGTATACATGACACTTCGCAATGAATATTATATCTTATCATGAAACATAGAAGTGAGATGCGATATGGCACTTTAAGAATCATTAGAACTCTATTGTTTCGACACGTAGTCATCTGGAAACGCTATATCCTAGCAAGGAAGTGTCGCATTTACATCTTTTTAAAGTGAATACGAGGTATACATGACACTTCGCAATGAATATTACATCTGATCATGAAACATAGAAATGAGATGCGACATTTCGTTTTAAGAAGCATTAGAACTCTATTGCTACGATACGTAGACATCTGCAAACGCTATTTCCTAGCACGTAAGTGTCGCATTTACATTCTTTTGAAGTGAATACGAGGCATACATGACACTTCGCAATGAATATTATATCCTATCATGGAACATAGAAGTGAGATGCGATATGGCATTTTAAGAATCATTAGAACTCTATTGTTTCGACACGTAGTCATCTGGAAACGCTATTTCCTAGCAAGGAAGTGTCGCATTTACATTCATTTGAAGTGAATACGAGGTATACATGACACTTCACAATGAATATTATACCTTATCATGAAACATAGAAGAGGGAT
Source organism: Xylocopa sonorina (assembly GCF_050948175.1). Lineage (NCBI taxonomy): Eukaryota > Metazoa > Arthropoda > Insecta > Hymenoptera > Apidae > Xylocopa > Xylocopa sonorina. The sequence continues at coordinate 288,583 of NW_027490310.1, forward strand.
GCGTTATCGCATTCTAAGAAGCATTAGAACTCTATTGCTAGATACGTAGACATCTGCAAACGCTACTTCCTAGCATGGAAATGTCGCATTTACATTCTTTTGAAGTGAATACGAGGTATACATGACACTTCGCAATGAATATTATATCTTATCATGAAACATAGAAATGAGATGCGACATCTCGTTTTATGAAGCATTAGAACTCTATTGCTACGAAACGTAGACATCTGCAAACGCTATTTAATAGCACGTAAGTGTCGCATTTACATTCTTTTGAAGTGAATACGAGGTATACATGACACTTCGCAATGAATATTATATCTTATCATGAAACATAGAAGTGAGATGCGATATGGCACTTTAAGAATCATTAGAACTCTATTGTTTCGAAACGTAGTCATCTGGAAACGCTATTTCCTGGCAAGGAAGTGACGCATTTACATTCCTTTGAAGTGAATACGAGGTATACATGACACTTCGCAATGAATATTATACCTTATCATGAAACATAGAAGAGAGATGCGATATCGCGGTTTAGGAAGCATAAGTACTCTATTGCTACGATACGTAGACATCTGCAAACGCTATTTCCTAGGATGGAAGTGTCTTATTTACATTCTTTTGTATTGAATACGAGGTATATATGACACTTCGCAATGAATATTATATCTTATCATGAAACATAGAAGTGAGATGCGATATGGCATTTTAAGAATCATTAGAACTCTATTGTTTCGACACGTAGTCATCTGGAAACGCTATTTCCTAGCAAGGAAGTGTCGCATTTAGATCCTTTTAAAGTGAATACGAGGTATACATGATACTTCGCAATGAATATTACATCTGATCATGAAACATAGAAATGAGATGCGACATCTCGTTTTAAGAAGCATAAGAACTCTATTGCTACGATACGTAGATATCTGCAAACGCTATTTCCTAGCACGTAAGTGTCGCATTTACATTCTTTTGAAGTGAATACGAGGTATAAATGACACTTCGCCATGAATATTATATCATATCATGAAACATAGAAGTGAGATGCGATATCGCGCTTTTAGAAGCATTAGAACTGTATTGCTACGATACGTAGACATCTGCAAACGCTATTTCCTAGCATGGAAGTGTCGCATTTACATTCTTTTGACGTGAATACGAGGTATACATGACACTTCGCAATGAATATTATATCTTATCATGAAACATAGAAGTGAGAAGCGATATCGCGTTTTAAGGAGCATTAGAAATCTATTGCTGCGATACGTAGACATCTGCAAACAATATTTCCTAGCAAGGAAGCGTCGAATTTACATTCTTTTCAAGTGAATACGAGGTATACATAACACTCTACAATGAATATTATATCTTATCACGAAACATAGAAGTGAGATGCGATATCGCGATTTAAGAAGCGCTAGAACGCTATTGCTACGATGCGTAGACATCTGGAAACGCTATTTCCTAGCAAGGAAGCGTCGAATTTACATTCTTTTGAAGTGAATACGAGGTATACATAACACTCTACAATGAATATTATATCTTATCACGTAACATAGAAGTGAGATGCGATATCGCGATTTAAGAAGCGCTAGAACGCTATTGCTACGATGCGTAGACATCTGGAAATGTTATTTCCTAGCAAGGAAGTGTCGCATTTACATCCTTTTAAAGTGAATACGAGGTATACATGACACTTCGCAATGAATATTACATCTGATCATGAAACATAGAAATGAGATGCGACATCTCGTTTTAAGAAGCATTAGAACTATATTGCTACGATACGTAGACATCTGCAAACGCTATTTCCTAGCACGTAAGTGTCGCATTTACATTCTTTCGAAGTGAATACGAGGTATACATGACACTTCGCAATGAATATTATATCTTATCATGAAACATAGAAGTGAGATGCGATATGGCATTATAAGAATCATTAGAACTCTATTGTTTCGACACGTAGTCATCTGGAAACGCCACTTCCTAGCATGGAAATGTCGCATCTACATTCTTTTGAAGTGAATACGAGGTATACATGACACTTCGCAATGAATATTATATCTTATCATGAAACACAGGAGTGGGATGCGATATGGCATTTTAAGAATCATTAGAACTCTATTGTTTCGAAACGTAGTCATCTGGAAACGCTATTTCCTGGCAAGGAAATGACGCATTTACATTCCTTTGAAGTGAATACGAGGTATACATGACACTTCGCAATGAATATTATACCTTATCATGAAACATAGAAGAGAGATGCGATATCGCGGTTTAGGAAGCATAAGAACTCTATTGCTACGATACGTAGACATCTGCAAACGCTATTTCCTAGCATGGAAGTGTCTTATTTACATTCTTTTGAATTGAATACGAGGTATATATGACACTTCGCAATGAATATTATATCTTATCATGAAACATAGAAGTGAGATGCGATATGGCATTTTAAGAATCATTAGAACTCTATTGTTTCGACACGTAGTCATCTGGAAACGCTATTTCCTAGCAAGGAAGTGTCGCATTTACATCCTTTTAAAGTGAATACGAGGTATACATGACACTTCGCAATGAATATTACATCTGATCATGAAACATAGAAATGAGATGCGACATCTCGTTTTAAGAAGCATAAGAACTCTATTGCTACGATACGTAGACATCTGCAAACGCTATTTCCTAGCACGTAAGTGTCGCATTTACATTCTTTTGAAGTGAATACGAGGTATACATGACACTTCGCAATGAATATTATATCTTATCATGAAACATAGAAGTGAGATGCGATATGGCACTTTAAGAATCATTAGAACTCTATTGTTTCGACACGTAGTCATCTGGAAACGCTATTTCCTAGCAAGGAAGTGTCGCATTTACATCCTTTTAAAGTGAATACGAGGTATACATGACACTTCGCAATGAATATTACATCTGATCATGAAACATAGAAATGAGATGCGACATTTCGTTTTAAGAAGCATTAGAACTCTATTGCTACGATACGTAGACATCTGCAAACGCTATTTCCTAGCACGTAAGTGTCGCATTTACATTCTTTTGAAGTGAATACGAGGCATACATGACACTTCGCAATGAATATTATATCCTATCATGGAACATAGAAGTGAGATGCGATATGGCATTTTAAGAATCATTAGAACTCTATTGTTTCGACACGTAGTCATCTGGAAACGCTATTTCCTAGCAAGGAAGTGTCGCATTTACATTCATTTGAAGTGAATACGAGGTATACATGACACTTCACAATGAATATTATACCTTATCATGAAACATAGAAGAGGGATGCGTTATCGCATTCTAAGAAGCATTAGAACTCTATTGCTAGATACGTAGACATCTGCAAACGCTACTTCCTAGCATGGAAATGTCGCATTTACATTCTTTTGAAGTGAATACGAGGTATACATGACACTTCGCAATGAATATTATATCTTATCATGAAACATAGAAGTGAGATGCGATATGGCATTTTAAGAATCATTAGAACTCTATTGTTTCAACACGTAGTCAACTGGAAACGCTATTTCCTAGCAAGGAAGTGTCGCATTTACATCCTTTTAAAGTGAATACGAGGTATACATGACACTTCGCAATGAATATTACATCTGATCATGAAACATAGAAATGAGATGCGACATCTCGTTTTATGAAGCATTAGAACTCTATTGCTACGAAACGTAGACATCTGCAAACGCTATTTAATAGCACGTAAGTGTCGCATTTACATTCTTTTGAAGTGAATACGAGGTATACATGACACTTCGCAATGAATATTATATCTTATCATGAAACATAGAAGTGAGATGCGATATGGCACTTTAAGAATCATTAGAACTCTATTGTTTCGAAACGTAGTCATCTGGAAACGCTATTTCCTGGCAAGGAAGTGACGCATTTACATTCCTTTGAAGTGAATACGAGGTATACATGACACTTCGCAATGAATATTATACCTTATCATGAAACATAGAAGAGAGATGCGATATCGCGGTTTAGGAAGCATAAGAACTCTATTGCTACGATACGTAGACATCTGCAAACGCTATTTCCTAGCATGGAAGTGTCTTATTTACATTCTTTTGAATTGAATACGAGGTATATATGACACTTCGCAATGAATATTATATCTTATCATGAAACATAGAAGTGAGATGCGATATGGCATTTTAAGAATCATTAGAACTCTATTGTTTCGACACGTAGACATCTGGAAACGCTATTTCCTAGCAAGGAAGTGTCGCATTTAGATCCTTTTAAAGTGAATACGAGGTATACATGATACTTCGCAATGAATATTACATCTGATCATGAAACATAGAAATGAGATGCGACATCTCGTTTTAAGAAGCATAAGAACTCTATTGCTACGATACGTAGACATCTGCAAACGCTATTTCCTAGCACGTAAGTGTCGCATTTACATTCTTTTGAAGTGAATACGAGGTATAAATGACACTTCGCCATGAATATTATATCATATCATGAAACATAGAAGTGAGATGCGATATCGCGTTTTTAGAAGCATTAGAACTGTATTGCTACGATACGTAGACATCTGCAAACGCTATTTCCTAGCATGGAAGTGTCGCATTTACATTCTTTTGACGTGAATACGAGGTATACATGACACTTCGCAATGAATATTATATCTTATCATGAAACATAGAAGTGAGATGCGATATCGCGTTTTAAGGAGCATTAGAACTCTATTGCTGCGATACGTAGACATCTGCAAACAATATTTCCTAGCAAGGAAGCGTCGAATTTACATTCTTTTCAAGTGAATACGAGGTATACATAGCACTCTACAATGAATATTATATCTTATCACGAAACATAGAAGTGAGATGCGATATCGCGATTTAAGAAGCGCTAGAACGCTATTGCTACGATGCGTAGACATCTGGAAACGCTATTTCCTAGCAAGGAAGCGTCGAATTTACATTCTTTTGAAGTGAATACGAGGTATACATAACACTCTACAATGAATATTATATCTTATCATTAAACATAGGAATGAGGTGCTATATCGCGTTTTGAGAAGCATTAGAACTCTATTGCTAATATACGTAGACATCTGGAAACTCTATTTCCTAGCAAGGACATGTCGCACTTACATTCCACTGAAGTGAATACGAGGTATACATAACACTCCACAATGAATATTATATCTTATCACGAAACAGATATGAAATGCGTCATCTCGTTTTAAGAAGCATTAGAACTCTATTGCTACGATACGTAGACATCTGCAAACGCTATTTCCTAGCATGGAAGTGTCTTATTTACATTCTATTGAAGTGAATACGAGGTATACATGACACTTCGCAATGAATATTATATCCTATCATGAAACATAGTAGTGAGATGCGATATCGCGTTTTAAGAAGCATTAGAACTCTACTGCTACAATACGTAGACATCTGCAAACGCTACTTCCTAGCATGCAAGTGTCGCATTTACATTCTTTTGAAGTGAATACAAGGTATACATGACACTTCGCAATGAATATTATATCTTATCATGAAACACAGAAGTGAGATGCGATATCGCCTTTTAAGAATCATTAGAACTCTATTGTTTCGACACGTAGTCATCTAGGAACGCTATTTCCTAGCAAGGAAGTGTCGCATTTACATCCTTTTGAAGTGAATACGAGGTATACATGACACTTCGCAATGAATATTATATCAGATCATGAAACATAGAAATGAGATGCGACATCTCGTTTTAAGAAGCATTAGAACTCTATTGTTTCGACACGTAGTCATCTGGAAACGCTATTTCCTAGCATGGAAGTGTCGCATTTACATCCTTTTGAAGTTAATACGAGGTATACATGACACTTCGCAATGAATATTATATCTGATCATGAAACATAGAAATGAGATGCGACATCTCGTTTTAAGAAGCATTAGAACTCTATTGCTACGATACGTAGACATCTGCAAACGCTGTTTCCTAGCATGGAAGTGTCGCATTTACATTCATTTGAAGTGAATACGAGGTATAAATGACACTTCGCCATGTATATTATATCATATCATGAAACATAGAAGTGAGATGCGATATCGCGTTTTTAGAAGCATTAGAACTCTGTTGCTACGATACGTAGACATCTGCAAACGCTACTTCCTAGCATGCAAGTGTCGCATTTACATTCTTTTGAAGTGAATACGAGGTATACATGACACTTCGCAATGAATATTATATCTTATCATGAAACATAGAAGTGAGATGCGATATCGCGTTTTAAGAATCATTAGAACTCTATTGCTGCGATACGTAGACATCTGCAAACAATATTTCCTAGCAAGGAAGCGTCGAATTTACATTCTTTTGAAGTGAATACGAGGTATACATAACACTCTACAATGAATATTATATCTTATCACGAAACATAGAAGTGAGATGCGATATCGCGATTTAAGAAGCGCTAGAACGCTATTGCTACGATGCGTAGACATCTGGAAATGTTATTTCCTAGCAAGGAAGTGTCTTATTTACATTCTATTGAAGTGAATACGAGGTTTACATGACACTTCGCAATGAATATTATATCTTATCATGAAACATATGAATGAGGTGCTATATCGCGTTTTGAGAAGCATTAGAACTCTATTGCTACGATACGTAGACATCTGCAAACGCCATTTCCTAGCACGCAAGTGTCGCATTTACATTCTTTTGAAGTGTATACAAGGTATACATGACGCTTCGCAATGAATATTATATCTTATAATGAAACACAGAAGTGAGATGCGATATCGCGTTTTAAGAATCATTTGAACTCTATTGCTAATATACGCAGACATCTACAAACTCTATTTCCAACAAGGACATGTCGCACTTACATTCCACTGAAGTGAATACGAGGTATACATAACACTCCACAATGAATATTATATCTTATCACGAAACAGATATGAAATGCGGCATCTCGTTTTAAGAAGCATTAGATCTCTATTGCTACGATACGTAGACATCTGCAAACGCTATTTGCTAGCATGGAAGTGTCTTATTTACATTCTATTGAAGTGAATACGAGGTATACATGACACTTCGCAATGAATATTATATCTTATCATGAAACATAGTAGTGAGATGCGATATCGCGTTTTAAGAAGCATTAGAACTCTACTGCTAGGATACGTAGACATCTGCAAACGCCACTTCCTAGCATGGAAATGTCGCATTTACATTCTTTTGAAGTGAATACGAGGTATACATGACACTTCGCAATGAATAATATATCTTATCATGAAACATAGAAGTGAGATGCGATATGGCATTTTAATAAATCATTAGAACTCTATTGTTTCAACACGTAGTCATCTGGAAACGCTATTTCCTAGCAAAGAAGTGTCGCATTTACATCCTTTTAAAGTGAATACGAGGTATACATAACAATCCACAATGAATATTACATCTTATCATTAAACATAGGAATGAGGTGCTATATCGCGTTTTGAGAAGCATTAGAACTCTATTGCTAATATACGTAGACATCTGCAAACTCTATTTCCTAGCAAGGACATGTCGCACTTACATTCCACTGAAGTGAATACGAGGTATACATAACACTCCACAATGAATATTATATCTTATCACGAAACAGATATGAAATGCGTCATCTCGTTTTAAGAAGCATTAGAACTCTATTGCTACGATACGTAGACATCTGCAAACGCTATTTCCTAGCATGGAAGTGTCTTATTTACATTCTATTGAAGTGAATACGAGGTATACATGACACTTCGCAATGAATATTATATCCTATCATGAAACATAGTAGTGAGATGCGATATCGCGTTTTAAGAAGCATTAGAACTCTACTGCTACAATACGTAGACATCTGCAAACGCTACTTCCTAGCATGCAAGTGTCGCATTTACATTCTTTTGAAGTGAATACAAGGTATACATGACACTTCGCAATGAAAATTATATCTTATCATGAAACACAGAAGTGAGATGCGATATCGCCTTTTAAGAATCATTAGAACTCTATTGTTTCGACACGTAGTCATCTAGGAACGCTATTTCCTAGCAAGGAAGTGTCGCATTTACATCCTTTTGAAGTGAATACGAGGTATACATGACACTTCGCAATGAATATTATATCAGATCATGAAACATAGAAATGAGATGCGACATCTCGTTTTAAGAAGCATTAGAACTCTATTGTTTCGACACGTAGTCATCTGGAAACGCTATTTCCTAGCATGGAAGTGTCGCATTTACATCCTTTTGAAGTTAATACGAGGTATACATGACACTTCGCAATGAATATTATATCTGATCATGAAACATAGAAATGAGATGCGACATCTCGTTTTAAGAAGCATTAGAACTCTATTGCTACGATACGTAGACATCTGCAAACGCTGTTTCCTAGCATGGAAGTGTCGCATTTACATTCATTTGAAGTGAATACGAGGTATAAATGACACTTCGCCATGTATATTATATCATATCATGAAACATAGAAGTGAGATGCGATATCGCGTTTTTAGAAGCATTAGAACTCTGTTGCTACGATACGTAGACATCTGCAAACGCTACTTCCTAGCATGCAGGTGTCGCATTTACATTCTTTTGAAGTGAATACGAGGTATACATGACACTTCGCAATGAATATTATATACTATCATGAAACATAGAAATGAGAAGCGATATCGCGTTTTGAGAAGCATTAGAACTCTAATGCCACGATACGTCGATATCTGCAAACGCTACTTCCTAGCAAGGAAGTGTCGCATTTACATTCATTTGAAGTATAGACGAGATATACATAACACTGCACAATGAATATTATATCTTATCATGGAACAGATATGAAATGCGTCATCTCGTTTTAAGAAGCATTAGAACTCTATTGCTACGATACGTAGACATCTGCAAACGCTATTTCCTAGCATGGAAGTGTCTTATTTACATTCTATTGAAGTGAATACGAGGTATACATGACACTTCGCAATGAATATTATATCCTATCATGAAACATAGTAGTGAGATGCGATATCGCGTTTTAAGAAGCATTAGAACTCTACTGCTACAATACGTAGACATCTGCAAACGCTACTTCCTAGCATGCAAGTGTCGCATTTACATTCTTTTGAAGTGAATACAAGGTATACATGACACTTCGCAATGAATATTATATCTTATCATGAAACACAGAAGTGAGATGCGATATCGCCTTTTAAGAATCATTAGAACTCTATTGTTTCGACACGTAGTCATCTAGGAACGCTATTTCCTAGCAAGGAAGTGTCGCATTTACATCCTTTTGAAGTGAATACGAGGTATACATGACACTTCGCAATGAATATTATATCAGATCATGAAACATAGAAATGAGATGCGACATCTCGTTTTAAGAAGCATTAGAACTCTATTGTTTCGACACGTAGTCATCTGGAAACGCTATTTCCTAGCATGGAAGTGTCGCATTTACATCCTTTTGAAGTTAATACGAGGTATACATGACACTTCGCAATGAATATTATATCTGATCATGAAACATAGAAATGAGATGCGACATCTCGTTTTAAGAAGCATTAGAACTCTATTGCTACGATCCGTAGACATCTGCAAACGCTGTTTCCTAGCATGGAAGTGCCGCATTTACATTCATTTGAAGTGAATACGAGGTATAAATGACACTTCGCCATGTATATTATATCATATCATGAAACATAGTTGTGAGATGCGATATCGCGTTTTTAGAAGCATTAGAACTCTGTTGCTACGATACGTAGACATCTGCAAACGCTACTTCCGAGCATGCAGGTGTCGCATTTACATTCTTTTGAAGTGAATACGAGGTATACATGACACTTCGCAATGAATATTATATACTATCATGAAACATAGAAATGAGAAGCGATATCGCGTTTTGAGAAGCATTAGAACTCTAATGCCACGATACGTCGATATCTGCAAACGCTACTTCCTAGCAAGGAAGTGTCGCATTTACATTCATTTGAAGTATAGACGAGATATACATAACACTGCACAATGAATATTATATCTTATCATGGAACGTAGAAATGAGATGCGATATGGCGATTTAAGAAGCATTAGAAATCTATTGGTTCGATACGTAGACATCTGCAAACGCTACTTCCAAGCAAGGAAGTGTCGCATTTACATTCTTTTGAAAGGAATACGAGGTATACATGACACTTCGCAATGAATATTATATCTTATCATGAAACATAGGAATGAGATGCGATATGGCGAATTAAGAAGAATTAGAACTCTATTGCTTCGATACGTAGACATCTGCAAACGCTACTTCCAAGCAAGGAAGTGTCGCATTTACATTTTTTTGAAGTGAATACAAGATATACATAACACTCCACGATGTATTTTATATATTATCATGAAATATAGTAATGAGTAGCGATATCGCGTTTTGAGAAGCATTAGAACTCTACCACTACGATACGTAGACATCTACAAACGCTATTTCATGGCAAGGAAGTGTCGCGTTTACATTCTTTTGAAGTGAATACGAGGTATACATAACACTCCAAAATGAATACTATAAATTATCATGAAGCATAGAAACGAGATGCGATATGACGATTTAAGAAGGATTAGAATTCTATTGCTTCGATACGTAGACATCTGCAAACGCTATTTCCTAGCGAGGAAGTGTTGCACATACATTCAATTGAAGTGTATGCGAGGTATACATGGCACTTCGCAATGAATATTATATCTTATCATGAAACATAGAAATGAGATGTGATATGGCGACTTATGAAGCATTAGAACTCTATTGCTTCGATACGTAGACATCTGCAAACGCTACTTCCAAGCAGGGAAGTGTCGCATTTACATTCTTTTGAAAGGAATACGAGGTATACATGACACTTCGCAATGAATATTATATCTTATCATGAAACATAGAAATGAGATGCGATATGACGATTTAAGGAGCATTAGGATTCTATTGCTTCGATACGTAGACATCTGCAAACGCTATTTCCTAGCAAGGAAGTGTCGCATTTGCATTCTTTTGACGTGAATACGAGGTACACATGACGCAGTGAATATCATAACTTATCATGAAACATAGAAATGAGATGCCATATCGCGTTTGAAGAAGCATTAGAACTATATTGCTACGGTACGCAGACATCTGCAGACGCTATTTCCTAGCATGGAAGATTCGCATTTCCCTTCTTTTGAAGTGAATACGAGGTATTCATGACACTTCGCAATGAATATTATACCTTATCAAGAAACATAGAAATGAGATGCGATATTTCGTTTTAAGAAGCATTAGAACTCTATTGCTTCGATACGTAAACATCTGCAAAAGCTATTTCCAAGCAAGGAAGTGTCGCATTTACATTCTTTTGAAGTGCATACGAGGTATACATAACACTCCACAATGAATATTTTATATATTATCATGAAACATAGTAATGAGTATCGATATCGCGTATAGAGGAGCATTAGAACACTAATGCTACGATACGTAGACATCTGCAAACGCTATTTCCTGGCAAGGAAGTGTCACCTTTACATACTTTTGAAGTGAATACGAGGTATACATAACACTCCACAATGAATATTATATTTTATCATGAAGCATAGAAATGTGATGCGATATGACGATTTAAGAAGCATTAGAATTCCATTGCTTCGATACGTAGACCTCTGCAAACGCTATTTCCTAGCAAGGAAGTGTTGCACATACATTCAATTGAAGTGTATGCGAGGTATACATGGCACTTCGCAATGAATATTATATCTTATCATGAAACATAGAAATGAGATGTGATATGGCGATTTATGAAGCATTAGAACTCTATTGCTTCGATGCGCAGATATCTGCAAACGCTATTTCCTAGCAAGGAATAGTCGCATTTACATTCTTTTGAAGTGAATACGAGGTATACATGACACTTCGCAATGAATATTATATCTTATCACGAAACATAGAAATGAAATGCGACATCTCGTTTTAAGCAGCATTCGGATTCTATTGCTACGATACGTATACATCTGCGAACGCTATTTCCTAGCATGGACGATTCGCATTTACATTCTTTTGTAGTGAATGCGAGGTATACATGGCACTTCGCAATGAATATTATATCTTATCATGAAACATAGAAGAGATATGCGATTTCGCGTTCTAAGAAGCATCAGAACTCCATGGCATCGATGCGGAGACATCTGCAAACGCTATTTCCTAACATGGAAGTGTCGCACTTACATTCTTTTGAAGTGAATTCGAGGTATACATGACACTTCGGAATGAATATTATAACTTATCACGAAACATAGAAATGAAATGCGATATCGCGATCTAAGAAGCATTAGAACTCTATTGCTACGATACGTAGGCATCTGCAGGCGCTATTTCCTAGCCAGCAATAGTCGCATTTACATTCTTTTGAAGTGAATACGAGGTATACATGACACTTCGCAATGAATATTATAACTTATCACGAAACATAGGATTGAGATGCGATTTCGCGATCTAAGAAGCATTAGAACTCTATTGCTACGATACGTAAACATCTGCAAACTCTATTTCCTAGCAAGCAATAGTCGCATTTACATTCTTTTGAAGTGAGTACGAGGTATACATGACACTTCGCAATGAATATTATATCTTATCACGGAACATAGAAATGAGATGCGAAATTGCGATTTATGTAGCATTAGAACTCAATTGCTACGATACGTAGACATCTGAAAATGCTATTTCCTAGCAAGGAAGATTCGCATTTACATTCTTTTCAAGTGAATACGATGTATGCATGACACATCGCAATGAACATTATATCTTATCATGTAACATAGAATTGAGATGCGATTTCGCGTTCTAAGAAGCATTTGATCCCTATTGCCTCGATGCGCAGATATCTGCAAACGCTATTTCCTAGCAAGGAAGTGTCGCATTTACATTCGTTTGGAGTGAATACGAGGTATACGTGACACTTCGCAATGAATATTATATCTTATCATGAAGTATAAAAATGAGATGCGATATCGCGTTTTAAGAAGCATTAGAACTCTATTGCCTCGACGGGCAGACATCTGCAGACGCTATTTCCTAGCATGGAAGTGTCGCATTTACATTCTTTTGAAGTGAATACGAGGTGTACATGACACTTCGCAATGAATATTATATCTTATCAGGAAACATAGAAATGAGATGCGATATCGCGTTTTGAGAAGCATTAGAACACTATTGCTACGATACGTAAACATCTGCAAACGCTAGTTCCTAGCAAGCAATAGTCGCATTTACATTCTTTTGAAGTGATTTCGAGGTTTACATGACACTTCGGAATGAATATTATAACTTATCACTACACGTAGAAATGAGATGCGATATCGCGTTTTGAGAAGCATTAGAACTCTATTGCTACGATATATAGACATCTGAATACGCTATTTCCTAGCAAGGAAGTGTCGCATTTACATTCGTTTGGGGTGAATACGAGGTATACATGACACTTCGCGATGAATATTATATCTTGTCATGAAGCATAGAAATGTGATGCGATATCGCGTTTTGAGAAGCATTAGAAATCTATTGCTACGATACGTAGACATCTCAATACGCTATTTCTTAGCAAGGAAGTGTCGCATTTACATTCATTTGGAGAGAATACGAGGTATACATGACACTTCGGAATGAATATTATAACTTATCACGAAACATAGGATTGAGATGCGATTTCGCGATCTAAGAAGCATTAGAACTCTATTGCTACGATACGTAAACATCTGCAAACTCTATTTCCTAGCAAGCAATAGTCGCATTTACATTCTTTTGAAGTGAGTACGAGGTATACATGACACTTCGCAATGAATATTATATCTTATCACGGAACATAGAAATTAGATGCGAAATTGCGATTTATGTAGCATTAGAACTCAATTGCTACGATACGTAGACATCTGAAAATGCTATTTCCTAGCAAGGAAGATTCGCATTTACATTCTTTTCAAGTGAATACGATGTATGCATGACACTTCGCAATGAACATTATATCTTATCATGTAACATAGAATTGAGATGCGATTTCGCGTTCTAAGAAGCATTTGATCCCTATTGCCTCGATGCGCAGATATCTGCAAACGCTATTTCCTAGCAAGGAAGTGTCGCATTTACATTCGTTTGGAGTGAATACGAGGTATACGTGACACTTCGCAATGAATATTATATCTTATCATGAAGTATAAAAATGAGATGCGATATCGCGTTTTAAGAAGCATTAGAACTCTATTGCCTCGACGCGCAGACATCTGCAGACGCTATTTCCTAGCATGGAAGTGTCGCATTTACATTCTTTTGAAGTGAATACGAGGTGTACATGACACTTCGCAATGAATATTATATCTTATCAGGAAACATAGAAATGAGATGCGATATCGCGTTTTGAGAAGCATTAGAACACTATTGCTACGATACGTAAACATCTGCAAACGCTAGTTCCTAGCAAGCAATAGTCGCATTTACATTCTTTTGAAGTGATTTCGAGGTTTACATGACACTTCGGAATGAATATTATAACTTATCACTACACGTAGAAATGAGATGCGATATCGCGTTTTGAGAAGCATTAGAACTCTATTGCTACGATATATAGACATCTGAATACGATATTTCCTAGCAAGGAAGTGTCGCATTTACATTCGTTTGGGGTGAATACGAGGTATACATGACACTTCGCGATGAATATTATATCTTGTCATGAAGCATAGAAATGTGATGCGATATCGCGTTTTGAGAAGCATTAGAAATCTATTGCTACGATACGTAGACATCTGCAAACGCTATTTTCCGGCAAGGAAGATTCGCATTTACATTCTTTTCAAGTGAATTCGAGGTATACATGACACTTCGGAATGAATATTATAACTTATCACGAAACAAAGGATTGAGATGCGATTTCGCGATCTAGGAAGCATTAGAACTCTATTGCTACGATACGTGGGCATCTGCAAACGCTATTTCCTAGCAAGCAATAGTCGCATTTACATTCTTTTGAAGTGAATGCGAGGTATACATGACACTTCGCAATGAATATTATATCTTATCATGAAACATAGAAGTGAGATGCGATATCGCGATCTAAGAAGCATTAGAACGCTATTGCTACGATACGTAGACATCTGCAATCGCTATGTCCTAGCAACCAATATTCGCATTTACATTCTTTTGAAGTGAATACAAGGTATACATGACACTTCGCAATGAATATTATATCTTATCATGAAACATAGAAGTGAGATGCGATATCGCATTTTAAGAAGCATTCGAGCTCTATTGCCTCGATGCGGAGATATCTGCAAAGGCTATTTCCTAGCATGGAAATGTCGCATTTAGATTCTTTTGAATTGAATTCGAGGTATACATGACACTTCGGAATGAATATTATTACTTATCACGAATAATGGAAATGAGATGCGATATCGCGATATAAGAAGCATTAGAACTGTATCGATACGATACGCAGGCATCTGCAAACGCTATTTCCTAGCAAGGAATAGTCGCATTTACATTCTTTTGAAGTGAATACGAGGTATACATGACACTTCGCAATGAATATTATATCTTATCATGAAACATAGAAGGGAGATGCGATATCGCGTTTTAAGAAGCATTAGAACACTATGGCCTCGATGCGGAGTATTCTGCAAACGCTATTTCCTAGCATAGAAATGTCGCATTTACATTCTTTTGAAGTGAATACGAGGTGTACATGACACTTCGCAATGAATATTATATCTTATCAGGAAACATAGGAATGAGATGCGATATCTTGTTTTGAGAAGCATTAGAATTCTATTGCTACGATATGTGGACATCTGAATACGCTATTTCCTAGCAAGGAAGTGTCGCATTTACATTCGTTTGGAGTGAATACGAGGTATACATGACACTTCGCAATGAATATTATATCTTATCTTGAAGCATAGAAATGAGATGCGATATCGCGTGTTGAGAAGCATTAGAACTCTATTGCTACGATACGTAGACATCTGCAAACGCTATTTCCTAGCAAGGAAGATTCGCATTTACATTCTTTTGAAGTGAATTCGAGGTATACATGACACTTCGGAATGAATATTATAACTTATCACGAAACATATGATTGAGATGCGATTTCGCGATCTAAGAAGCATTAGAACTCTATTGCTACGATACGTAGGCATCTGCAAACGCTATTTCCTAGCAAGCAATAGTCGCATTTACATTCTTTTGAAGTGAATACGAGGTATACATGACACTTCGCAATGAATATTATATCTTATCACGAAACATAGAAATGAAATGCGACATCTCGTTTTAAGCAGCATTCGGACTCTATTGCTACGATACGTATACATCTGCGAACGCTATTTCCTAGCATGGACGATTCGCATTTACATTCTTTTGTAGTGAATGCGAGGTATACATGGCACTTCGCAATGAATATTATATCTTATCATGAAACATAGAAGAGATATGCGATTTCGCGTTCTAAGAAGCATCAGAACTCCATGGCATCGATGCGGAGACATCTGCAAACGCTATTTCCTAACATGGAAGTATCGCACTTACATTCTTTTGAAGTGAATTCGAGGTATACATGACACTTCGGAATGAATATTATAACTTATCACGAAACATAGAAATGAAATGCGATATCGCGATCTAAGAAGCATTAGAACTCTATTGCTACGATACGTAGGCATCTGCAGGCGCTATTTCCTAGCCAGCAATAGTCGCATTTACATTCTTTTGAAGTGAATACGAGGTATACATGACACTTCGCAATGAATACTATATCTTATCATGAAGCACAGAAATGAGATGCGATATAGCGTTTTTGAGAAGTATTAGAACTCTATTGCTACGATACGTAGACATCTCAATACGCTATTTCTTAGCAAGGAAGTGTCGCATTTACATTCATTTGGAGAGAATACGAGGTATACATGACACTTCGGAATGAATATTATAACTTATCACGAAACATAGGATTGAGATGCGATTTCGCGATCTAAGAAGCATTAGAACTCTATTGCTACGATACGTAGGCATCTGCAAACGCTATTTCCTAGCAAGCAATAGTCGCATTTACATTCCTTTTAAGTGAATACGAGGTATACATGACACTTCGGAATGAATATTATAACTTATCACGAAACATAGAAATGAGATGCGATATCGCGATATAAGAAGCATTAGAACTCTATTGCTACGATACGTAGGCATCTGCAAACGCTATTTCCTAGCAAGGGAGATTCGCATTTACATTCTCTTGAAGTGAATACGAGGTGTACATGACACTTCGCAATGAACATTATATCTTATCACGAAACATAGAAATGAGATGCGATATCGCGATTTAAGTAGCATTAGAACTCTAATGCTTCGATTCGTAGAAATCTGGGAACGCTATTTTTTAGAAAGGAAATGTCGCATTTACATTCACTTGAAGTGTAGACGAGGAATACATAGCACATCGCAACGAATATTATATCTTATCACGAAACATAGAAGTGAGATGCGGTATCCCGTTTTAATAAGCATTAGAACGCTATTTCTTCGATACGTAGACATCTGCAAACGCTATTTCGTAGCAGGCAATAGTCGCGTTTACATTCTTTTGAATTGAATTCGAGGTATACATGACACTTCGGAATGAATATTATTACTTATCACGAAACATGGAAATGAGATGCGATATCGCGATATAAGAAGCACTAGAACTCTATTGCTACGATACGTAGGCATCTGCAAACGCTATTTCCTAGCAAGGAATAGTCGCATTTACATTCTTTTGAAGTGAATACGAGGTATACAGGACACTTCGCAATGAATATTATATCTTATCATGAAACATAGACGTGAGATGCGATATCGCGTTTTAAGAAGCATTAGAGCTCTATTGCCTCGACGCGTAGACACCTGTGGACGCTATTTCCTAGCATGGAAGTGTCGCATTTACATTCTTTTGAAGTGAATACGAGGTGTACATGACACTTCGCAATGAATATTATATCTTATCAGGAAACATAGAAATGATATGCGATATCGCGATATAGGAAGCATTAGAACTGTATTGCTACGATACGTAGGCATCTGCAAACGCTATTTCCTAGCATGGAAGTGTCGCATTTAGATTCTTTTGAAGTGAATTCGAGGTATACATGACACTTCGGATTGAATATTATAACTTATCACGAAACATGGAAATGAAATGCGATATCGCGATCTAAGAAGCATTAGAACTCTATTGCTACGATACGTAAACATCTGCAAACTCTATTTCCTAGCAAGCAATAGTCGCATTTACATTCTTTTGAAGTGAGTACGAGGTATACATGACACTTCGCAATGAATAATATATCTTATCACGGAACATAGAAATGAGATGCGAAATTGCGATTTATGTAGCATTAGAACTCAATTGCTACGATACGTAGACATCTGCAAACGCTATTTCCTAGCATAGAAATGTCGCATTTACATTCTTTTGAAGTGAATACGAGGTGTACATGACACTTCGCAATGAATATTATATCTTATCAGGAAACATAGGAATGAGATGCGATATCGCGTTTTGAGAAGCATTAGAATTCTATTGCTACGATATGTAGACATCTGAATACGCTATTTCCTAGCAAGGAAGTGTCGCATTTACATTCGTTTGGAGTGAATACGAGGTATACGTGACACTTCGCAATGAATATTATATCTTATCATGAAGTATAAAAATGAGATGCGATATCGCGTTTTAAGAAGCATTAGAACTCTATTGCCTCGACGCGCAGACATCTGCAGACGCTATTTCCTAGCATGGAAGTGTCGCATTTACATTCTTTTGAAGTGAATACGAGGTGTACATGACACTTCGCAATGAATATTATATCTTATCAGGAAACATAGGAATGAGATGCGATATCGCGTTTTGAGAAGCATTAGAACACTATTGCTACGATACGTAAACATCTGCAAACGCTAGTTCCTAGCAAGCAATAGTCGCATTTACATTCTTTTGAAGTGATTTCGAGGTTTACATGACACATCGGAATGAATATTATAACTTATCACTACACGTAGAAATGAGATGCGATATCGCGTTTTGAGAAGCATTAGAACTCTCTTGCTACGATATATAGACATCTGAATACGCTATTTCCTAGCAAGGAAGTGTCGCATTTACATTCATTTGGAGAGAATACGAGGAATACATGACACTTCGGAATGAATATTATAACTTATCACGAAGCATAGAAATGAGATGCGATATCGTGATATAAGAAGCATTAGAACTCTATTGCTACGATACGTACGCAACTGCAAACGCTATTTCCTAGCAAGGGAGATTCGCATTTACATTCTCTTGAAGTGAATACGAGGTATACATGACACTTCGGAATGAACATTATAACTTATCGCGAAACATAGAAATGAGATGCGATATCGCGTTTTGAGAAGCATTAGAATTCTATTGCTACGATATGTAGACATCTGAATACGCTATTTCCTAGCAAGGAAGTGTCGCATTTACATTCGTTTGGAGTGAATACGAGGTATACGTGACACTTCGCAATGAATATTATATCTTATCATGAAGTATAAAAATGAGATGCGATATCGCGTTTTAAGAAGCATTAGAACTCTATTGCCTCGACGCGCAGACATCTGCAGACGCTATTTCCTAGCATGGAAGTGTCGCATTTACATTCTTTTGAAGTGAATACGAGGTGTACATGACACTTCGCAATGAATATTATATCTTATCAGGAAACATAGGAATGAGATGCGATATCGCGTTTTGAGAAGCATTAGAACACTATTGCTACGATACGTAAACATCTGCAAACGCTAGTTCCTAGCAAGCAATAGTCGCATTTACATTCTTTTTAAGTGAATACGAGGTATACATGACACTTCGGAATGAACATTATAACTTATCGCGAAACATAGAAATGAGATGCGATATCGTGATATACGAAGCATTAGAACTCTATTGCTACGATACGTAGGCATCTGCAAACGCTATTTCCTAGCAAGGGAGATTCGCATTTACATTCTCTTGAAGTGAATACGAGGTATACATGACACTTCGGAATGAATATTATAACTTATCACGAAACATAGAAATGAGATGCGATATCGCGATATAAGAAGCATTAGTACTCTATTGCTACGATACGTAGGCATCTGCAAACGCTATTTCCTAGCAAGGGAGATTCGCATTTACATTCTCTTGAAGTGAATACGAGGTATACATGACACTTCGCAATGAACATTATATCTTATCACGAAACATAGAAATGAGATGCGATATCGCGATATAAGAAGCATTAGAACTCTATTGCTACGACACGTAGGCATCTGCAGGCGCTATTTACTAGCATGCAATAGTCGCATTTACATTCTTTTGAAGTGAATACGAGGTATACATGACACTTCGCAATGAATACTATACCTTATCATGAAGCATAGAAATGAGATGCGATATCGCGTTTTGAGAGGCATTAGAACTCTAATGCTACGATACGTAGACATCTGCAAACGCTATATTCTAGCAAGCAATAGTCGCATTTACATTCTTTTGAAGTGAATTCGAGGTTTACATGACATTTGGGAATGAATATTATAACTTATCACGAAACATAGAAATGGGATGCGATATCGCGATCTAAGAAGCATTATAACTCTATTGCCACGATACGTAGACCTCTGCAAACGCTACTTCCTAGGAAGGAAGTGTCGCATTTACATTCTTTTGATGTGAATACGAGGTACACAATGCATTTCGCAATGAATATTATATCTTATCACGAAATATATAAATGGGATGCGATATCGCGATTTAAGTAGCATTAGAACGCTATTGCTGCGATACGTAGACAACTGCAAACGCTATTTCCTAGCAAGCAATAGTCGCATTTACATTCTTTTGAAGTGAATACGAGGTATACATGTCACTTCGCAATGAATATTATATCTCATCATGAAGCATAGAAATGAGATGCGATATCGCGTTTTGAGAAGCATTAGAACTCTATGGCCTCGATGCGGAGACATCTGCAAACGCTATTTCCTAGTATGGAAGTGTCGCATTTACATTCTTTTGAAGTGAATACGTGGTATACATGACACTTCGCAATGAATATTATATCTTATAATGAAACATCGAAGAGAGATGCGATATCGCGTTTTAAGAAGCATTAGAAATCTATGGCCTCGATGTGGAGACATCTACAAACGCTATTTCCTAGCAAGCAATAGTCGCATTTACATTCTTTTTAAGTGAATACGAGGTATACATGACACTTCGGAATGAACATTATAACTTATCGCGAAACATAGAAATGAGATGCGATATCGTGATATAAGAAGCATTAGAACTCTATTGCTACGATACGTAGGCATCTGCAAACGCTATTTCCTAGCAAGGGAGATTCGCATTTACATTCTCTTGAAGTGGATACGAGGTATACATGACACTTCGGAATGAATATTATAACTTATCACGAAACATAGAAATGAGATGCGATATCGCGATATAAGAAGCATTAGAACTCTATTGCTACGATACGTTGGCATCTGCAAACGCTATTTCCTAGCAAGGGAGATTCGCATTTACGTTCTCTTGAAGTGAATACGAGGAATACATGACACTTCGCAATGAACATTATATCTTATCACGAAACATAGAAATGAGATCCGATATCGCGATCTAAGAAGCATTAGAACTCTATTGCTACGACACGTAGGCATCTGCAGGCGCTATTTACTAGCAAGCAATAGCCGCATTTACATTCTTTTGAAGTGAATTCGAGGTTTACATGACATTTGGGAATGAATATTATATCTTATCACGAAACATAGAAATGAGATGCGATATCGCGATTTAAGTAGCATTAGAACTCTATTGCTTCGATACGTAGACATCTGAATACGCTATTTTCTAGCAAGGAAATGTCGCACTTACATTCGCTTGAAGTGAATACGATGTATACATGACACTTCGCAATGTATATTATACCTTATCATGAAACATAGAATGCCATATCGCGTTATAAGAAGCATTAGAACTCTATTGCTAAGATACGTTGACATCTGCAAACGCTATTTAATAGCAAGGAAGTGTCGCATTTACATCCTTATGAAAGGAATTCGGGATATACATAACATTCCACATTGAATGTTATACCTTATCAAGAATCATAGAAACGAAATGTGTTATCGCGATTTATGAAGTATTTGAACTCTATTGCTACAATACGTAGACATCTGCAAACGCTATTTCGTAGCAGGCAATAGTCGCGTTTACATTCTTTTGAATTGAATTCGAGGTATACATGACACTTCGGAATGAATATTATAACTTATCACGAAACATGGAAATGAGATGCGATATCGCGATATAAGAAGCACTAGAACTCTATTGCTACGATACGTAGGCATCTGCAAACGCTATTTCCTAGCAAGGAATAGTCGCATTTACATTCTTTTGAAGTGAATACGAGGTATACAGGACACTTCGCAATGAATATTATATCTTATCATGAAACATAGACGTGAGATGCGATATCGCGTTTTAAGAAGCATTAGAGCTCTATTGCCTCGACGCGTAGACACCTGTGGACGCTATTTCCTAGCATGGAAGTGTCGCATTTACATTCTTTTGAAGTGAATACGAGGTGTACATGATACTTCGCAATGAATATTATATCTTATCAGGAAACATAGAAATGAGATGCGATATCGCGATATAGGAAGCATTAGAACTGTATTGCTACGATACGTAGGCATCTGCAAACGCTATTTCCTAGCAAGGAATAGTCGCATTTACATTCTTTTGAAGTGAATACGAGGTATACATGACACTTCGCAATGAACATTATATCTTATCACGAAACATAGAAATGAGATGCGATATCGCGATCTAAGAAGCATTAGAACTCTATTGCTACGACACGTAGGCATCTGCAGGCGCTATTTACTAGCAAGCAATAGTCGCATTTACATTCTTTTGAAGTGAATTCGAGGTTTACATGACATTTGGGAATGAATATTATATCTTATCACGAAACATAGAAATGAGATGCGATATCGCGATTTAAGTAGCATTAGAACTCTATTGCTTCGATACGTAGACATCTGAATACGCTATTTTCTAGCAAGGAAATGTCGCACTTACATTCGCTTGAAGTGAATACGATGTATACATGACACTTCGCAATGTATATTATACCTTATCATGAAACATAGAATGCCATATCGCGTTATAAGAAGCATTAGAACTCTATTGCTAAGATACGTTGACATCTGCAAACGCTATTTAATAGCAAGGAAGTGTCGCATTTACATCCTTATGAAAGGAATTCGGGATATACATAACATTCCACATTGAATGTTATACCTTATCAAGAATCATAGAAACGAAATGTGTTATCGCGATTTATGAAGTATTTGAACTCTATTGCTACAATACGTAGACATCTGCAAACGCTATTTCGTAGCAGGCAATAGTCGCGTTTACATTCTTTTGAATTGAATTCGAGGTATACATGACACTTCGGAATGAATATTATAACTTATCACGAAACATGGAAATGAGATGCGATATCGCGATATAAGAAGCACTAGAACTCTATTGCTACGATACGTAGGCATCTGCAAACGCTATTTCCTAGCAAGGAATAGTCGCATTTACATTCTTTTGAAGTGAATACGAGGTATACAGGACACTTCGCAATGAATATTATATCTTATCATGAAACATAGACGTGAGATGCGATATCGCGTTTTAAGAAGCATTAGAGCTCTATTGCCTCGACGCGTAGACACCTGTGGACGCTATTTCCTAGCATGGAAGTGTCGCATTTACATTCTTTTGAAGTGAATACGAGGTGTACATGATACTTCGCAATGAATATTATATCTTATCAGGAAACATAGAAATGAGATGCGATATCGCGATATAGGAAGCATTAGAACTGTATTGCTACGATACGTAGGCATCTGCAAACGCTATTTCCTAGCAAGGAATAGTCGCATTTACATTCTTTTGAAGTGAATACGAGGTATACATGACACTTCGCAATGAACATTATATCTTATCACGAAACATAGAAATGAGATGCGATATCGCGATCTAAGAAGCATTAGAACTCTATTGCTACGACACGTAGGCATCTGCAGGCGCTATTTACTAGCAAGCAATAGTCGCATTTACATTCTTTTGAAGTGAATTCGAGGTTTACATGACATTTGGGAATGAATATTATATCTTATCACGAAACATAGAAATGAGATGCTATATCGCGATTTAAGTAGCATTAGAGCTCTATTGCTTCGATACGTAGACATCTGAATACGCTATTTTCTAGCAAGGAAGTGTCGCATTTACATTCGTTTGGAGTGAATACGAGGTATACATGACACATCGTAATGGATATTATATCTGATCATGAAACATAGAAATGAGATGCGATATCGCGTTTTAAGAGGCATTAGAACACTACTGCTTCGATACGTAGACATCTGCAAACGCTATTTCCTAGCATGGATGTGTCGCATTTACTTTCCTTTGAAGTGAATACGAGGTATACATAACACTTCGCAATGAATATTATATCTTATCATGAGACATAGAAATGAGGTGCGATATCGCGTTTTGAGGAGCACTAGAACTGTATTGCTTTGATTCGTAGACATCTGCAAACGCCATTTCCTAGCAAGGAAGAGTCGCATTTACATTCATTTGAAGTGTAGACGAGGAATACATAACACCTCGCAATGAATATTATATCTTATCATGAGACATAGGGATGAGGTGCGATATCGCGTTTTAAGGAGAATTAGAAATCTATAGCTTCGATACAGAGATATCTGGGAACGTAATTTCCTAGAAAGGAAGTGTCGCATTTTGTGACGTCAGGCGTACCGCCTGCCACCCATCAACCTCTTCGCACCCCCCAGCATCAACCCCTGGACACATGCAACCAGCCAAATGCGCCTGCTGAACCAGCAACTGGAAGTGTTCGCGCGCGCATACCTGCACGCGCTCACTCACACCGAGTTCCGCTACCTCACTCGCACCGCCGAGTGTACCTGTCTCGCTCGTACCGGGCACCAGTGTCTCACTCGCACCACCGAGTATATCTGTCTCGCCCGCACCAAGGACAGGCAGCCCTATCTCCCTCGCACCGAGTATTCCGTCCTGCAGGAAGACGTAGCCGCAGCCCATCACCTGAGTGGTGTCTTTTCCAATTCCGGGAACAGGATCTGCTAGAACCTATATATTACTTCTAAGCTACGACATACATACCATATCATGACTCATATATAAGAATTCCTATATCTAAGTTACACTAAGTAAGATGCGTCCGGCCAGCGGCATGCGCCGCTAGCTCCACCACGAGCCGCGGGTCCCCACTCGCTGGACCGCGCGCTCTCCGCCTCGAAACGCGAGTCCCCCACTCGCGGGACCGCGATCTCCCTACCACTTGCGTCCGCGACCGTAGCGCCCCGCGAACCGAGGAGGTCAGAGACGCGTCTCCAGAGCACACACTCTGACTCGAGATCTCCTACCGAGGAGTCGAAACTTCTAGTTCTAGATCGTTAGCCACCTCAATGTGGGGTTCAGGCATCGTATTTCTATTTCCATTTTAACTTAGTCTAAGTCTTAGAATAATTCCAGTTCTTGTATACTTTAAACCTAGAATATATTTTATTTTTACTTTTACTATATCCAAGTACAAGTTCTTTTACCAAGTCTACTATTTGCACATCCATTAATTTTATCAAGTGTTTATAATAATAGTTCTACTTTTAACATTACATTTAACTACGAATTCTTCCACGGGTTCTTCCATACAACTGGGGTTGATCTTCATCAAATTGAAGGAGTATAGAAATCGGCTTTGTGACGTTGAGACCGCCGCCTATCCCTCAGATCTTAGTCGAAAGTACAGAAAAACCTGGTGAATGAATCATGCTTCCGGTTTGCGAAGAACGCGAAGTGCGAGTAGGAAGAATTTCATACGATCACTTGTGCGTGAATATTTGGAGGGTGTTCCGAGAGTCCTCGTATACCAGCGACCTGCCTTCGCACCAGCCCAGACGCCGCTTTCCGAAGCGACCGTCGACGCATCCGATCCAGACACCACGACGCATCACGCCGATTATGACACATCCAGCATCATCGCTGAATACCGACAGCCGTCCTCCTCTTCGCTGGCGACTGATCGAGATTTCCGTACCAGCCAACAGAACGAAATCCGCTACGATCCCAGCAAACGATCCTCCACGCCGTCTCTACGTACAAATCGAGAGAGAAGTCATCGAAAGGTAGGGTCATTCCCTTATTATCGCGAGTGTTTTCGCTAGTGTCGTGTCAGCCGAAATTGTCGGACCCGGTCTTAACGCGTTCCCGTGGACCGAATTACCGAAAAATAGGCCTGTGTCGTAAAGCCTCCGGAGCAACGGAAAATAGTTTCACCGGACGTGATACCTCGTATTCACCTCAAAAGAATGTAAATGCGACACTTCCTTGCTAGGAAATAAGGTTTGCAGATATCTACGTATCGAAGAAATAGAGCTCTAATGCTTCTTGAATCGCCATATCGCATCTCATTTCTATGTTTCATGATAAGATATAATATTCATTGCGAAGTGTCATGTATACCTCGTACTCACTTCAAAAGAATGTAAATGCGACACTTCCATGCTAGGAAATAGCATTTGCAGATGTCTACGTATCGTTGCAATAGATTTCTAATGCTACTTAAAACGAGATGTCGCATTCCATTTCTATGTTGCGTGATAAGATATAATATCCATTGCGAAGTGTCATGTATATCTCGTATTCACTTCAAAAGAATGTAAATGCGACACTTCCATGCTAGGAAATAGCGTTTGCAGATGTTTGCGTATCGCAGCAATAGATTTCTAACGCTTCCTAAAACGCGATATCGCATCTCTCTTCTATGTTTCATGATAAGATAAAATATCCATTGCGAAGTGTCATGTATATCACGTATTCACTTCAAAAGAATGTAAATGCGACACTTGCATGCTAGGAAATAGCGTTTGCAGATGTCTACGTATCGTAGCAATAGAGTTCTAATGCTTCAAAATACGCGATATCGCATCTCACTTCTATGTTTCATGATAAGATACAATATTCATTGCGAAGTGTCATGTATACCTCGTATTCACTTCAAATGAACGTAAATTTGACACTAACATGCTAGGAAATAGCGTTTGCAGATGTCTACGTATCGTAGCAATAGAGTTCTAATGCTACTTAAATCGCGATATCGCATCTCGTTTATATGTTTCGTGATAAGATATAATATTCATTGCGAAGTGTCATGCATACCTCGTATTCACTTCAAAAGATTGTAAGTGCGACACTTCCATGCTAGGAAATAGCGTTAGCAGATATCTCCGCATCGAGGCCATAGAGTTCTAATGCTTCTTAAATTGCGATATCGCATCTCATTTCTATGTTTCGTGATAAGTTATAATATTCATTGCGAAGTGACATGTACACCTCGTATTCACTACAAAAGAACGTAAATGCGACACTTCCATGCTAGGAAATAGCGTCTGCAGGTGTCTACGCGTCGAGGCAATAGAGTTCTAATGCTTCTTAAAACGCGATATCGCAACTCACTGCTATGTTTCATGATAAGATATAATATTCATTGCGAAGTGTCATGTATACCTCGTGTTCACTACAAAAGAACGTAAGTGCGACACGTCCATGCTAGGAAATAGCGTCTGCAGATGTCTACGCGTCGAGGCAATAGAGTTATAATGCTTCTCAAAACGCGATATCGCATCACATTTCTATGCTTCGTGATAAGATATAACATTCATTGCGAAGTGTCATGTATACCTCGTGTTCACTTCAAAAGAATTTAAATGCGACTATTGCTTGCTAGGAAATAGCGTTTGCAGATGTCTACGTATCGTAGCAATAGGGTTCTAATGCTGCATAAATCGCGATATCGCACCTCATTTATATGTTTCGTGATAAGATTTAATATTCATTGCGAAGTGTCATGTATACCTCGTATTCACTTCAAAAGAATGTAAGTGCGATACTTCCATGCTAGGAAATAGCGTCTGCAGATGTCTACGCGTCGAGGTAATAGAGTTCTAATGCTTCTTAAAACGCCATATCGCATCTCAATTCTATGTCACATGATAAGATATAATGTTCATTGCGAAGTGTCATGTATACCTCGTATTCACTTCAAAAGAATGTAAATGCGAATCTTCCTTGCTAGGAAATAGCGTTTGCAGATGTCTACGTATCGTAGCACTAGAGTTCTAATGCTTCTCAAAACGCGATATCGCATCTCATTTCTATGCATCATGATAAGATATAATATTCATTGCGAAGTGTCATGTATACCTCGTACTCACTTCAAAGGAATGTATGTGCGACACTTCCATGCTAGGAAATAGCGTTTGCAGATGTCTCCGCATCGAGGCCATAGAGTTTTAATGCTTCTTACAACGCCATATCGCATCTCTCTTCTATGTCACATGAGAAGATATAATGTTCATTGCGAAGTGTCATGTATACCTCGTATTCACTTCAAAAGAATGTAAATGCGACTTTTGCTTGCTAGGAAATAGCGTTTGCAGATGTCTACGTATCGTAGCAATAGACATCTAATGCTACATAAATCGCGATATCGCATCTCATTTATATGTTTCGTGATAAGATATAATATTCATTGCGAAGTGTAATGTATACCTCGTATTCACTTCAAAAGAATGTAAGTGCGACTATTGCTTGCTAGGAAGTAGCGTTTGCAGATGTCTACGTATCGTAGCAATTGACATCTAATGCTACATAAATCGCGATATCGCATCTCATCTATATGTTTCGTGATAAGATATAATATTCATTGCGAAGTGTCATGTATACCTCGTATTCACTTCAAAAGAATGTAAGTGCGACACTTCCATGCTAGGAAATAGCGTTTGCAGATGAATCCGCATCGAGGCCATAGAGTTTTAATGCTTCTTACAACGCGATATCGCATCTCTCTTCTATGTTTCTTGATAAGATATAAAACTCATTGCGAAGTGTCATGTATACCTCGTATTCACTTCAAAAGAATGTAAATGCGACTATTGCTTGCTAGGAAATAGCGTTTGCAGATGTCTCCGCTTCGAGGCCATAGAGTTTTAATGCTTCTTACAAAGCGATATCGCATCTCTCTTCTACGTTTCATGATAAGAAATAATATTCATTGCGAAGTGTCATGTATACCTCGAATTCACTTCAAGAGAATGTAAATGCGAAACTTCCATACTAGGAAATAGCGTTTGCAGATATCTCCGCATCGAGGCAATAGGGTTCTAATGCTTCGTAAAACGCGATGTCGCATCTCACTTCTATGTTACATGATAAGATATAATGTTCATTGCGAAGTGTCATGTATACCTCGTGTTCACTTCAAAAGAATGTAAATGCGACTATTCCTTGCTTAGAAATAGCGTTTGCAGATGCCTACGTATCGTAGCAATAGAGCTCTAATGCTTCTTAGATCGTGATATCGCATCTCATTTCTATGTTTCGTGATAAGATATAATGTTCATTGCGAAGTGTCATGTACACCTCGTATTCACTACAAAAGAATGTAAGTGCGACACATCCTTGCTAGGAAATAGCGTCTACAGATGTCTACGCGCCGAGGCAATTGAGTTCTAGTGCTACTTACAACGCGATATCGCATCTCACTTCTATGTTTCATGATAAGATATAATGTTCATTGCGAAGTGTCATGTATACCTCGTATTCACTTCAAAAGAATGTAAATGCGAATCTTCCTTGCTAGGAAATAGCGTTTGCAGATATCTATGTATCGTAGCCATAGAGTTCTAATGCTTCTCAAAACGCGATATCGCATCTAATTTCTATGCTTCGTGATAAGATATAATATTCATTGCGAAGTGTCATGTATACCTCGATTCACTTCAAAAGAATGTAAGTGCGACACTTCCATGCTAGGAAATAGCGTTTGCAGATGTCTCCGCATCGAGGCCATAGAGTTTTAGTGCTTCTTACAACGCGATATCGCATCTCTCTTCTATGTTTCATGATAAGATATAATATTCGTTGCGAAGTGTCATGTATACCTTGTATTCACTTCAAAAGAATGTAAATGCAACTATTGCTTGCTAGGAAATAGTGTTTGCAGATGTCTACGTATCGTAGCAATAGAGTTCTAATGCTACTTAAATCGCGATATCGCATCTCATTTATATGTTTCATGATAAGATATAATATTCATCGCGAAGTGTCATGTATACCTCTTATTCACTTCAAAAGAATGTAAATGCGAATCTTGCTTGCTAGGAAATAGCGCTTGCAGATGTCTACGTTTCGAAGCAATAGTGTTCTAATGCTTCTCAAAACGCGATATTGCATCTCATTTCTATGCTTCAAGATATGATATAATATTCATTGCGAAGTGTCATGTATACCTCGTATTCACTTCAAAAGAATGTAAATGCGTCACTTCCATGCTAGCAAATAGCGTCTGCAGATGTCTACGCGTCGAGGCAGTAAGGTTCTAATGCTTCTTAAAACGCGATATCGCATCCCACTTCTATGATTCATGATAAGATATAATATTCATTGCGAAGTGTCATGTATACCTCGTATTCACTTCAAAGGAATGTAAATGCGACTATTCCTTGCTAGGAAATAGCGTTTGCAGATGCCTACGTATCGTAGCAATAGAGTTCTAATGCTGCTTAGATCGCGATATCGCATCTCATTTCTATGTTTCGTGATAAGTTACAATATGCATTCCGAAGTGTCATGTATACCTCGAATTCACTTCAAAGGAATCTAGATGCGACATTTCCATGCTAGGAAATAGCCCTTGCAGATATCTCCGCATTGAGGCAATAGAGTCCTAATGCTTCTTAAAACGAGATGTCGCATTTCATTCCTACGTTTCGTGATAATATACAATATTCATTGCGATGTGTCATGCATACCTCCTATTCACTCCAAACGAATGTAAATGCGACACTTCCTTCCTAGGAAATAGCGTCTGCAGATGTCTACGCATCCAGGCAATAGAGTTCTAATGCTTCTTAAAAGGCGATATCGCATCTCATTTCTATGATTCATGATAAGATATAATATTCATTGCGAAGTGTCATGTACACCTCGTATTCACATCAAAAGAATATAAATGCGAATCTTCCTTGCTCGGAAATAGAGTTTGCAGATGTCTACGTATCGTAGCAATAGAGTTCCAATGCTACTTAAATCCCGATATCGCATCTCATTTATATGGTTCGTGATAAGATATAATACGCATTGCCAAGAGTCATGTATACCTCGTATTCACTTCAAAAGAATGTAAGTGCGACACCTCCATGCTAGGAAATAGCGTTTGCAGATGTCTCCGAATCGAGGCCATAGAGTTCTAATGCTTCTGAAAACGCGATATCGCATCTCTCTTCTATGTTTCATGATAAGATATAATATTCATTGCGAAGTGTCATGTATACCTCGCATTCACTACAAAAGAATGAAAATGCGAAACTTCCAGGCTAGGAAATAGCGTCTGCAGATATCTATGCGTCGGGGCAATAGAGTTCTAATGCTTCTTAGATCGCGATATCGCATCTCATTCCTATGATTCATTATAAGATATAATATTCATTGCGAGGTGTCATGTACACCTCGTATACACATCAAAAGAATGTAAATGCGACTATTCCTTGCTAGGGCATAGCGTTTGCAGATGCCTACGTATCGTAGCAATAGAGTTCTAATGCTTCGTAGATCGCGATATCGCATCTCATTTCTATGTTTCGTGATAAGTTATAATATTCGTACCGAAGAGTCATGTAAACCTCGAATTCACTTCAATAGAATGTAAGTGCGACTATTGCTTGCCAGGAAATAGCGTTTGCAGAAGTCTACGTATCGTAGCAATAGAATTCTAATGCTTCTCAAAATGCGATATCGCATCTCATTTCTATGTTTCCTGATAAGATATAATATTCATTGCGAGGTGTCATGTACACCTCGTATTCACTTCAAATGAATGTAAATGCGACACTTCCATGCTAGGAAATAGCGTATTCAGATGTCTACGTATCGTAGCAATGGAGTTCTAATGCTTCTCAAAACGCGATATCGCATCACTCTTCTATGTTTCGTGATAAGATATAATGTTCTTTGCGAAGTGTCATGTATACCTCGTATTCTCTTCAAAAGAATGTAAATGCGAATCTTCCCTGCAAGGAAATAGCGCTTGCAGATATCTATGTTTCGTAGCAATAGTGTTCTAATGCCTCTCAAAACGCGATATCGCATCTCATTTCTATGCATCATGATAAGATATAATATTCATTGCGAAGTGTCATGTATACCTCGTACTCACTTCAAAGGAATGTATGTGCGACACTTCCATGCTAGGAAATAGCGTTTGCAGATGTCTCCGCATCGAGGCCATAGAGTTTTAATGCTTCTTACAACGCCATATCGCATCTCTCTTCTATGTCACATGAGAAGATATAATGTTCATTGCGAAGTGTCATGTATACCTCGTATTCACTTCAAAAGAATGTAAATGCGACTTTTGCTTGCTAGGAAATAGCGTTTGCAGATGTCTACGTATCGTAGCAATAGACATCTAATGCTACATAAATCGCGATATCGCATCTCATTTATATGTTTCGTGATAAGATATAATATTCATTGCGAAGTGTAATGTATACCTCGTATTCACTTCAAAAGAATGTAAGTGCGACTATTGCTTGCTAGGAAGTAGCGTTTGCAGATGTCTACGTATCGTAGCAATTGACATCTAATGCTACATAAATCGCGATATCGCATCTCATCTATATGTTTCGTGATAAGATATAATATTCATTGCGAAGTGTCATGTATACCTCGTATTCACTTCAAAAGAATGTAAGTGCGACACTTCCATGCTAGGAAATAGCGTTTGCAGATGTCTCCGCATCGAGGCCATAGAGTTTTAATGCTTCTTACAACGCGATATCGCATCTCTCTTCTATGTTTCTTGATAAGATATAAAACTCATTGCGAAGTGTCATGTATACCTCGTATTCACTTCAAAAGAATGTAAATGCGACTATTGCTTGCTAGGAAATAGCGTTTGCAGATGTCTCCGCTTCGAGGCCATAGAGTTTTAATGCTTCTTACAAAGCGATATCGCATCTCTCTTCTACGTTTCATGATAAGAAATAATATTCATTGCGAAGTGTCATGTATACCTCGAATTCACTTCAAGAGAATGTAAATGCGAAACTTCCATACTAGGAAATAGCGTTTGCAGATATCTCCGCATCGAGGCAATAGGGTTCTAATGCTTCGTAAAACGCGATGTCGCATCTCACTTCTATGTTACATGATAAGATATAATGTTCATTGCGAAGTGTCATGTATACCTCGTGTTCACTTCAAAAGAATGTAAATGCGACTATTCCTTGCTTAGAAATAGCGTTTGCAGATGCCTACGTATCGTAGCAATAGAGCTCTAATGCTTCTTAGATCGTGATATCGCATCTCATTTCTATGTTTCGTGATAAGATATAATGTTCATTGCGAAGTGTCATGTACACCTCGTATTCACTACAAAAGAATGTAAGTGCGACACATCCTTGCTAGGAAATAGCGTCTACAGATGTCTACGCGCCGAGGCAATTGAGTTCTAGTGCTACTTACAACGCGATATCGCATCTCACTTCTATGTTTCATGATAAGATATAATGTTCATTGCGAAGTGTCATGTATACCTCGTATTCACTTCAAAAGAATGTAAATGCGAATCTTCCTTGCTAGGAAATAGCGTTTGCAGATATCTATGTATCGTAGCCATAGAGTTCTAATGCTTCTCAAAACGCGATATCGCATCTAATTTCTATGCTTCGTGATAAGATATAATATTCATTGCGAAGTGTCATGTATACCTCGATTCACTTCAAAAGAATGTAAGTGCGACACTTCCATGCTAGGAAATAGCGTTTGCAGATGTCTCCGCATCGAGGCCATAGAGTTTTAGTGCTTCTTACAACGCGATATCGCATCTCTCTTCTATGTTTCATGATAAGATATAATATTCGTTGCGAAGTGTCATGTATACCTTGTATTCACTTCAAAAGAATGTAAATGCAACTATTGCTTGCTAGGAAATAGTGTTTGCAGATGTCTACGTATCGTAGCAATAGAGTTCTAATGCTACTTAAATCGCGATATCGCATCTCATTTATATGTTTCATGATAAGATATAATATTCATCGCGAAGTGTCATGTATACCTCTTATTCACTTCAAAAGAATGTAAATGCGAATCTTGCTTGCTAGGAAATAGCGCTTGCAGATGTCTACGTTTCGAAGCAATAGTGTTCTAATGCTTCTCAAAACGCGATATTGCATCTCATTTCTATGCTTCAAGATATGATATAATATTCATTGCGAAGTGTCATGTATACCTCGTATTCACTTCAAAAGAATGTAAATGCGTCACTTCCATGCTAGCAAATAGCGTCTGCAGATGTCTACGCGTCGAGGCAGTAAGGTTCTAATGCTTCTTAAAACGCGATATCGCATCCCACTTCTATGATTCATGATAAGATATAATATTCATTGCGAAGTGTCATGTATACCTCGTATTCACTTCAAAGGAATGTAAATGCGACTATTCCTTGCTAGGAAATAGCGTTTGCAGATGCCTACGTATCGTAGCAATAGAGTTCTAATGCTGCTTAGATCGCGATATCGCATCTCATTTCTATGTTTCGTGATAAGTTACAATATGCATTCCGAAGTGTCATGTATACCTCGAATTCACTTCAAAGGAATCTAGATGCGACATTTCCATGCTAGGAAATAGCCCTTGCAGATATCTCCGCATTGAGGCAATAGAGTCCTAATGCTTCTTAAAACGAGATGTCGCATTTCATTCCTACGTTTCGTGATAATATACAATATTCATTGCGATGTGTCATGCATACCTCCTATTCACTCCAAACGAATGTAAATGCGACACTTCCTTCCTAGGAAATAGCGTCTGCAGATGTCTACGCATCCAGGCAATAGAGTTCTAATGCTTCTTAAAAGGCGATATCGCATCTCATTTCTATGATTCATGATAAGATATAATATTCATTGCGAAGTGTCATGTACACCTCGTATTCACATCAAAAGAATATAAATGCGAATCTTCCTTGCTCGGAAATAGAGTTTGCAGATGTCTACGTATCGTAGCAATAGAGTTCCAATGCTACTTAAATCCCGATATCGCATCTCATTTATATGGTTCGTGATAAGATATAATACGCATTGCCAAGAGTCATGTATACCTCGTATTCACTTCAAAAGAATGTAAGTGCGACACCTCCATGCTAGGAAATAGCGTTTGCAGATGTCTCCGAATCGAGGCCATAGAGTTCTAATGCTTCTGAAAACGCGATATCGCATCTCTCTTCTATGTTTCATGATAAGATATAATATTCATTGCGAAGTGTCATGTATACCTCGCATTCACTACAAAAGAATGAAAATGCGAAACTTCCAGGCTAGGAAAT
This sequence comes from Xylocopa sonorina, assembly GCF_050948175.1. NCBI lineage: Eukaryota > Metazoa > Arthropoda > Insecta > Hymenoptera > Apidae > Xylocopa > Xylocopa sonorina. The sequence continues at coordinate 324,216 of NW_027490310.1, forward strand.
AGCGTCTGCAGATATCTATGCGTCGAGGCAATAGAGTTCTAATGCTTCTTAGATCGCGATATCGCATCTCATTCCTATGATTCATTATAAGATATAATATTCATTGCGAGGTGTCATGTACACCTCGTATACACATCAAAAGAATGTAAATGCGACTATTCCTTGCTAGGGCATAGCGTTTGCAGATGCCTACGTATCGTAGCAATAGAGTTCTAATGCTTCGTAGATCGCGATATCGCATCTCATTTCTATGTTTCGTGATAAGTTATAATATTCGTACCGAAGAGTCATGTAAACCTCGAATTCACTTCAATAGAATGTAAGTGCGACTATTGCTTGCCAGGAAATAGCGTTTGCAGAAGTCTACGTATCGTAGCAATAGAATTCTAATGCTTCTCAAAATGCGATATCGCATCTCATTTCTATGTTTCCTGATAAGATATAGTATTCATTGCGAGGTGTCATGTACACCTCGTATTCACTTCAAATGAATGTAAATGCGACACTTCCATGCTAGGAAATAGCGTATTCAGATGTCTACGTATCGTAGCAATGGAGTTCTAATGCTTCTCAAAACGCGATATCGCATCACTCTTCTATGTTTCGTGATAAGATATAATGTTCTTTGCGAAGTGTCATGTATACCTCGTATTCTCTTCAAAAGAATGTAAATGCGAATCTTCCCTGCAAGGAAATAGCGCTTGCAGATATCTATGTTTCGTAGCAATAGTGTTCTAATGCCTCTCAAAACGCGATATCGCATCTCATTTCTATGCTTCATGATAAAATATAATATTCATTGCGAAGTGTCATGTATACCTCGTATTCACTTCAAAAGAATGTAAATGCGACACTTCCATGCTAGGAAATAGCGTCTGCAGATGTCTACACGTCGAGGCAGTAAGGTTCTAATGCTTCTTAAAACGCGATATCGCATCTCACTTCTATGATTCATGATAAGATATAATATTCATTGCGAAGTGTCATGTATACCTCGTATTCACTTCAAAAGAATGTAAATGCGACTATTGCTTGCTAGGAAATAGCGTTTGCAGATGTCTCCGCATCGAGGCCATAGAGTTCTAATGCTTCTTGAAACGCGACATCGCTTCCCTCTTCTATGTTTCATGATAAGATATAATATTCTTGGCGAAGTGTCATGTATACCTCGTATTCTCTCCAACCGAATGTAAATGCGACACATCCTTGCTAGGAAATGGCGCTTGCAGATGTCTACGTTTCGTAGCAATAGTGTTCTAATGCTTCTCAAAACGCGATATCGCATCTCATTTCTATGCTTCATGATAAGATATAATATTCATTGCGAAGTGTCATGTATACCTCGTATTCACTTCAAAAGAATGTAAATGCGAATCTTCCTTGCTAGGAAATAGCGCATGCAGATGTCTACGTTTCGAAGCAATAGTGTTCTAATGCTTCTCAAAACGCGATATCGCATCTCGTTTCTATGCTTCATGATAAGATATAATATTCATTGCTAAGTGTAATGTATACCTCGTATTCACTTCAAAAGAATGTAAATGCGACTCTTCCATGCTAGCAAATAGCGTCTGCAGATGTCTACGCGTCGAGGCAATAAGATTCTAATGCTTCTTAAAACGCGATATCGCATCTCACTTCTATGATTCATGATAAGATATAATATTCATAGCGAAGTGTCATGTATACCTCGTATTCACTTCAAAAGAATGTAAATGCGACTACTGCTTGCTAGGAAATAGCGTTTGCAGATGTCTACGTATCGTAGCAATAGAGTTCAAATGCTTCTCAAAACGCGATATCGCATCTCATTTCTATGCTTCATTATGAGATATAATATTCATTGCGAAGTGTCGTGTATACCTCGCATTCACTACAAAAGAATGAAAATGTGACACTTCCATGCTAGGAAATAGCGTCTGCAGATGTCTACGCGTCGAGGCAATAGAGTTCTAATGCTTCTTAGATCGCCATATCGCATCTCATTTCTACGTTTCATTATAAGATATAATATTCATTGCGAAGTGTCATGTATACCTCGTATTCACATCAAAAGAATGTAAATGCGACACTTCCATGCTAGGAAATAGCGTCTGCAGATGTATACGCGTCGAGGCAATAGAATTCTAATGCTTCTTAAAACGCGATATCGCATCTCACTTCTATGATTCATGATAAGATATAATATTCATTGCGAAGTGTCATGTACACCTCGTATTCACATCAAAAGAATGTAAATGCGACACTTCCATGTTAGGAAATAGCGTCTGCAGATGTATACGCGTCGAGGCCATAGAGTTCTAATTCTTCTTGAAACGCGATATCGCATCTCTCTTCTATGTTTCATGATAAGATATAATATTCATTGCGAAGTGTCATGTATACCTCGTATTCACTTCAAAAGGATGTAAATGCGACACTTCCATGCTAGGAAATAGCGTCTGCAGATGTCTACGCGTCGAGGCAATAAGGTTCTAATGCTTCTTAGATCGCGATATCGCATCTCATTTCTATGTTTCGTGATAAGTTATAATATTCATTCCAAAGTGTCATGTATACCTCGAATTCACTTCAAAAGAATCTAAATGCGACATTTCCATGCTAGGAAATAGCCCTTGCAGATATCTCCGCATTGAGGCAATAGAGTCCTAATGCTTCTTAAAACGCGAAATCGCATCTCACTTCTATGTTTCGTGATAAGATATAATATTCATTGCGAAGTGTCATGTATACCTCGTATTCACTTCAAAAGAATGTAAATGCGACACTTCCATGCTAGGAAATAGCGTCTGCAGATGTCTACGCGTCGAGGCAATATGGTTCTAATGCCTCTTAAAACGCGATATCGCATCTCACTTCTATAATTCATGATAAGATATAATATTCATTGCGAAGTGTCATGTACACCTCGTATTCACTTCAAAAGAATGTAAATGCGACTATTGCTTGCTAGGAAATAGCGTTTGCAGATGTCTCCGCATCGAGGCCATAGAGTTCTAATTCTTCTTGAAACGCGATATCGCATCTCTCTTCTATGTTTCATGATAAGATATAATATTCATTGCGAAGTGTCATGTATACCTCGTATTCACTTCAAAAGAATGTAAATGCGACACTTCCATGCTAGGAAATAGCGTCTGCAGATGTCTACGCGTCGAGGCAATAAGGTTCTAATGCTTCTTAGATCGCGATATCGCATCTCATTTCTATGTTTCGTGATAAGTTATAATATTCATTCCAAAGTGTCATGTATACCTCGAATTCACTTCAAAAGAATCTAAATGCGACATTTCCATGCTAGGGAATAGCCCTTGCAGATATCTCCGCATTGAGGCAATAGAGTCCTAATGCTTCTTAAAACGAGATGTCGCATTTCATTTCTATGTTTCGTAATAAGATATAAAATTCATTGCGAAGTGTCATGTATACCTCGTATTCACTTCAAAAGAATGTAAATGCGACTATTGCTTGCTAGGAAATAGCGTATTCAGATGTCTACGTATCGTAGCAATAAAGTTCTAATTCTACATAAATCGCGATTTCGCATCTCATTCCTATGTTTAGTGATAAGATATAATATTCATTGCGAACTGTCATGTATACCTCGTATTCACTTCAAAAGAATGTAAATGCGACTATTGCTTGCTAGGAAATAGCGTTTGCAGATGTCTACGTATCGTAGCAATAGCGTTCTAATGCTTCTTATATCGCCATATCACATCTCATTTACATGTTTCGTGATAAGATATAATATTCATTGCGAAGTGTCATGTATACCTCGTATTCACTTCAAAAGAATGTAAATCCGACTATTCCTTGCTAGGAAGTAGCGTTTGCAGATGTCTCCGCATCGAGGCCATAGAGTTCTAATGCTTCTTAAAACGCGATATCGCATCTCTCTCCTATGTTTCATGATAACATATAATATTCATTGCGAAGCGTCATGTATACCTCGCAAACACTCCAAACGATTGTAAATGCGACACTTCCTTGCTAGGAAATAGCGTATTCAGATGTCCACGTATCGTAGCAATAGAGTTCTAATGCTACTTTAATCGCGATATCGCATCAAATTCTTGTTTTCGTGATAAGATATAATATTCATTGCGAAGTGTCTTGTACACCTTGTATTCACTTCAAAAGAATGTAAATGCGACACTTCGATGCTAGGAAGTAGCGTCTGCAGATGTCTCCGCATCGAGGCCATAGAGTTCTGATGCTTCTTAGAACGCGATATCGAATTTCTCTTCTATGTTTCATGAAAAGATATAATATTCATTACGAAGTGTAATGTATACCTCGTATTCTCTCCAAACGAATGTAAATGCGACACTTCCTTGCTAGGAAATAGCGTATTCAGATGTCTACGTATCGTAGCAATAGAGTTCTAATGCTACCTAAATCGCGATATCGCATCTCATTTCTATGTTTCGTGATAAGATATAATATTCATTGCGAAGTGTCATGTATACCTCGTATTCACTTCAAAAGAATGTAAATGCGAATCTTCCTTGCTAGGAAATAGCGTTTGCAGATGTCTATGTATCGTAGCAATAGTGTTGGTATGCTTCTCAAAACGCGATATCGCATCTCATTTCCATGCTTCGTGATAAAATATAATATTCATTGCGAAGTGTCATGTACACCTCGTATTCACTACAAAAGAATGTAAATGCGACTATTGCTTGCTAGGAAATAGCGTTTGCAGATGTCTACGTATCGTAGCAATAGAGTTCTAATGCTTCTTAGATCGCGATATCGCATCTCATTTCTATGTTACGTGATAAGTTATAATATTCATTCCGAAGTGTCATGTAAACCTCGAATTCACTTCAAAAGAATGTAAATGCGACTATTGCTTGCTAGGAAATAGCGTTTGCAGATGTCTACGTATCGTAGAAATAGAGTTCTAATGCTTCTCAAAACGCGATATCGCATCTCATTTCTATGTTTCCTGATAAGATGTAATATTCATTGCGAAGTGTCATGTATACCTCGTATTCACTTCGAAAGAATGTAAGTGCGACACTTCCATGCTAGGAAATAGCGTTTGCTGATGTCTCCGCTTCGATGCCATAGAGTTCTAATGCGTCTTAAAACGCGATATCGCATCTCTCTCCTATGTTTCATGATAAGATATAATATTCATTGCGAAGTGTCATGTATACCTCGTAGTCACTTCAAGAGAATGTAAATGTGACTATTGCTTGCTAGGAAATAGCGTTTGCAGATGTCTACATATCGTAGCAATAGAGTTCTAATGCTACTTAAATCGCGATATCGCATCTCATTTCTGTGTTTCGTGATAAGATATAATATTCATTGCGAAGTGTCTTGTACACCTTGTATTCACTTCAAAAGAATGTAAATGCGACTATTGCTTGCTAGGAAATAGCGTTTGCAGATGTCTGCGTATCGTAGCAATAGAGTTCTAATGCTACTTAAAACTCGATATCGCATCTCTCTTCTATGTTTCGTGATAAGATATAATGTTCTTTGCGAAGTGTCATGTATACCTCGTATTCACAACAAACGAATGTAAGTGCGACACTTCCTTGCTTGGAAATAGCGTATTCAGATGTCTACGTATCGTAGCAATAGAGTTCTAATGCTACTTAAATCGCGATATCGCATCTCATTTCTATGTTTCGTGATAAGATATAATATTCATTGCGAAGTGTCATGTATACCTCGTATTCACTTCAAAAGAATGTAAATGCGACTATTGCTTGCTAGGAAATTGCGTTTGCTGATGCCTACGTATCGTAGCAATAGAGTTCTAATGCTTCTTAGATCGCGATATCGCATCTCATTTATATGTTTCGTGATAAGATATAATATTCATTGCGAAGTGTCATGTATACCTCGTATTCACTTCAAAAAATGTAAATGCGACGTTTCCATCCTAGGAAATAGCGTTTGCAGATGTCTACGTATCGTAGCAAAAGAGTCCTAATGCTACTTAAAACGAGATGTCACATTTCATTTCTATGTTTGGTGATAAGATATAATATTCATTGCGAAGTGTCATGTATACCTCGTATTCACTTCAAAAGAATGGAAGTGCGACACTTCCATGCTAGGAAATAGCGCTTGCAGATGTCTACGTATCGTAGCAATAGAGTTCTAATGCTACTTATATCGCGATATCGCATCTCATTTATATGTTTCGTGATAAGATATAATATTCATTGCGAAGTGTCATGTATACCTCGTGTTCACTTCAAAAGAATGTAAATGCGACTATTGTTTGCTAGGAAATAGCGTTTGCAGATGCCTACGTATCGTAGCGATAGAGTTCTAATGCTTCTTAGATCGCGATATTGCATCTCACTTATATGTTTCGCGATAAGATATAATATTCCTTGCGAAGTGTCATGTATACCTCGTATTCACTTCAAAAAATGTAAAGGCGACGTTTCCATCCTAGGAAATAGCGTTTGCAGATGTCTACGTATCGTAGCAAAAGAGTCCTAATGCTACTTAAAACGAGATGTCACATTTCATTTCTATGTTTGGTGATAAGATATAATATTCATTGCGAAGTGTCATTTATACCTCGTATTCACTCCAAACGAATGTAAATGCAACACTTCCTTGCTATTAAATAGCGTTTGCAGATGCCTGAGTATCGTAGCAATAGGGTTCTAATGCTTCATAGATCGCGATATCGCATCTCATTTCTATGTTTCGTGATAAGTTATAATATTCATTCCGAAGTGTCATGTATACCTCGAATTCACTTCAAAATAATGTAAATGCGACACGTCCATGCTAGGAAATAGCGTTTGCAGATATCTCCGCATCGAGGCAATAGGGTTCTAATGCTTCGTAAAACGCGATGTCGCATCTCACTTCTATGTTACAAGATAAGATACAATATTCATTGCGAAGTGTCATGTATACCTCGTATTCACTTCAAAAGAATGTAAATGCGAATCTTCCTTGCTAGGAAATAGCGTTGGCAGATGTCTCCGCTTCGAGGGCATAGAGTTTTAATGCTTCTTACAACGCGATATCGCATCTCTCTTCTACGTTTCATGATAAGAAATAATATTCATTGCGAAGTGTCATGTATACCTCGTAATCACTTCAAAAGAATGTAAGTGCGACACTTCCATGCTAGGAAATAGCGTTTGCAGATGTCTCCGCTTCGAGGCCATAGAGTTTTAATGCTTCTTACAAAGCGATATCGCATCTCTCTTCTACGTTTCATGATAAGAAATAATATTCATTGCGAAGTGTCATGTATACCTCGAATTCACTTCAAGAGAATGTAAATGCGAAACTTCCATACTAGGAAATAGCGTTTGCAGATATCTCCGCATCGAGGCAATAGGGTTCTAATGCTTCGTAAAACGCGATGTCGCATCTCACTTCTATGTTACATGATATGATATAATGTTCATTGCGAAGTGTCATGTATACCTCGTGTTCACTTCAAAAGAATGTAAATGCGACTATTCCTTGCTTAGAAATAGCGTTTGCAGATGCCTACGTATCGTAGCAATAGAGCTCTAATGCTTCTTAGATCGTGATATCGCATCTCATTTCTATGTTTCGTGATAAGATATAATGTTCATTGCGAAGTGTCATGTACACTTCGTATTCACTACAAAAGAATGTAAGTGCGACACATCCTTGCTAGGAAATAGCGTCTACAGATGTCTACGCGCCGAGGCAATTGAGTTCTAGTGCTACTTACAACGCGATATCGCATCTCACTTCTATGTTTCATGATAAGATATAATGTTCATTGCGAAGTGTCATGTATACCTCGTATTCACTTCAAAAGAATGTAAATGCGAATCTTCCTTGCTAGGAAATAGCGTTTGCAGATATCTATGTATCGTAGCCATAGAGTTCTAATGCTTCTCAAAACGCGATATCGCATCTAATTTCTATGCTTCGTGATAAGATATAATATTCATTGCGAAGTGTCATGTATACCTCGATTCACTTCAAAAGAATGTAAGTGCGACACTTCCATGCTAGGAAATAGCGTTTGCAGATGTCTCCGCATCGAGGCCATAGAGTTTTAGTGCTTCTTACAACGCGATATCGCATCTCTCTTCTATGTTTCATGATAAGATATAATATTCGTTGCGAAGTGTCATGTATACCTTGTATTCACTTCAAAAGAATGTAAATGCAACTATTGCTTGCTAGGAAATAGTGTTTGCAGATGTCTACGTATCGTAGCAATAGAGTTCTAATGCTACTTAAATCGCGATATCGCATCTCATTTATATGTTTCGTGATAAGATATAATATTCACCGCGAAGTGTCATGTATACCTCGTATTCACTTCAAAAGAATGTAAGTGCGACACTTCCATGCTGGGAAATAGCGTTTGCTGATGTCTCCGCATCGATGCCATAGAGTTCTAATGCTTCTTAAAACGCGATATCGCATCTCTCTTCTATGTTTCATGATAAGATATAATATTCATTGCGAAGTGTCATGTATACCTCGCATTCACTACAAAAGAATGAAAATGCGAAACTTCCATGATAGGAAATAGCGTCTGCAGATGTCTATGCGTCGAGGCAATAGAGTACTAATGCTTCTAATATCGCGATATCGCATCTCTCATCTATGTCTCATGATAAGATATAATATTCATTGCGAAGTGTCATGTATGCCTCGTATTCACTTCAAAAGAAAGTAAATGCGACTATTGCTTGCTAGGAAATAGCGTTTGCAGATGTCTCCGCATCGAGGCCATAGAGTTCTAATGCTTCTTGAAACGCGATATCGCATCTCTCTTCTATGTGTCATGATAAGATATAATGTTCTTTGCGAAGTGTCATGTATACTTCGTATTCACTTCAAAAGAATGTAAATGCGAATCTTCCTTGCTCGGAGGTAGAGTTTGCAGATGTCTACGTATCGTAGCAATAGAGTTATAATGCTTCTCAAAACGCGATATCGCATCTCAATTGTATGTTTGGTGATAAGATGTAATATTCATTGCGAAGTGTCACGTATACCTCGTATTCACTCCAAACGAATGTAAATGCGACACTTCCTTGCTATGAAATAGGGTTCCCAGATATCTACGTATCGTAGCAATTGAGTTCTAATGCTTCCTAAAACGCGATATCACACCTCAATTCTATGTTTCATGATAAGATATAACATTCATTGAGCAGTGTTATGTGTACATCGCGCACACTTCAAATAATTGTAAGTGCGACACTTCCTTGCTAGGATATAGCGTTTGCAATTGTCTACGTGTCGAAGCAATAGAGTTCCAATGCTTCTTAAAACGAGATATCGCATCTCATTTCAAGGTTTCGTGATAAGATATAATATTCATTGCGAAGTGTTATGTATACCTCGTCTACACTTCAAATGAATGTAAATGCTACATTTCTTTGCTATGAAATAGGGTTTCCTGATGTCTAAGTATCGAAATCAATAGAGTTCTAGTGCTTCTTAAAACGCGATATCGCATCTCATTTCTATGTTGCATGATAAGATATAATATTCATTGCGAAGTGTTATATATACCTCGTCTACACTCCAAAAGGATGTAAGTGCCACACTTCCTTGCTAGGAAATAGCGTTTCCAGTTGTTTACTTATCGGAGCAATGGAGTTCTATTGCTTCATTCAACACGATGTCGCGAGTCATTTCAATGATTCATGGTAAATTGCATTGTTCTATGCAATATGTTACATTTGTCTGCATCTAGGCCTTAGAAGGATGTGAATCCTATACATACTTGCAACAGAATATCTTTTCCAGATCTCTACGTGTCCAAGCAAGACATTTATAATACTTCATGCAGCGCAATGTCGCATCTCATTTCAACGTTTCAAAGCAAAGAATCTGCAATCATATATCCATAACATTATGCTTAACTGTTAGAGGTCTTCAATAGAATGTGAACTATATAATTCCATGCAACGGCATGGCGCTCTGTAGTGTCTGTCTGTTAAAGCAATCGAGCTAGAATTCTCCATGCAATGCGCTGGCGCATCCCATTTCATCGTTTTGAAGTAAGAATGCTGTAATCTCTTATGCATAGCTCTATGCTTATCTGCTTTAAAGCTTCATAAGAATGTAAATTCTACAGCTCCATGCAACAGGATTGCCCTTCGTAGTGTCTACATGTCAAGACAATAGAGTACTAATGCATTATACAATGCCATGACTCATCTCATTTCAACGTTTCGAATTAAGTAAGTTGTAATCTTCTATGAAAAGCATTATAATTATCTGCTTCTACTCTACAATAGAATGTGAATTCTATAGATCCAAGCAACAGGAGGGCAGGCCCTCCACCATCCTACTGCCTGCCTTGATGCGGGCAAAGGATTCCCAGGGCCACTCAAACCGCGACCAACATCTATCTTATACTCTAACCGATTCATCGTTATGCGTTTTCCATTAAGCTTGCCGGGATCAGTGATATCGATTCGCTCAATCTAAATTATTACTTTCTATTTAAGTTTCTCGATTTTTTTAGTTTCTCTCACGATATCGTCTATTTCGTTGTACCTTACCCTTACAGTATGGTATATAATCTGTTGTTTGATATTTCTAGGATTTCCTCTTAATAAATGCAATGCTTCCACATATTTTCTTTCTCTTTCACTTTAGTTACATTGTTGTTATTTTATGCTTTTCACCCTCCACATTCCCTCTCTACACCATCTCGGAACAAGCTTTATACGATTACTGCAGGATGACGCCCCGGTCTCTTTACACCGAGATCGAGTGTTCTCTCTTGCATCCGTTGATTTATATATGTTATATATTGGAGAATATTTCCTCTTATCCTTTGTATTTTTCGAATGAAATTACATTGACAGAAGTACGAGCTAGTTCTGCACGCCTATTTGAAACAACATTAAATCACCTTGTTAAACAATAATATATTAAATGTGACTTGGACTTTTAAATTTGAATTTATAAACATCTAACAGGTAAATATGTTTTTCTTACTATTCATATCATTATACATCCAGTGATTTATTGTGTACTGTGATTTGATATATTAACTGCTTGATTATATTTTGCAATGAACTTTGCGTACAAAACATTGTTTTTACTCCTGATGGGAGTGGATAGTTCTTCGTTTTATATTCTTATATCGCATTCATTATAAAAGTATATGATATCCTTCTTATGCAGTCATGTATAATTATGTACTGTGACGGTTTTTCTCGTTTCAATCCTCAAGAAAAGGGTATATAGAACCAATAATAACGGGGTATCCAGAAGTTTAATCCGGGGTTATATCGGGGTACAGAATATCCGCGTGATTCGGCAACGCGAAGTACAGAACAATAAATTTCCTATCCAGCAAGTATTTCGAAGCTGCGAGGCTGGGACTTTTTGGGCGCCAGCTACTCAAAAAGTAGCAAACCCGGGGAAACCCGGTTCAAGATAACCCTCGAAATTTCGAAATACTCTTTCGCTCGACTGCTTCTAGACGAGTGCGCAAATTAGGGTCGCGGGATACTGAACTCACGGCTTCTTTCTAAATTGCCTCGACGCGGTATTACAAAAGGGTATACGACACGCCCCGAATGACCGTGGATCACCACCCGTTATACATAATATAAATTACAAGTCTGAAGATGTAGATGCAATTAATGTCCGATATTTTACGTGATCGAATTGACGTATCGAGTGAGGCTATGAAATATAAAAATCTTTTACTATTCTTCGACCCCTTTACATGTTAAATGAATGATTAGTTCTGCAAGACAAGAAGCCTGAATTAGTGAGATATCTAGGAACATAAGTAATTTGCAAGTAACACATCTTTTCTCTTCGAAATATTTGCCTTTGCATAGAATAGAACGTATAGATATAATTGCCTGTTTTGTACCCATTTCGGTCCAATTCTATTATAGCCTTTGAGCAGAAGTAATATTGATTATACTTGATTTTTGCAATAGTTCTTTGATTAACAGATTTTATTAACCTAGAATCATCATTTGACGGATGCATCAATCTACTTTGTAGCTCCATCAGTTTCTTTTTCTGCTCGCTACTTTCCATTTTCAGTTCCGTATACTTATCCTTTATCATCATCATATATGTTGCGTAAAATTACAATAACTTTTTGTCCTCAAATTTTGCGGATATTTCAATTAAATTTCCTTTGATTAAATAAACGGAAATTAAAAAACAGTGGCACGTACCATTTCTTGGAAACGTTGTATCGTAATTTGCATCTGACTGTTTTGATAGGCACGCACTATACTTAACGTTTGCAATGATTCGGTTAGCGAAGTAAAGAAATATTCTACTTTCGAAATTGTTGGCTCTTGTAATTCTAAGGCAAATATATTCATCTGTCGACATCGTGAACATTGTTTTTTGACAAAATTTTAGAAAAACAAATATATTATAAGTAAAATAATAAACATCATAATATTAAATTTAACTCTGTTCATGGTTGCCTTGTTGGACACATCCATAACAATATACAGGGTGGGGCAGTAATAATTAGCACCTCAGATATCCACGAAACTATAAGTTTCATAGAAGTTTTTGCTAATATAAAATTGCATAGTACAAAGGGCCCATCCGTTGATGAAAATAGTTTTTTTGTAAGTGGAGTTATGTTGGACATATGAAGGTTACCTTCATTTTTTGAAATGAATTGGTATGTCCATTCTTCCGTAATACGATAGAGCATTTTAAAGCAAGTATAACGATCTGTAACATGAAGGCATTGAAGGTTACAAAAAGTAAAGAAAGGCGATCATACTCACGGTTTTGATAGTAATTGAAACATACGTATTGTAAACAGTGGTGGAAGGCGTAATACTTACCGTTTACTTCACTGTGAATAAACACTTTTCGAAGGGCATTTCAATAGCTTGCAGCATAAGTTAAACATGATAAGATTAGTATTGAAAAATCGGTTCGAATACGTTTGGTTAGGCTGTCTTTTGTGTCGTTTATTTTATAAGTACTGAGCTGCGGATTCCTGAGGACAGCTCACAAAATTGTTGAACTATGGAAGATTATCATTGTGAATTTGAATCAAAAGGTAATTAAATTCCATTAGATTGTAAACAGATCTCAATGTTTCATTTTAGATAGTAAGATTAAATACTCTTGACAAAACTACAAGAATGGATACATACCTTTCTGTTAGTATTATTTCATAAAGAATTATAATTGCAATTATATAGTTCATTACGATAAAAAATATTTCTCAGAAAATTCTAAATATTAAATTAAAGAATCAAGTAAAACATTTTTAATAATTACGAATATGAAAAATACTTGAACATTCCAATAGAAAGATGTCTAAACAGGAGTTAGAAAAGTCAAACATTCAATTTCAATTCCAGAATTCATCTACAAGAGGTAAAATGTTTCGAAAGCTTTAATTACAGTCTCTAATGCAAGCAGTTGGACAGTATTTCAATTTTTAAGAAAATTGATAAAAGTCAACCATTTTGAAGTGGTCAGAATCTTTGTCGTTTGAGCAATAAGTGAATAACAAATAACTGCATAAATTCCAGGCTTAAAAACTTATGGATTAAATCCTATGCAGACTCGTTTATGAGCGAGTTACTAAATAATAATCCACACTAAGTAATCATTTTAAAACTTAAACGATTACATCTCGCGAACTTTCGAAGATATCAGAAGCGTGGAAAGTATGTGGTTTATCAAAAACTTTTCTAAAAGAACGGACGAAACCAATAGAAATCTTTGTTGAAGTAAGCAAGTTCTAAAGTTCTAAGCAACGTGATGGCCCTTATCTGCCTATGTTTCATAGCAAGTAAGTTCTGAATTTCTATGAAATCCGATGGAATTCCTCACTACTAACGTTTCAAAGTAAGTTCTAAAATTCTCAGTTCTACGTTTAAAACTATATGTGTTCTATATATCTAAGTAAAGTGATGGTTCCTATTAGTTGTGACGGAAACCTATATATAGTAAGTCAGGGAAGCTCGAAGGGGTTAATTATCTAAATGCTTTAAAGTGTAAAACGTACTTTAATATAAAGCGATCTATCGTTCCAAGGTATCCGCTCACGTACAACTTTTATTGGGCGCCAGCTGCTCAGAAAGTAGCAAAGGGATAGACTACACGACCCCGGGAACCCTGGGGCGGAACAACCCTTGAAACTTCGAAATGCTCCTCCTCTCGAGTATGCCTAGCCAAGTACACACACTCAGATCGCGAGATACTGAAGTCACGGCATGTTTATTTATGGTCTCGACGTGGGTTTAACTAACAAGGATTACGGGAAACTACGCAACACGCCGCGAATTACCGGGTATCATAACTCGCTTCACGATGTAAGATACAATAAACAATATGCGACACAAGAAATGGGACGCTTTAACGAATAAGCTCTCACGTTCTCTTCTTCAGGTTCCTTGAATTCGCTGGTGGTCCTCGGGTCTCCTGGATCCTCCTCGGGGCTCCTTGGTGGAGTGGGCTGTAGGCTTCAGTATTGTTCGGATCCATCGATCAGTGGACTTCGGCGATTTCCTCTTCTCGCCTTCTTGGGTGTCCCTGAGGGGATCCTCCTGATCATTTAAATTGCGTAGCGCCGCGCGCGCCGCGCTCCCACCTGCAGGGCCGCTGGACTTTTGACTTCCCTTTAGGGGGTTAAGGATGGTTGAGGACCTTCACACATCCCAGAGCATTATAAAGCACAGAAGCAGATAAGCATAATGCGATCAATAAAGCTTTACAACCTTCTAACTTACTTTGAACTGTTTGTATGAAATGCGGTTTATATGATATTGCGGTGCATGAAGCATGACAAATTAAATGCATCGGCACCTGGACATCTAGAAACGCTATCCCCGGGCAAGAAATTGTAGGGTTTACACTCAATTCATGTGCAGAAGCAGATAAACATAATGCGATGCCATGAATATTACATCTTGTCATGAAATATAGAAGTAAGATGCGCAGCCGCGTTTTACGAAGCATTAGAACTCTATTGCTTCTAAACCTTCAGATATAGAAACGATATTCCGTAGCAAGGAAGTGATGCATTTACATTCATTTGAAGTGTAGAGGAAATATACATAACGCGATGCATTGAAATTACATCTTATCATGTGACACAGAACTGATATGCGATATCGCGTTTTATAAATAGTTAGAAATGTATTGCTTCGAAGCGTAGACATCTAGAAACGCTATTCCGTCGCAAGGAAGTGTGGCATTTACATTCTTTTGAAGTCTAGACAAGGTATACATAACACTTCGTAATGAATATTATATCTTACCATCAAACATAGAAAAGAGCTGCGATATCGCGCCTTAAGAAGCATTACAACTCTATTGCTTCGATACGTAGACATCTGCAAGCGCTATTCCCTAGAAAGGAGGTGTCGCGTTTACATCCTTTTGAAGTGTATGCGAGGTATAAGTGACATTTCGCAATAAATATTGTATCTTATCATGAAACATAGAAGTGAGATGCGATATTTCGTTTTAAGAAGCATTAGAAATCTATTGCTACGATACGTAGATATCTGCAAACGACATTTCCTAGCATGGAAGTGACGCATTTACATTTTTTTGAAGTGAATACGAGGTATACATGACACTTCGCATTGAATATCATATCTTATTATGAAACATAGAAATGAGATGCGAGATCTCGTTTTAAGATGCATTAGAACACTATTGTTTCGATACGTAGACATCTGGAAACGCTACTTCCTAGAAAGGAAGTGTCGCATTTACATTCTATTGAAGTGAATACGATGTATACATGACACTTCGCAACGAATATTATATCTTATCATGAAACATAGAAATGAAATGCGATATGCCGATTTAACAAGCATTAGAGCACTATTCCTACGATACGTAGACACCTGCAAACGCTATTTCCTAGCAAGGAAGTGTCACATTTGCATTCATTTGAAGTGTAGACGAGGAATACATAACACTTCGCAATGAACTTTATATCTTATCATGAGACATAGAAATGAGATGCGATATCGCGTTTTAGAAGCATTAGAACTCTATTGCTACGATACGTAGACATCTACAAACGCTATTTCCTAGCATGGAACTGTCGCATTCACAATCATTTGAAGTGTATGCGAGGTATACATAACACTTCGCAATGAATATTATATATTATCATGAAACATAGGAATGAGATGCGACATCGCGAATTAGCAAGCTTTAGAACTCTGCTGCTTCGATCCGTAGACATCTGAAAACGCTACTTCCTAGCAAGGAAGTGTCGCATTTATATTCTTTTGAATGGATAGGAGGTATACATGACACTTCGCAATGAATATTATATCTTATCATGAAACATTGAAATGAGATGCAATATGACGACTTATGAAGCATTTGAACTCTATTGCTTCGATACGTAGACATCTGGAAACGCTATTTCGTCGCAAGGAAGTGTCGTATTTACATTCATTTGTGGTGTTTGCGAGGTAAACGTAACACTTCGCAATGAATGTTATGTCTTATCATGAAACATAGAAATGAGATGCGATATAGTATTTAAGAAGCATTAGAACTCTATTGCTCCCATACGTAGACATGTGCAAACCCTACTTCCTAGCAATGAAATGTCGCATTTACATTCCGTTGAAGTGAATACGAGGTATACATGACACTTCGCAATGAATATTATATTTTATCATGAAACACAGAAATGATATGCGATATCTCATTTCAAGCAGCATTAGAGCTCTATTGCTTCGATATATAGACATTTGCTAACGCAATTTCCTAGAAAGGAAGTGTCGCCTTTATATTCTTTTGAAGTGAATACGAGGTATACATAACACGGCACAATGAATATTACTTCTTATCGTGAAACATAGTAATGAGATGTGATACCGCGTTTTAAGAAGCATTAGAACTCTATTGCTTCGATACGTAGACATCTGCAAACGCTATTTCGCAGGAAGGAAGTGGCGCATGTACTTTCTTTTGAATTGAATACGAGGTATATATAACATTCCACCAGAAATATTACATCTTATCATGAAACATTGAAATGAGAAGCGATATCGCGTTTTAAGAAGCACTAGGAGTCTACTGCTTTGAGACGTAGACAGCTGCAAACGCTATTTAATAGCAAAGAAGTGTCGCATTCACATTCCTTTGAAGAGAGAACGAGGAATACGTAACACTACACAATGAATATTAATGAAACATAAATATGAAATGCGATATCGCGATTTAAGAAGTATTGGAACCCTATTGATTCGATACGGAGATATCTGCAAACGCTATTTCCTAGCAAGGAAGTATCGCATTTGGATTCCTTTGACATGAATACGAGATACACATGACACTTTATAATGAATATTATATCTTATCATGAAACATAGAACTGAGATGCGATAACACGTTTTAAGCAACATTAGAACTCTATTGCTTTGATACGTTGACATCTGCAAACGCTGCTTCCTAGCAAGGAAGTATCGCATTTACAGTCTTTTGAAGTGTGGACGAGGTATACATAGCACTTCGTAATGAATATTATATCTTGTCTTGAAACATAGAAATGAGATACGACATCTCGTTTTAGGAAGCATAAGAACTCTATTGTTTCGATTCCTAGACATCTGGAAACGCTATTTCCTATCAAGGATGTGTCGCAATTACATTCTTTTGAAGAGAATACGAGGTATACAAGCCATATCGCAATGAATATTATATATTATCATGAAACATAGAAATGAGAAGCGATATGGCGATATAAGAAGCATTAGATCCCTATTGCTTCGATACGTAGACATCTGCAAACGCTATTTCCAAGCCAGGAAGTATCGCATTTACATTCTTTTGAAGTGAATACGAAGTATACATAACACTCCACAATGAATATTATATATTATCTTGAAACATAGTAATGAGTAGCGATATCGCGTTTTGAGAAGCATTAGAAATGTATAGCTACGATACGTAGACATCAGCAAACGCTATTTCCTGGCAAGGAACTATCGCATTTACATTCATTTGAAGTCTATGAGAGGTATACATGACACTTCGCAATGAATATTATATATTATCATGAAACATAGAAATGAGGTGCGATATCGCGAATTAGCAAGCTTTAGAACTCTATTTCTTCGATACGTAGACATCTGCAAACGCTGTTTCCTAGCAAGGAAGTGTCACATTTACATTCTTTTGAAGTGAATACGAGGTATACATAACACTCCACAATGAATATTATATATTATCATGAATCATAGTAACGAGTAGCGATATCGCGTTTTGAGAAGCATTAGAACTCTATTGCTTCGATACGTAGACATCTGCAAACGCTGTTTCCTAGCAAGGAAGTGCCGCATTTACATTCATTTGAAGTGTATGCGAGGTATACATAACACTTCGCAATGAATATTATATATTATCATGAAACGTAGATATGAGATGCGATATGACAATTCAAGAAGCATTACAACTCTATTGCTCCGATACGTAGACATCTGCAAACGCTACTTCCTAGCAAGGAAGTGTCGCATTTACATTCTTTTCAAGTGAATACGAGGTGTACATAACACTCCACAATGAATATTATGTATTATCATGAAACATAGAAATGAGATGCGATATCGCGATTTAAGAAGCATTAGAACACTATTGCTTCGATACATAGACATCTGCACACGCTATTTCCTAGGAGGGAAGTGTGGCAATTACATTCATTGGAAGTGTATGCGAGGTATAATTCACATTTCGCAATGAATATTATATCTTGTCACGAAACATAGAAATGAGATGCGATATCGCGATTTAAGAAGCATTACAACTATATTGCTACGATACGTAAATATCTGCAAACGCTACTTCCTAGGAAGGAAGTGTCATATTTACATTCCTTTCAAGTGAATACGAGGTATACATAACACTGCACAATGAATATTATATATTATCATGAAACATAGAAATGAGATGCGATATGTCGATTTAAGAAGCATTAGAATTCTGTTGCTTCGATACGTAGACATCTGCAAACGCTATTTCCTAGCAAGGAAGTGTCGCATTTACATTCTTTTGAAGTGTATGCCAGGTATACATGACACTTCCCCATGAATATTATATATTATCATGAAACATAGAAATGCGACGCGATATCGCAACTTGCGAAGCATTAGAACAATAATGCCACGATACGTAGGTATCTGCAAGAACTATTTCCTAGCAAGGAACTGTCGCATTCACATTAATTTGAAGTGTATGCGAGGTATACATGACACTTCGCAATGAATATTATATATTATCATGAAACATATATACGAGATGCGATATCAAGAATTAGCAAGCTTTAGAAACTTATTGCTTCGATACGTAGACATATGCAAACGCTATCTCCTAGCAAGGAATTGTAGCATTTACATTCTTTTGAAGTGAATACGAGGTATACATGACACTCCGCAATGAACATTATATCTTATCATGAAACATAGAAATGAGATGCGATATGACGATTTAAGAAGCATTAGAATTCTATTGCTTCGATACGTAGACATCTGCAAACGCTATTTCCTAGCAAGGAAGTGCCGCATGTACATTCAATTAAATTGTATGCGAGGTAAACATGACACTTCGCAGTGAATATTATATATTATCATGAAACATAGAAATGAGAAGCGATATCGCGTTTTGAGAAGCACTAGAACACTAATGGTACGATACGTAGACATCTGCAAACGCTATTGCCTAGCAAGGAAGTGTCCGATTTACATTCTTTTGAAGTGAATGCGAGGTATACATAACACTGCACAATGAATATTATATCTTATCATGAAACATAGAAATGAGATGCGATATGACGATTTAAGAAGCATTAGAAAACTATTGCTTCGATACGTAGACATCTGCAAACGCTATTTCCTAGCAAGGAAGTGTCGCATTTACATTCAGTTGAATTGTATGGGTGGTATACATGACACATCGCAATGAATATTATATAATATCATGAAAGGTAGAAATGAGATGCGATATCGCGTTCTAAGGAGCATTAGGACTCTATTGCTACGATACGTAGATATTTGCAAGCGCTATTTCGTAGCAAGGAGGTGTCGCATCTACATTCTTTTGAAGTGAACACGAGGTATACATAACACTGCACAATGTATATTATATCTTATCATGAAACATAGAAATGAGATGCGATATTGCGAATTAACAAGTTTAGAACTCTATTGCCTCGATACGTAGACATCTGCAAACGCTATTTCCTAGCAAGGAAGTTTCGAATTTACATTCATTTGAAGTATAGACGAGATATACATAACACTGCACAATGAATATTATATCTTATCATGAAACATAGAAATGAAATGCGATATCGCGATTTAAGAAGGATTAGAACTCT
This sequence comes from Xylocopa sonorina, assembly GCF_050948175.1. NCBI lineage: Eukaryota > Metazoa > Arthropoda > Insecta > Hymenoptera > Apidae > Xylocopa > Xylocopa sonorina. The sequence goes on from NW_027490310.1 coordinate 344,539, forward strand.
ATTGCTTGGATACGTAGACATCTGCAAACGCTATTTCCTAGTAAGGAAGTGCTGCATTTACATTATTTTGAAGTGAATACGAGGTATACATGACACTTCGCAATAAATATTACATTTTATCACGAAACATGTATATGAGATGCGATATCGCGATTTAAGAAGCTTTAGATCTCTATTGCTTCTATACAGAGATATCTGCAAACGCTATTTCCTAGCATGCAAGTGTCGCATTTACATTCTTTTGAAGTGAATGCGAGGTATACATAACAGTCCACAATGAATATTATATCTTATCATGAAACATAGAAATGAGATGCGATGTGGCGATTTAAGGAGCATTTGAACTCTATTGCTTCGATACGTAGACATCTGTAAACGCTGTTTCCTAGCAAGGAAGTGCCTCATTTACATTCTTTTGAAGTGAATACGAGGTACACATAACACTGCACAATGAATATTATATCTTACCATGAAACATAAGAATGAGATGCGATATTGCGAATTAACAAGCTTTAGAACTCTATTGCTTCGATACGTAGACATTTGCAAACGCTATTTCCTAGCAGGGAAGTGTCGCATTTACATTCAGTTGAATTGTATGGGAGGTATACATGACACTTCGCAATGAATATTATATATTATCATGAAAGGTAGAAATGAGATGCGATATTGCGATTTGACAAGCGTTAGAACTCTAATGCCACGATACGTAGACATCTGCAAACGCTATTTCCTAGCCAGGAAGTATCACATTTACATTCTCTTGAAGTGAATACGAAGTATACATAACACTCCACAATGAATATTATATATTATCTTGAAACATAGTAATGAGTAGCGATATCGCGTTTTGAGAAGCACTAGAAATGTAATGCTACGATACGTAGACATCTGCAAACGCTATTTCCTAGCAAGGAAGTGTCACATTTACATTCTTTTGAAAGGAATACGAGGTATACATGACACTTCGCAATGAATATTATATCTTATTATGAAACATAGAAATTAGAAGCGATATGACGATTTAAGAAGCATTAGAATTCTATTGCTTCGATACGTAGATATCTGCAAACGCTATTTCCTAGCAAGGAACTGTCGCATTCACATTCATTTGAAGTGTATGAGAGGTATACATGACACTTCGCAATGAATATTATATATTATCATGAAACATAGAAATGAGGTGCGATATCGCGAATTAGCAAGCTTTAGAACTCTATTTCTTCGATACGTAGACATCTGCAAACGCTGTTTCCTAGCAAGGAAGTGTCACATTTACATTCTTTTGAAAGGAATACGAGGTATACATGACACTTCGCAATGAATATTATATCTTATTATGAAACATAGAAATTAGAAGCGATATGGCGATTTAAGAAGCATTAGAACACTATTGCTTCGATACGTAGAAATCAGCAAACGCTATCTCCTAGCAAGGAAGTGTCGCATTTACATTCATTTGAAGTGTAGACGAGATATACATAACACTGTACAATGAATATTATATCTTATCATAAAATATAGAAATGAGATGCGATATGGCGATTTATGAAGCATTAGAAGTCTATTGCTTCGATACGTAAACATCTGCAACGCTATTTCCCAGCAAGGAAGTGTCGCACTTACATTCTTTTGAAGTGAATACGAGGTGTACATGACACTTCGCGATGAATATTACATCTTATCACGAAACATATAAATGGGATGCGATATCGCGATTTAAGTAGCATTAGAACTCTATTGCCTCGGTACGTAGACATCTGAATACGCTATTTCCTAGCAAGGAAGTGTCGCATTTACATTCTTTTGAAATTAATTCGAGGTTTACATGACACTTCGGAATGAATATTATATCTTATCACGAAACATAGAAATGAGATGCGATATCGCGATTTAAGTAGCATTAGAACTCTATTGCCTCGATACGTAGACATCTGAATACGCTATTTTCTAGCATGGAAGTTTCGCATTTACATTCTTTTGAAATGAATTCGAGGTTTACATGACACTTCGGAATGAATATTATAACTTATCACGAAACATATAAATGGGATGCGATGTCGAGATTTAAGTAGCATTAGAACTCTATTGCTACGATACGTAGACATCTGAATACGCCATTTCCTAGCAAGGAAGTGTCGCATTTACATTCGCTTGGAGAGAATACGAGGTATACATGACACTTCGCAATGAATATTATATCTTATAATGAAACATAGAAGAGAGATGCGTTATCGCGTTCTAAGAAGCATTAGAACTCTATGGCCTCGATGCGGAGACATCTGCAAACGCTATCTCCTAGCATGGAAGTGTCGCACTTACATTCTTTTGAAGTGAATACGATGTACACATGACACTTCGCAATGAATATTATATCTTATCACGAAACATATAAATGAGATGCGATATCGAGATTTAAGTAGCATTAGAACTCTATTGCTACGATACGTAGACATCTGCAAACGCTATTTCCTAGCATGGAAGTGTCTCATTTACATTCTTTTGTAGTGAATACGAGATATACATGACACTTCGCAATGAATATTGTATCTCATCATGAAACATAGAAATGAGATGCGATATCGCGATATAAGAAGCATTAGAACACTATTGCTTCGATACGGAGACATCTGCAAACGCTATTTCCTAGCAAGGAAGTGTCGCATTTACATTCTTCCGAGGAGTAGACGAGGTATACATAACACTTCGCTATGAATATTATATCTTATCGTGAAACATAGAAATGATATGCGATATCGCGTTTTAAGAAGCATTACAACTCTATTGCTTGGACACGTATACATCTGGAAACTCATTTCCTGGCAAAGAAGTGTGGCATTAACATTCTTTTGAAGTGCAGACGAGGTATTCTTTACACTTCGCAATGAATATTATGTCTTATCGTGAAACATGGAAGGGAGATGCGTTATCGCGTTTTAAGGAGCATAAAAACTTCATTGCTTCGATACGCAGACATCTGGAAACGTATTCACTAGCAAGGATGTGTGGCATTTACATTCCTTTGAAGTGCAGACGAGGTATACATAACACTTCGCAATGAATATTACGTCTTATCATGAAACATGGGAATGAGATGCGTTATCGCGGTTTAAGGAGCATCAAAACTTTATTGCTTCAACACGTGGACATCTGGAAACGCCTTTTCTAGCAAGCAAGTGTGGCAGTTACATTCTTCTGAAGCGCACACGTGGTATACATATCACTTTGCATTGTATATTATATCTTATCATGAAACACAGAAATGGGAAGCGATATCGCGTTTTAAAACGCATTAGAACTCTGTAGCATCGAAACATAGTCATCTGGAAAGCATTTCCTAGCATGGAAGTGTGGCATTTACATTCTTTTGAAGTGTAGTCGAGGTGTCCATAACTCTTCCCAATGAATATTACACGATATTATGAATCATAGAAATGAGAGGCTATATCGCGTTCTAAGAAGCATTAGAACTCTATTGCTTAGATACGTGGACACCTGGAAACGCATTTCCCAGCAAGAATGTGTGGCATTCACATTCAGACGAGGTATACGTAACATTTCGCAATGAATATTATGTCTTATCGTGCCACAATAAACTGAGGTGCGATATCGCGCTATAAGAAGCATTAAAACGCTATTGCTTCTAATCGTAGATATCTGGAAACGCATTTGCTAGCAAGGAAGTATGGCATTTACATTCCCTTGAAGTGTTGTCGAGGTATACATAACACTTCGCAATGAATATTATAGCTTATCATGAAACATAGAAGTGAGATGCGATATCGCGTTTGAACAAGCATTAGGTCTCTCTTGCTACGATACGTAGACATCTGGAAACTCTATTTCCAAGCATGGAAGTGTCGCATTTACATTCCTTTGAAGTGAATACGAGGCATACGTGACACTTCACAATGAATAGTATATCTTATCATGAAACATAGAAATGAGAAGCGATATCTCGTTTTAAGAAGCATTAGAACTCTATTGCTACGGTACGTAGACATCTGCAAACACTATTTCCAAGGAAGGAAGTGTCGCACTTACATTCCTTTGAAGTGAATACGAGGTATACATAACATACCACAATTAATATTATATCTTACCACGAATCATAGAAATGAGATGCGATATCGCGATATGAGAAGCATTAGAACCCTATTGCTTCGATACGTAGACATCTGCAAACGTTATTTCCAAGCAAAGGACGTGTCGCATTTACATTCACTTGAAGTGTATGCGAGGTATATATGACACTTCGCAATGAATATTATAGCTTATCATGAAACATAGACGTGAGAAGCGATATCGCGTTTTAACAAGCATTAGGACTCTATTGCTACGATACGTAGACATCTGGATACTCTAGTTCCAGGCATGAAAGTGCCGCATTTACATTCCTTTGAATTGAATACGAGGTATACATAACACTTCACAATGAGTATTATACCTTATCATGAATCATATAAATGAGATGCGATATTTCGTTTTAAGAAGCATTAGAACTCTATTGCTTCGATACGTAGACATCTGCAAACGCTATCTACCAGGAAGGAAGTGTCGCATTTACATTCATATGAAGGGAATATGGGATATACATAACACTCCACATTGAATATTATACCTTATCACGAAACACAGAAACGAAATGCGATATCGCGTTTTAAGAAGTATTAGAACTGCATTGCTACGATACGTAGAAATCTGCAAACGCTATTTCCTAGCAAGGAAGTGGCGCATTTACATTCATTTGAAGTGAATACGAGGTATACGTGACACTTCGCAATGAATATTATATCTTATCAGGAAACGTAGAAGTGAGATGCGATATCGCGTTTTAAGAAGCATTAGACCCCTACTGAATCGATATGTAGACATCTGCAAACGCTACTTCCTAGTAAGGAAGTGTCGCATTTAAATTCTTTGGACGTGAACACGAGGTATAAATGACACTTCGCAATGTATATTATATCTTATCAGGAAACATAGAAATGAGATTTGATATCGCGAAGTAAGTAGCATTAGAACTCAATTGCTACGATACGTAGATATCTGGAGACTCTATTTCCTAGAAAGGAAGTGTCGCATTTACATTCATTTGAAGTGTAAACGAGGAATACATAACACCTCGCAATGAATATTATATCTTATCATGAGACATAGAGATGAGGTGCGGTATCGCGTTTTAAGGAGAATTAGAACTCTATAGCTTCGATACAGAGATATCTGGGAACGTAATTTCCTAGAAAGGAAGTGTCGCATTTTGTGACGTAAAGCGTGCCGCCTGCCACCCATCAACCTCTTCGCACCCCCCAGCATCAACCCCTGGACGCATGCAACCAGCCAAACTCGCTTGCAGAACCAGCAACTGGAAGTGTTCACGCGACCATACCTGCACGCGTTCACTCACACCGAGTTCCGCTGCCTCACTCGCACCGCCGAGTATACCTGTCTCGCTCGTACCGGGCACCAGTGTCTCACTTGCACCACCGAGTATACCTGTCTCGCCCGCACCAAGGACGGGCAGCCCTATCTCCCTGGCACCGAGGATTCCGTCCTGCAGGAAGTCGTAGCCGCAGCGCATCACCTGAATGGGGTCTTTTCCAATTCCGGGAACAGGATCTGCTAGAACCTATATATTACTTCTAAGCTAGGACATTCATACCATATCATGACGCATATATAAGAATTCCTTGATCTAAGTTACACTAAGTAAGATGCGTCCGACCAGCGGCATGCGCCGCTAGCCCCACCACGATCCGCGGGTCCCCACTCGCTGGACCGCGCGCTCTCCGCCTCGAGACGCGAGTCCCCCACTCGCGGGACCGCGATTTCCCTACCACGAACTTCCGCGACCGTAGCGCCCCGCGAACCGAGGAGGTCAGAGACGCGTCTCCAGAGCACACACTCTGACTCGAGATCTCCTACCGAGGAGTCGAAACCTCTAGTTCTAGATCGTTAGCCACCTCAATGTGGGGTTCAGGCATCGTATTTCTATTTCCATTTTAACTTAGTCTTAGTCTTAGAATTATTCCAGTTCTTGTATACTTTAAACCTAGAATATATTTTATTTTTACTTTTACTATATCCAAGTACAAGTTCTTTTACCAAGTCTACTATTTCCACATTCATTAATTTTATCAAGTGTTTATAATAATAGTTCTACTTTTAACATTACATTTAACTACGAATTCATCCTCGGGTTCTTCCATACAACTGGGGTTGATCTTCATCAAATTGAAGGAGTATAGAAATCGGCTTTGTGACGTTGAGACCGCCGCTTATCCCTCAGATCTTACTCGAAAGTACAGAAAACCCTGGTGAATGAATCGTGCTTCCGGTTTGCGAAGAACGCGACGTGCGAGTAGGAAGAATTTCATTCGATCACTTGTGCGTGAATATTTGGAGGGCGCTCCGAGCGTCCTCGTATACCAGCGACCTGCCTTCGCACCAGCCCAGACGCAGCTTTCCGAAGCGACCGCCGATGCTTCCGATCCAGACACCACGAAGCATCACGCCGATTATGCCACATTCAGCATCATCGCTGAATTCCGACCGCCGTCCTCCTCTTCGCTGGCGACTGATCGAGATTTCCGTAGCAGCCATCAGAACGAAATCCGCTACGATCCCAGCAAACGATCCTCCACGCCGTTTCTACGTACAAATCGAAGGAGAAGTCATCGAAAGGTAGGGTCATTCCCTTGTTATCGCGAGTGTTTTCGCTAGTGTCGCGTCAGCCGAATTGTCGGACCCGGTCTTAACGCGTTCCCGCGGACCGAATTACCGAAAAATAGGCTCGTGTCGTAAAGCCTCCGGAGCAACGGAAAATAGATTCACCGGACGTGATACCTCGTATTCACCTCAAAAGAATGTAAATGCGACACTTCCTTGCTAGGAAATAAGGTTTGCAGATATCTACGTATCGTAGCAATAGGGTTCTAATGCTTCTTAAAACGCGATATCGCATCTCACTTCTATGTTTCATGATAAGATATAATATTCATTGCGAAGTGTCATGTATCCCTCGATTTCACTTCACAAGAATGTAAATGCGACACTTCCTTTTTAGGAAATATTGTTTGCAGATGTCTACGTATCACAGCAGTAGAGTACTAATGCTTCTTACAACGAGATGTCGCATTTCATTTCTATGTTTCGTGATAAGATAAAATATTCATTGTGGAGAGTTATGTAAACCTCGTATTCACTTCAAAAGATTGTAAATACGACACTTCCTTGCTAGGAAATATTGTTTGCAGATGTCTACGTATCATAAAAATGGAGTTCTAATGCTTCTTAAAACGCGATATCGCATCTCTCCTCTATGTTTCGTGATAAGATATAATATTCATTGCGAAGTGTCATGTATAGCACGTATTCACTTCAAAAGAATGTAAATGCGAAACTTCCATACTAGGAAATAGCGTTTGCAGATGTCTACGTATCGTAGTAATAGAGTACTAATGCTTCTTAAAACGAGAAGTCGCATTTCATTTCTATGTTTTGTAATAAGGTGTAATATTCATTGTGGAGTGTTATGTATACCTCGTATTCACTTCAAAAGGATGTAAGTGCGACACTTCCTTGCTAGGAAATATTGTTTGCAGATGTCTACGTATCGTAGCAATAGAGCTCTAATTCATCTCATAACGCGAAATCGCAACTCATTCCTATGTTTCATGATAAGATATAATATTAATTGCGAAGTGTCACGTATATCTCGTATTCACTTCAAAAGAATGTAAATGCGAAACTTCCATGCTAGGAAATAGCGTTTGCAGATGTCTACGTATCGTAGCGATAGAGTTCTATTGCTTCTTAAAACGCGATACCGCATTTCATTTCTATGTTTTGTGATAAGATATAATATTCATTGTGGAGTGTAATGTATACCTGGTATTCACTTCAAGAGAATGTAAATGCAACACTTCCTTGATAGGGAATATTGTTTGCAGATGTCTACGTATCGTAGCAATAGAGTTCTAATGCTTCTTAAAACGCGATATCGCATCTCACATCTATGTTTCATGATAAGAAATAATATTCATCGCGATGTGTCATGTATACCTCGTATGCACTTCAAAAAGAATGTAAATGCGACACTTCCTGGCTAGGAAATATTGTTTGCAGATGTGTACGTATCGTAGCAATAGAGTTCTAATGCTTCTTAAAATGAGAAGTCGTATTTCATTTCTATGTTTCGTAATAAGATATAATATTCATTGTGGAATGTTATATATACCTCGTATTCGCTTCAAAAGAATGTAAATACGACACTTCCTTGCTAGGAAATAACATTTGCAGATGTCTACGCATCGTAGGAATAGAGTTCTAATGCTTCTTAAAATGCGATATCGCATCTCACTGCTATGTTTCATGGTAAGATACAATATTCATTATGGAGAGTCATGTGTACCTCATATTCACCTCAAAAGAATGTAAATACGACACTTCCGTGCTAGGAAATAGCGTTTGCGGATGACCACGTATCGAAAGAATAGAGTTCTAATACTTCTTAAAACGAGATGTCGCATCTCATTTCTGTGTTTCATGATAAGATATAATATCCATTGCAAATTGTTATGCATACCTCGTATTCACTTGAATGGATTGCAAATACGACACTTCCATGCTAGGAAATAGCGTTTGCAGATGTCTACGTATCGTAGCAAGAGAGTTCTAATGCTTCTTAAAACGAAATGTCGCATTCCATTTCTATGTTTCCTGATAAGACATAATACTCATTGTGGAGTGTTATGTATACCTCTTATTCACTTCAAAAGAATGTAAATGCGACACTTACGAGATAGGAAATGGCGTTTGCAGATGTCTACGTATCGTAGCAATAGAGTTCTAATGCTTCTAAAACGAGATGTCGTATTTCATTTCTATGTTTCGTAATAAGATATAATATTCATTGTGGAATGTTATGTATACCTCGCATTCACTTCAAAAGAATGTAAATGCGACACTTCCTTGCTAGGAAATAGCGTTTGCAGATGTCTACGTATCGTAGCAATAGGGTTCTAATGCTTCTTAAAACGCGATATCGCATCCCACTTCTATGTTTCATGATAAGATATAATATTCATTGCGAAGTGTCATGTATATCTCGTATTCACTACAGAAGAATGTAAAAGCGGTACTTCCTTGCTAGCAGGTAGCGCTTGTAGATGTCTACGTATCGAAGCAACCGTGTTCTAATGCTTCTCAAAACGCGATATCGCAACTCGTTCCTATGTTTCATGATAAGATATAATATTCATTCCGATGTGTCATGTATATCTCGTATTCACTTCAAAAGAATGTAAATGCGAAACTTCCATGCTAGGAAATAGCGTTGCAGATCTCTACGTATCGCAGCAATAGAGTTCTAATGCTTCTCAAAACGCGACATCGCAAGTCATTCCTATGTTTCATGATAAGATATAATATCCATCGCGAAGTGTCATGTACATCTCGTTTTCACTTCAAAAGAACGTAAATGCTAAACTTCCATGCTAGGAAATAGCGTTTGCAGATGTCTACGCATCGTAGCAATAGAGTACTAATGCTTCTTAAAACGAGATGTCGCATTTCATTTCTATGTTTCGTAATAAGGTGTAATATTCATTGTGGAGTGTTATGTATACCTCGTATTCACTTCAAAAGGATGTATATGCGACATTTCCTTGCTAGGAGGTAGCGCTTGTAGATGTTTACGTATCGAAGCAACCGTGTTCTAATGCTTCTCAAAACGCGATATCGCAGCTCGTTCCTATGTTTCATGATAAGATATAATATCCATCGCGAAGTGTCATGTACATCTCGTTTTCACTTCAAAAGAACGTAAATGCGAAACTTCCATGCTAGGAAATAGCGTTTGCAGATGTCTACGCATCGTAGCAATAGAGTACTAATGCTTCTTAAAACGAGATGTCGCATTACATTTCTATGTTTCGTAATAAGATGTAATATTCATTGTGGAGTGTTATGTATACCTCGTATTCACTTCAAAAGGATGTAAGTGCGACACTTCCTTGCTAGGAAATATTGTTTGCAGATGTCTATGTATCGTAGCAATGGAGTTCTTGTGCTTCTTAAATCACGATAACGCATCTCATTTCTATGTTTCGTGATAAGGTATAATACTCATTGCGAAGTGTCATGTATATCTCGTATTCACTTCAAAAGAATTTAAATGTGACACTTCCGTGCTAGGAAATAGCGTTTGCAGATGTCTACGAATCGTAGCAAAAGAGTTCTAATGCTTCTTAAAACGCGATATCGCATCTCACTTCTATGTTCCATGATAAGATATAATATACATTGCGAAGTGTCATGTATACCTCGTATTCACTTCAAAAGAATGTAAATGCGACACTTCCATGCTAGGAAATAGCGTTTGCAGATGTCTACGTATCGTAGCAATAGAGTACTAATGCTTCTTAAAACGAGATGTCGCATTTCATTTCTATGTTTTGTAATAAGGTGTAATAGTCATTGCGAAGTGTCATGTATACCTCGTATTCACTTCAAAAGGATGTAAACGTGACACTTCCTCGCTAGGAAATAGCGTTTCCAGATGACTACGTGTCGAAACAATAGTGTTCTAATGATTCTTAAAACGCGATATCGCATCTCACTTCTATGTTTCACGATAAGATATAATATTCATTCCGATGTGTCATGTATATCTCGTATTCACTTCAAAAGAATGTAAATGCGAAACTTCCATGCTAGGAAATAGCGTTGCAGATCTCTACGTATCGTAGCAATAGAGTTCTAATGCTTCTCAAAACGCGACATCGCAAGTCATTCCTATGTTTCATGATAAGAAATAATATCCATCGCGAAGTGTCATGTACATCTCGTTTTCACTTCAAAAGAACGTAAATGCTAAACTTCCATGCTAGGAAATAGCATTTGCAGATGTCTACGCATCGTAGCAATAGAGTACTAATGCTTCTTAAAACGAGATGTCGCAATTCATTTCTATGTTTCGTAATAAGGTGTAATATTCATTGTGGAGTGTTATGTATACCTCGTATTCACTTCAAAAGGATGTATGTGCGACATTTCCTTGCTAGGAGGTAGCGCTTGTAGATGTTTACGTATCGAAGCAACCGTGTTCTAATGCTTCTCAAAACGCGATATCGCAGCTCGTTCCTATGTTTCATGATAAGATATAATATCCATCGCGAAGTGTCATGTACATCTCGTTTTCACTTCAAAAGAACGTAAATGCGAAACTTCCATGCTAGGAAATAGCGTTTGCAAATGTCTACGCATCGTAGCAATAGAGTACTAATGCTTCTTAAAACGACATGTCGCATTACATTTCTATGTTTCGTAATAAGATGTAATATTCATTGTGGAGTGTTATGTATACCTCGTATTCACTTCAAAAGGATGTAAGTGCGACACTTCCTTGCTAGGAAATATTGTTTGCAGATGTCTATGTATCGTAGCAATGGAGTTCTTGTGCTTCTTAAATCACGATAACGCATCTCATTTCTATGTTTCGTGATAAGGTATAATACTCATTGCGAAGTGTCATGTATATCTCGTATTCACTTCAAAAGAATTTAAATGTGACACTTCCGTGCTAGGAAATAGCGTTTGCAGATGTCTACGAATCGTAGCAAAAGAGTTCTAATGCTTCTTAAAACGCGATATCGCATCTCACTTCTATGTTCCATGATAAGATATAATATACATTGCGAAGTGTCATGTATACCTCGTATTCACTTCAAAGGAATGTAAATGCGACACTTCCATGCTAGGAAATAGCGTTTGCAGATGTCTACGTATCGTAGCAATAGGGTTCTAATGCTTCTTAAAACGCGATATCGCATCTCACTTCTATGTTTCATGATAAGATATAATATTTATTGCGAAGTGTCATGTATCCCTCGATTTCACTTCACAAGAATGTAAATGCGACACTTCCTTTTTAGGAAATATTGTTTGCAGATGTCTTCGTATCACAGCAGAAGAGTACTAATGCTTCTTAAAACGAGATGTCGCATTTCATTTCTATGTTTCGTGATAAGATATAATATTCATTGTGGAGTGTTATGTAAACCTCGTATTCACTTCAAAAGATTGTAAATGCGACACTTCCTTGCTAGGAAATATTGTTTGCAGATGTCTACGTATCATAAAAATGGAGTTCTAATGCTTCTTAAAACGCGATATCGCATCTCTCCTCTATGTTTCGTGATAAGATATAATATTCATTGCGAAGTGTCATGTATAGCTCGTATTCACTTCAAAAGAATGTAAATGCGAAACTTCCATACTAGGAAATAGCGTTTGCAGATGTCTACGTATCGTAGCAATAGAGTACTAATGCTTCTTAAAACGAGATGTCGCATTTCATTTCTATGTTTTGTAATAAGGTGTAATATTCATTGTGGAGTGTTATGTATACCTCGTATTCACTTCAAAAGGATGTAAGTGCAACACTTCCTTGCTAGGAAATATTGTTTGCAGATGTCAACGTATATTAGCAATAGAGATCTAATGCTTCTCAAAACGCGATATCGCATCTCATTCCTATGTTTCATGATAAGATATAATAGTCATTGCAAAGTGTCATGTATATCTCGTATTCACTTCAAAAGAATGTAAATGTGACACATTTCATGCTAGGAAGTATCATTTTTGCAGATGTCTACGTATCGTAGCAATAGAGTTCTAATGCTTCTTGAAACGAGATGTCGTATTTCATTTCTATGTTTCGTAATAAGATATAATATGCATTGCGAAGAGTCATGTATACCTCGTATTCACTTCAAAAGAATGTAAATGCGACACTTGCATGCTAGGATATAGCGTTTGCAGATGTCTACGTATCGTAGCAATAGAGTTCTAATGCTTCTTAAAACGCGATATCGCATCCATCATCTATGTTTCATGATAAGATATAATATTCATTGCGAAGTGTCATGTATATCTCGTATTCACTTCAAAAAAATGTAAATGCGACACTTCCATGCTAGGAAATAGCGTTTGCAGACGTCTACGTATCGTAGCCATAGAGTTCTAATGCTTCTTAAAACGAGATGTCGCATTTCATTTCTATGTTTTGTGATAAGATATAATATTCATTGTGGAGTGTAATGTATACCTGGTATTCACTTCAAGAGAATGTAAATGCGACACTTCCTTGCTAGGGAATATTGTTTGCAGATGTCTACGTATCGTAGCAACAGAGTTCTAATGCTTCTTAAAACGCGATATCGCATCTCACATCTATGTTTCATGATAAGAAATAATATTCATCGCGATGTGTCATGTATACCTCGTATGCACACCAAAAAGAATGTAAATGCGACACTTCCTTGCTAGGAAATATTGTTTGCTGATGTCTACGTATCGTAGCAATAGAGTTCTAATGCTTCTTAAAACGCGATATCGCATCTCACTGCTATGTTTCTTGGTAAGATACAATATTCATTATGGAGAGTCATGTGTACCTCATATCCACTTCAAAAGAATGTAAATACGACACTTCCGTGCTAGGAAAAAGCGTTTGCGGATGACCACGTATCGAAAGAATAGAGTTCTAATACTTCTTAAAACGAGATGTCGCATCTCATTTCTGTGTTTCATGATAAGATATAATATCCATTGCGATATTGTTATGCACACCTCGTATTCACTTGAATGGAATGCAAATGCGACACTTCCATGCTAGGAAATAGCGTTTGCAGATGTCTACGTATCGTAGCAAGAGAGTTCTAATGCTTCTTAAAACGAAATGTCGCATCCCATTTCTATGTTTCGTGATAAGATATAATACTCATTGTGGAGTGTTATGTATACATCGTATTCACTTCAAAAGAATGTAAATGCGACACTCACAAGATAGGAAATAGCGTTTGCAGATGTCTACGTATCGTAGCAATAGGGTTCTAATGCTTCTTAAAACGAGATGTCTCATCTCATATTTATGTTTCATGATCAGATATAATATTCATTGCGAAGTGTCATGTATACCTCGTATTCACTTCAAAAGGATGTAAATGTGACACTTCCTTGCTAGGAAATAGCGTTTCCAGATGACTACGTGTCGAAACAATAGTGTTCTAATGATTCTTAAAACGCGATATCGCATCTCACTTCTATGTTTCACGATAAGATATAATATTCATTGCGATGTGTCATTTATACCTCGTACTCACTTCAAAAAAATGTAAATGCGACACTTCCATGCTAGAAAATAGCGTTTGCAGGCGTCTGCGTATCGTAGCAATAGAGTTCTTATGCTTCTTAAAACGAGATGTCGCATTTCATTTCTATGTTTTGTGATAAGATATAATATTCATTGTGGAGTGTAATGTATACCTGGTATTCACTTCAAGAGAATGTAAATGCGACACGTCCTTGCTAGGGAATATTGTTTGCAGATGTCTACGTATCGTAGCAATAGAGTTCTAATGCTTCTTAAAACGCGATATCGCATCTCACATCTATGTTTCATGATAAGAAATAATATTCATCGCGATGTGTCATGTATACCTCGTATGCACTTCAAAAAGAATGTAAATGCGACACTTCCTGGCTAGGAAATATTGTTTGCAGATGTCTACGTATCGTAGCAATAGAGTTCTAATGCTTCTTAAAATGAGAAGTCGTATTTCATTTCTATGTTTCGTAATAAGATATAATATTCATTGTGGAATGTTCTATATACCTCGTATTCACTTCAAACGAATGTAAATACGACACTTCCTTGCTAGGAAATAACATTTGCAGATGTCTACGCATCGTAGGAATAGAGTTCTAATGCTTCTTAAAACGCGATATCGCATCTCACTGCTATGTTTCATGGTAAGATACAATGTTCATTATGGAGAGTCATGTGTACCTCATATTCACTTCAAAAGAATGTAAATACGACACTTCCGTGCTAGGAAATAGCGTTTTCGGATGTCCACGTATCGAAAGAATAGAGTTCTAATACTTCTTAAAACGAGATGTCGCATCTCATTTCTGTGTTTCATGATAAGATATAATATTCATTGCGAATTGTTATGCACACCTCGTATTCACTTGAATGGATTGCAAATGCGACACTTCCATGCTAGGAAATAGCGTTTGCAGATGTCTACGTGTCGTAGCAAGAGAGTTCTAATGCTTCTTAAAACGAAATGTCGCATCCCATTTCTATGTTTCGTGATAAGATATAATACTCATTGTGGAGTGTTATGTATACATCGTATTCACTTCAAAAGAATGTAAATGCGACACTCACAAGATAGGAAATGGCGTTTGCAGATGTCTACGTATCGTAGCAATAGGGTTCTAATGCTTCTTAAAACGAGATGTCTCATCTCATATCTATGTTTCATGATCAGATATAATATTCATTGCGAAGTGTCATGTATACCTCGTATTCACTTCAAAAGGATGTAAATGTGACACTTCCTTGCTAGGAAATAGCGTTTCCAGATGACTACGTGTCGAAACAATAGTGTTCTAATGATTCTTAAAACGCGATATCGCATCTCACTTCTATGTTTCACGATAAGATATAATATTCATTGCGATGTGTCATGTATACCTCGTACTCACTTCAAAAAAATGTAAATGCGAAACTTCCATGCTAGAAAATAGCGTTTGCAGACGTCTGCGTATCGTAGCAATAGAGTTCTTATGCTTCTTAAAACGAGATGTCGCATTTCATTTCTATGTTTTGTGATAAGATATAATATTCATTGTGGATTGTAATGTATACCTGGTATTCACTTCAAGAGAATGTAAATGCGACACGTCCTTGCTAGGGAATATTGTTTGCAGATGTCTACGTATCGTAGCAACAGAGTTCTAATGCTTCTTAAAACGCGATATCGCATCTCACATCTATGTTTCATGATAAGAAATAATATTCATCGCGATGTGTCATGTATACCTCGTATGCACACCAAAAAGAATGTAAATGCGACACTTCCTTGCTAGGAAATATTGTTTGCTGATGTCTACGTATCGTAGCAATAGAGTTCTAATGCTTCTTAAAACGCGATATCGCATCTCACTGCTATGTTTCTTGGTAAGATACAATATTCATTATGGAGAGTCATGTGTACCTCATATCCACTTCAAAAGAATGTAAATACGACACTTCCGTGCTAGGAAAAAGCGTTTGCGGATGACCACGTATCGAAAGAATAGAGTTCTAATACTTCTTAAAACGAGATGTCGCATCTCATTTCTGTGTTTCATGATAAGATATAATATCCATTGCGAATTGTTATGCACACCTCGTATTCACTTGAATGGAATGCAAATGCGACACTTCCATGCTAGGAAATAGCGTTTGCAGATGTCTACGTATCGTAGCAAGAGAGTTCTAATGCTTCTTAAAACGAAATGTCGCATCCCATTTCTATGTTTCGTGATAAGATATAATACTCATTGTGGAGTGTTATGTATACATCGTATTCACTTCAAAAGAATGTAAATGCGACACTCACAAGATAGGAAATAGCGTTTGCAGATGTCTACGTATCGTAGCAATAGGGTTCTAATGCTTCTTAAAACGAGATGTCTCATCTCATATTTATGTTTCATGATCAGATATAATATTCATTGCGAAGTGTCATGTATACCTCGTATTCACTTCAAAAGGATGTAAATGTGACACTTCCTTGCTAGGAAATAGCGTTTCCAGATGACTACGTGTCGAAACAATAGTGTTCTAATGATTCTTAAAACGCGATATCGCATCTCACTTCTATGTTTCACGATAAGATATAATATTCATTGCGATGTGTCATGTATACCTCGTACTCACTTCAAAAAAATGTAAATGCGACACTTCCATGCTAGAAAATAGCGTTTGCAGGCGTCTGCGTATCGTAGCAATAGAGTTCTTATGCTTCTTAAAACGAGATGTCGCATTTCATTTCTATGTTTTGTGATAAGATATAATATTCATTGTGGAGTGTAATGTATACCTGGTATTCACTTCAAGAGAATGTAAATGCGACACGTCCTTGCTAGGGAATATTGTTTGCAGATGTCTACGTATCGTAGCAATAGAGTTCTAATGCTTCTTAAAACGCGATATCGCATCTCACATCTATGTTTCATGATAAGAAATAATATTCATCGCGATGTGTCATGTATACCTCGTATGCACTTCAAAAAGAATGTAAATGCGACACTTCCTGGCTAGGAAATATTGTTTGCAGATGTCTACGTATCGTAGCAATAGAGTTCTAATGCTTCTTAAAATGAGAAGTCGTATTTCATTTCTATGTTTCGTAATAAGATATAATATTCATTGTGGAATGTTCTATATACCTCGTATTCACTTCAAACGAATGTAAATACGACACTTCCTTGCTAGGAAATAACATTTGCAGATGTCTACGCATCGTAGGAATAGAGTTCTAATGCTTCTTAAAACGCGATATCGCATCTCACTGCTATGTTTCATGGTAAGATACAATGTTCATTATGGAGAGTCATGTGTACCTCATATTCACTTCAAAAGAATTTAAATACGACACTTCCGTGCTAGGAAATAGCGTTTTCGGATGTCCACGTATCGAAAGAATAGAGTTCTAATACTTCTTAAAACGAGATGTCGCATCTCATTTCTGTGTTTCATGATAAGATATAATATTCATTGCGAATTGTTATGCACACCTCGTATTCACTTGAATGGATTGCAAATGCGACACTTCCATGCTAGGAAATAGCGTTTGCAGATGTCTACGTGTCGTAGCAAGAGAGTTCTAATGCTTCTTAAAACGAAATGTCGCATCCCATTTCTATGTTTCGTGATAAGATATAATACTCATTGTGGAGTGTTATGTATACATCGTATTCACTTCAAAAGAATGTAAATGCGACACTCACAAGATAGGAAATGGCGTTTGCAGATGTCTACGTATCGTAGCAATAGGGTTCTAATGCTTCTTAAAACGAGATGTCTCATCTCATATCTATGTTTCATGATCAGATATAATATTCATTGCGAAGTGTCATGTATACCTCGTATTCACTTCAAAAGGATGTAAATGTGACACTTCCTTGCTAGGAAATAGCGTTTCCAGATGACTACGTGTCGAAACAATAGTGTTCTAATGATTCTTAAAACGCGATATCGCATCTCACTTCTATGTTTCACGATAAGATATAATATTCATTGCGATGTGTCATGTATACCTCGTACTCACTTCAAAAAAATGTAAATGCGAAACTTCCATGCTAGAAAATAGCGTTTGCAGACGTCTGCGTATCGTAGCAATAGAGTTCTTATGCTTCTTAAAACGAGATGTCGCATTTCATTTCTATGTTTTGTGATAAGATATAATATTCATTGTGGATTGTAATGTATACCTGGTATTCACTTCAAGAGAATGTAAATGCGACACGTCCTTGCTAGGGAATATTGTTTGCAGATGTCTACGTATCGTAGCAATAGAGTTCTAATGCTTCTTAAAACGCGATATCGCATCTCACATCTATGTTTCATGATAAGAAATAATATTCATCGCGATGTGTCATGTATACCTCGTATGCACTTCAAAAGAATGTAAATGCGACACTTCCTGGCTAGGAAATATTGTTTGCAGATGTCTACGTATCGTAGCAATAGAGTTCTAATGCTTCTTAAAATGAGAAGTCGTATTTCATTTCTATGTTTCGTAATAAGATATAATATTCATTGTGGAATGTTATATATACCTCGTATTCACTTCAAAAGAATGTAAATACGACACTTCCTTGCTAGGGAATAATATTTGCAGATGTCTACGCATCGTAGCAATAGAGTTCTAAGGCCCCTTAAATCGATATCGCATCTCACTTCTATGTTTCATGATAAGATATAATATTCATTGCGAAGTGTCATGTATACCTCGTATTCACTTCAATAGAATGTAAATGCGACACTTCCTTGCTAGGAAATATTGTTTGCAGATGTCTACGTATCGTAGCAAGATAGTTCTAATACTCTTAAAACGAGATGTCGCATCTCATTCCTATGTTTCGTGATAAGATATAATATTCATTGTGAAGTGTCATGTATATCTCGTACTCACTTCAAAAGAATGTAAATGCGACACTTCCATGCTAGGAGAAAGCGTTTGCAGATGTCTACGTATCGTAGCAATAAAGTTCCACTGCTTCTTAAAACGAGATGTCGCACTTCATTTCTATGTTTCGTGATAAGATATAATATTCATTGTGGAGTGTTATGTATACCTCGTATTAACTTCAAAAGAATGTAAATGCGACACTTCCTTGCTAGGAAATATTGTTTGCAGATGTCTACGTATCGTCGCAATAGAGTTCTAAGGCCCCTTAAATCGATATCGCATCTCACTTCTATGTTTCATGATAAGATATAATATTCATTGCGAAGTGTCATGTATACCTCGTATTCACTTCAATAGAATGTAAATGCGACACTTCCTTGCTAGGAAATATTGTTTGCAGATGTCTACGTATCGTAGCAAGATAGTTCTAATACTCTTAAAACGAGATGTCGCATCTCATTCCTATGTTTCGTGATAAGATATAATATTCATTGTGAAGTGTCATGTATATCTCGTACTCACTTCAAAAGAATGTAAATGCGACACTGCCTTGCTATTAAATAGCGTTTGCAGATGTCTGTGTATCGATGGAATAGAGTTCTAATGCTTCTCAAAACGGGATATCGCATCTCAATTCTATGTTTCATGATAAAATATAATATTCAAAGCGAAGTGTTATGTATACCTTGTATTCACATTAAAAGAATGTAAATGCGACACTTCCTACCTAGGAAATAACATTTGCAGATGTCTACGCATCGTAGCAATAGAGTTCTAATGCTTCTTAAAACGCGATATCGCATTTCACTGCTACGTTTCATGATAAGATATAATATTCATTGCGAAGTGTTTTGTGTACCTCAACCACAGGTCAAGAGGATGTAAATGCAACACTTCCTTGCTAAGAAATGCGTTTCCAGATGTCTACGTGTCGAAGAAATAGAGTTCCAATGCTTCTTAAAACGCGATATTTCATCCCATTTCTATGTTTCATGATAAGATATAATATTCATTGCGAAATGTTATGTATACATCGTCTACACATCAGAAGAATGTAAATGCCAAACTTCCTTGCTAGGAAATAGCGTTTCCAGATGTCTATATATCGAAGCAATAGAGTTCTAATCCATCTTAAAACGCGATATGGCATCTCATTTCTGTTTCATGATAAGAAATAATATTAATTGCGAAGTTATATGTATTCCTCGTCTAGACTTCAAAAGAATGTAAATGCCACACTTCCTTGCTTGTAAATAGCGTTTCCAGATGTCTCCGTATCGAAGGGATAGAGTTCTAATGCTTCTTTAAACGCAATATCTCTTCTCAATTCTATGTTTCATGATAAGATATAGTATTCATTGCGAAGCGTTATATACACCTCGTCTGCACAACAAAAGAATGTAAATGCCAAACTTACTTGCTAGGAAATGCGTTTCCAGAAGTCTACGTATCGAAGCTAAGAGTACTAATGCTTCTTAGAATGCGATATCGCATCTCATTTCTGTTTCATGATAAGATGTAATATTCATTGCGAAGTGTCATGTATATCTCGTATTCACTTCAAAAGAATGTAACTGCGACACTTCCATGCTAGGAAATAGCGTTTGCAGATGTCTACGCATCTTAGCATTAGAGTTCTAATGCTTCCTAAAACGCGATATCGCATCTCGCTTCTATGTTTCATGATTAGATATAATATTCATTGCGAAGTGTCATACATACCTCGTATTCACTTCAAATAAACGTAAATCTGACACTTCCATGCTAGGAAATAGCGTTTGCAGATGTCTACGTATCGTAGCAATGGAGTTCTATTGCTTCTTAAAAGGAGAAGTCGCATTTCATTTCTATGTTTCGTGACAAGATATAATATTCATTGTGGAGTGTTATGTATACCTCGTATTCACGTCAAAAGAATGTAAGTGCGACATTTCCTTGCTAGGAAATAGAGTTTGCAGATGTTTACGTATATTAGGAATAGAGTTCTAATGCTTCTCAAAACGCGATATAGCACATCATTCCTATGTTTCATGATAAGATATAATATTCACTGCGAAGGGTCATGTATACCTCGTATTCACTTCAAAAGGATGTAAATGCGACACTTCCTTGCTAGGAAATAGCATTTCCAGATGTCTACAAATAGAAGCAATAGAGTTGTAATGCTTCTCAAAACGCGATATCGCACCACAGTTCTATGTTCCATGATAAGATATAATATACATTGCGATGTGTTATGTATACCTTGCCTACACTTCAATAGAATGTAAATACTACACTTCCTCACTAGGAAATGCGTTCCCAGATGTGTACGTATCGAAGGAATAGAGTTCTATTTCTTCTTAAAACGCGATATCGCATCTCATTTCATTATTTCATGATATGATATAATATTCATTGCGAAGTGTTATGTATACCTCGTCTACACTTCAAAAGAATGCAAATGCCACACTTCTTGGCTAGGAAATTGCGTTTGCAGACGTCTACGTATCGTAGCCATAGAGTTCTAATGCTTCTTAAAACGAGATGTCGCATTTCATTTCTATGTTTTGTGATAAGATATAATATTCATTGTGGAGTGTAATGTATACCTGGTATTCACTTCAAGAGAATGTAAATGCGACACTTCCTTGCTAGGGAATATTGTTTGCAGATGTCTACGTATCGTAGCAACAGAGTTCTAATGCTTCTTAAAACGCGATATCGCATCTCACATCTATGTTTCATGATAAGAAATAATATTCATCGCGATGTGTCATGTATACCTCGTATGCACACCAAAAAGAATGTAAATGCGACACTTCCTTGCTAGGAAATATTGTTTGCTGATGTCTACGTATCGTAGCAATAGAGTTCTAATGCTTCTTAAAACGCGATATCGCATCTCACTGCTATGTTTCTTGGTAAGATACAATATTCATTATGGAGAGTCATGTGTACCTCATATCCACTTCAAAAGAATGTAAATACGACACTTCCGTGCTAGGAAAGGCGTTTGCGGATGACCACGTATCGAAAGAATAGAGTTCTAATACTTCTTAAAACGAGATGTCGCATCTCATTTCTGTGTTTCATGATAAAATATAATATCCATTGCGAATTGTTATGCACACCTCGTATTCACTTGAATGGAATGCAAATGCGACACTTCCATGCTAGGAAATAGCGTTTGCAGATGTCTACGTATCGTAGCAAGAGAGTTCTAATGCTTCTTAAAACGAAATGTCGCATCCCATTTCTATGTTTCGTGATAAGATATAATACTCATTGTGGAGTGTTATGTATACATCGTATTCACTTCAAAAGAATGTAAGTGCGACACTTCCTGGCTAGGAAATATTGTTTGCAGATGTCTACGTATCGTAGCAATAGAGTTCTAATGCTTCTTAAAATGAGAAGTCGTATTTCATTTCTATGTTTCGTAATAAGATATAATATTCATTGTGGAATGTTATATATACCTCGTATTCACTTCAAACGAATGTAAATACGACACTTCCTTGCTAGGAAATAACATTTGCAGATGTCTACGCATCGTAGGAATAGAGTTCTAATGCTTCTTAAAACGCGATATCGCATCTCACTGCTATGTTTCATGGTAAGATACAATATTCATTATGGAGAGTCATGTGTACCTCATATTCACTTCAAAAGAATGTAAATACGACACTTCCGTGCTAGGAAATAGCGTTTGCGGATGACCACGTATCGAAAGAATAGAGTTCTAATACTTCTTAAAACGAGATGTCGCATCTCATTTCTGTGTTTCATGATAAGGTATAATATTCATTGCGAATTGTTATGCACACCTCGTATTCACTTGAATGGAATGCAAATGCGACACTTCCATGCTAGGAAATAGCGTTTGCAGATGTCTACGTATCGTAGCAAGAGAGTTCTAATGCTTCTTAAAACGAAATGTCGCATCCCATTTCTATGTTTCGTGATAAGATATAATACTCATTGTGGAGTGTTATGTATACATCGTATTCACTTCAAAAGAATGTAAATGCGACACTCACAAGATAGGAAATAGCGTTTGCAGATGTCTACGTATCGTAGCAATAGGGTTCTAATGCTTCTTAAAACGAGATGTCTCATCTCATATTTATGTTTCATGATCAGATATAATATTCATTGCGAAGTGTCATGTATACCTCGTATTCACTTCAAAAGGATGTAAATGTGACACTTCCTTGCTAGGAAATAGCGTTTCCAGATGACTACGTGTCGAAACAATAGTGTTCTAATGATTCTTAAAACGCGATATCGCATCTCACTTCTATGTTTCACGATAAGATATAATATTCATTGCGATGTGTCATGTATACCTCGTACTCACTTCAAAAAAATGTAAATGCGACACTTCCATGCTAGAAAATAGCGTTTGCAGGCGTCTGCGTATCGTAGCAATAGAGTTCTTATGCTTCTTAAAACGAGATGTCGCATTTCATTTCTATGTTTTGTGATAAGATATAATATTCATTGTGGAGTGTAATGTATACCTGGTATTCACTTCAAGAGAATGTAAATGCGACACGTCCTTGCTAGGGAATATTGTTTGCAGATGTCTACGTATCGTAGCAATAGAGTTCTAATGCTTCTTAAAACGCGATATCGCATCTCACATCTATGTTTCATGATAAGAAATAATATTCATCGCGATGTGTCATGTATACCTCGTATGCACTTCAAAAAGAATGTAAATGCGACACTTCCTGGCTAGGAAATATTGTTTGCAGATGTCTACGTATCGTAGCAATAGAGTTCTAATGCTTCTTAAAATGAGAAGTCGTATTTCATTTCTATGTTTCGTAATAAGATATAATATTCATTGTGGAATGTTCTATATACCTCGTATTCACTTCAAACGAATGTAAATACGACACTTCCTTGCTAGGAAATAACATTTGCAGATGTCTACGCATCGTAGGAATAGAGTTCTAATGCTTCTTAAAACGCGATATCGCATCTCACTGCTATGTTTCATGGTAAGATACAATGTTCATTATGGAGAGTCATGTGTACCTCATATTCACTTCAAAAGAATGTAAATACGACACTTCCGTGCTAGGAAATAGCGTTTTCGGATGTCCACGTATCGAAAGAATAGAGTTCTAATACTTCTTAAAACGAGATGTCGCATCTCATTTCTGTGTTTCATGATAAGATATAATATTCATTGCGAATTGTTATGCACACCTCGTATTCACTTGAATGGATTGCAAATGCGACACTTCCATGCTAGGAAATAGCGTTTGCAGATGTCTACGTGTCGTAGCAAGAGAGTTCTAATGCTTCTTAAAACGAAATGTCGCATCCCATTTCTATGTTTCGTGATAAGATATAATACTCATTGTGGAGTGTTATGTATACATCGTATTCACTTCAAAAGAATGTAAATGCGACACTCACAAGATAGGAAATGGCGTTTGCAGATGTCTACGTATCGTAGCAATAGAGTTCTAATGCTTCTTAAAACGAGATGTCTCATCTCATATCTATGTTTCATGATCAGATATAATATTCATTGCGAAGTGTCATGTATACCTCGTATTCACTTCAAAAGGATGTAAATGTGACACTTCCTTGCTAGGAAATAGCGTTTCCAGATGACTACGTGTCGAAACAATAGTGTTCTAATGATTCTTAAAACGCGATATCGCATCTCACTTCTATGTTTCACGATAAGATATAATATTCATTGCGATGTGTCATGTATACCTCGTACTCACTTCAAAAAAATGTAAATGCGAAACTTCCATGCTAGAAAATAGCGTTTGCAGACGTCTGCGTATCGTAGCAATAGAGTTCTTATGCTTCTTAAAACGAGATGTCGCATTTCATTTCTATGTTTTGTGATAAGATATAATATTCATTGTGGATTGTAATGTATACCTGGTATTCACTTCAAGAGAATGTAAATGCGACACGTCCTTGCTAGGGAATATTGTTTGCAGATGTCTACGTATCGTAGCAATAGAGTTCTAATGCTTCTTAAAACGCGATATCGCATCTCACATCTATGTTTCATGATAAGAAATAATATTCATCGCGATGTGTCATGTATACCTCGTATGCACTTCAAAAGAATGTAAATGCGACACTTCCTGGCTAGGAAATATTGTTTGCAGATGTCTACGTATCGTAGCAATAGAGTTCTAATGCTTCTTAAAATGAGAAGTCGTATTTCATTTCTATGTTTCGTAATAAGATATAATATTCATTGTGGAATGTTATATATACCTCGTATTCACTTCAAAAGAATGTAAATACGACACTTCCTTGCTAGGGAATAATATTTGCAGATGTCTACGCATCGTAGCAATAGAGTTCTAAGGCCCCTTAAATCGATATCGCATCTCACTTCTATGTTTCATGATAAGATATAATATTCATTGCGAAGTGTCATGTATACCTCGTATTCACTTCAATAGAATGTAAATGCGACACTTCCTTGCTAGGAAATATTGTTTGCAGATGTCTACGTATCGTAGCAAGATAGTTCTAATACTCTTAAAACGAGATGTCGCATCTCATTCCTATGTTTCGTGATAAGATATAATATTCATTGTGAAGTGTCATGTATATCTCGTACTCACTTCAAAAGAATGTAAATGCGACACTTCCATGCTAGGAGAAAGCGTTTGCAGATGTCTACGTATCGTAGCAATAAAGTTCCACTGCTTCTTAAAACGAGATGTCGCACTTCATTTCTATGTTTCGTGATAAGATATAATATTCATTGTGGAGTGTTATGTATACCTCGTATTAACTTCAAAAGAATGTAAATGCGACACTTCCTTGCTAGGAAATATTGTTTGCAGATGTCTACGTATCGTCGCAATAGAGTTCTAAGGCCCCTTAAATCGATATCGCATCTCACTTCTATGTTTCATGATAAGATATAATATTCATTGCGAAGTGTCATGTATACCTCGTATTCACTTCAATAGAATGTAAATGCGACACTTCCTTGCTAGGAAATATTGTTTGCAGATGTCTACGTATCGTAGCAAGATAGTTCTAATACTCTTAAAACGAGATGTCGCATCTCATTCCTATGTTTCGTGATAAGATATAATATTCATTGTGAAGTGTCATGTATATCTCGTACTCACTTCAAAAGAATGTAAATGCGACACTGCCTTGCTATTAAATAGCGTTTGCAGATGTCTGTGTATCGATGGAATAGAGTTCTAATGCTTCTCAAAACGGGATATCGCATCTCAATTCTATGTTTCATGATAAAATATAATATTCAAAGCGAAGTGTTATGTATACCTTGTATTCACATTAAAAGAATGTAAATGCGACACTTCCTACCTAGGAAATAACATTTGCAGATGTCTACGCATCGTAGCAATAGAGTTCTAATGCTTCTTAAAACGCGATATCGCATTTCACTGCTACGTTTCATGATAAGATATAATATTCATTGCGAAGTGTTTTGTGTACCTCAACCACAGGTCAAGAGGATGTAAATGCAACACTTCCTTGCTAAGAAATGCGTTTCCAGATGTCTACGTGTCGAAGAAATAGAGTTCCAATGCTTCTTAAAACGCGATATTTCATCCCATTTCTATGTTTCATGATAAGATATAATATTCATTGCGAAATGTTATGTATACATCGTCTACACATCAGAAGAATGTAAATGCCAAACTTCCTTGCTAGGAAATAGCGTTTCCAGATGTCTATATATCGAAGCAATAGAGTTCTAATCCATCTTAAAACGCGATATCGCATCTCATTTCTGTTTCATGATAAGAAATAATATTAATTGCGAAGTTATATGTATACCTCGTCTAGACTTCAAAAGAATGTAAATGCCACACTTCCTTGCTTGTAAATAGCGTTTCCAGATGTCTCCGTATCGAAGGGATAGAGTTCTAATGCTTCTTTAAACGCAATATCTCTTCTCAATTCTATGTTTCATGATAAGATATAGTATTCATTGCGAAGCGTTATATACACCTCGTCTGCACAACAAAAGAATGTAAATGCCAAACTTACTTGCTAGGAAATGCGTTTCCAGAAGTCTACGTATCGAAGCTAAGAGTACTAATGCTTCTTAGAATGCGATATCGCATCTCATTTCTGTTTCATGATAAGATGTAATATTCATTGCGAAGTGTCATGTATATCTCGTATTCACTTCAAAAGAATGTAACTGCGACACTTCCATGCTAGGAAATAGCGTTTGCAGATGTCTACGCATCTTAGCATTAGAGTTCTAATGCTTCCTAAAACGCGATATCGCATCTCGCTTCTATGTTTCATGATTAGATATAATATTCATTGCGAAGTGTCATACATACCTCGTATTCACTTCAAATAAACGTAAATCTGACACTTCCATGCTAGGAAATAGCGTTTGCAGATGTCTACGTATCGTAGCAATGGAGTTCTATTGCTTCTTAAAAGGAGAAGTCGCATTTCATTTCTATGTTTCGTGACAAGATATAATATTCATTGTGGAGTGTTATGTATACCTCGTATTCACGTCAAAAGAATGTAAGTGCGACATTTCCTTGCTAGGAAATAGAGTTTGCAGATGTTTACGTATATTAGGAATAGAGTTCTAATGCTTCTCAAAACGCGATATAGCACATCATTCCTATGTTTCATGATAAGATATAATATTCACTGCGAAGGGTCATGTATACCTCGTATTCACTTCAAAAGGATGTAAATGCGACACTTCCTTGCTAGGAAATAGCATTTCCAGATGTCTACAAATAGAAGCAATAGAGTTGTAATGCTTCTCAAAACGCGATATCGCACCACAGTTCTATGTTCCATGATAAGATATAATATACATTGCGATGTGTTATGTATACCTTGCCTACACTTCAATAGAATGTAAATACTACACTTCCTCACTAGGAAATGCGTTCCCAGATGTGTACGTATCGAAGGAATAGAGTTCTATTTCTTCTTAAAACGCGATATCGCATCTCATTTCATTATTTCATGATATGATATAATATTCATTGCGAAGTGTTATGTATACCTCGTCTACACTTCAAAAGAATGCAAATGCCACACTTCTTGGCTAGGAAATTGCGTTTCTAGATGTCTACGCATCGAAGCAATAGATTTCTAACTCTTTATAAAACGCGATATCGCATATCAATTCTAAGTCACATGATAAGATGTAATTTCAATGCAACGCATTATGTACATCTCCTCTATACTTCAAATGAATGTAAATGG
Organism: Xylocopa sonorina; assembly: GCF_050948175.1. NCBI lineage: Eukaryota > Metazoa > Arthropoda > Insecta > Hymenoptera > Apidae > Xylocopa > Xylocopa sonorina. Next base: position 372,795 of record NW_027490310.1, read on the forward strand.
ATCGCTTCCTTGCTACGGAATATCGTTTATATATCTGGAGGTTTAGAAGCAATAGAGTTCTAATGCTTCGTAAAACGCGGCTGCGTATCTTACTTCTATATTTCATGATAAGATGTAATATTCATAGCATTAGAATCTTATTAGATTTGTTATTATTAGAATCGCGTTATGTTTATCTGCTTCTGCATATGAATTGAGTGTGAACCCTACACTTTCTTGCCCGGGGATAGCGTTTCTAGATGTCCAGGTGCCGAAGCATTTAATTTGTCATGCTTCATACACCTCAATATTGCATTTCATATAAACAGTTCAAAGTAAGTTAGAATGTTGTAAAGCTCTATGCATCGCATTATGCTTATCTGCTTTTGTGCTTTATAATGCTCTGGGATGTGAGAAGGTCCTCAACCATCCTTAACCCCCTAAAAAGAAGTCAAAAGTCCAGCGGCCCTGCAGGTGGGCCATGGGAGCGCGGCGCGCGAGGCGCTACGCAATTTAAATGATCAGGAGGATCCCCTCAGGGACACCCAAGGGGGCGAGAAGAGGAAATCGCCGAAATCCACTGATCGATGGACTCGAACAATACCGAAGCCTACAGCCCACTCCACCAAGGAGCCCCGAGGAAGATGCAGGAGACCCGAGGACCACCAGCGAATTCAAGGAACCTGAAGAAGAGAACGTGAGAGCTTATTCGCTAAAGCGTCCCATTTCTTGTGTCGCATATTGTATATTGTATCTTATATCGTGAAGCGAGTTATGATACCCGGTAATTTGCGGCGTGTTGCGTAGTTTCCCGTAGCCCTTGTTAGTTAAACCCACGTCGAGACCATAAATAAACATGCCGTGACTTCAGTATCTCGCGACCTGAGTGTGTGTACTTGGCTAGGCGTAGTCGAGAAGAGGAGCATTTCGAAGTTTCAAGGGTTGTTCCGCCCCAGGGTTCCCGGGGTCGTGTAGTCTATCCCTTTGCTACTTTCTGAGCAGCTGGCGCCCAAGAAAAGTTGTACGTGAGCGGATACCTTGGAACGATAGATCGCTTTAGATTAAAGTACGTTTTACACCTTAAAGCATTTAGATAATTAACCCCTTCGAGCTTCCCTGACTTACTATATATAGGTTTCCGTCACAACTAATAGGAACCATCACTTTGAAACGTTAGTAGTGAGGAATTCCATCGGATTTCATAGAAATTCAGAACTTACTTGCTATGAAACATAGGCAGATAAGGGCCATCGCGTTGCTTAGAACTTTAGAACTTGCTTACTTCAACAAAGATTTCTATTGGCTTCGTCCGTTCTTTTAGAAGAGTTTTTGATAAACCTCATACTTTTCACGCTTCTGATATCTTCGAAAGTTCGCGAGATGTAATCGTTTAAGTTTTGAAATGATTACTTAGTGTGGATTATTATTCAGTAACTCGCTCATAAACGAGTCTGCATAGGATTTAATCCATAAGTTTTTAAGCCTGGAATTTATGCAGTTATTTGTTATTCACTTATTGCTCAAACGACAAAGATTCTGACCACTTCAAAATGGTTGACTTTCATCAATTTTCTTAAAAATTGAAATACTGCCCAACTGCTTGCATTAAAGACTGTAATTAAAGCTTTCGAAACATTTTACCTCTTATACATGAATTCTGGAATTGAAATTGAATGTTTGACTTTTCTAACTCCTGCTTAGATATCTTTCTATTGGAATGTTCAAGTATTTTTCATAATCGTAATTATTAAAAATGTTTTACTTGATTCTTTAATTTAATATTTAGAATTTTCTGAGAAATATTTTTTATCGTAATGAACTATATAATTGCAATTATAATTCTTTATGAAATAATAATAACAGAAAGGTATGTATCCATTCGTGTAGTTTTGTAAAGAGTATTTAATCTTACTATCTAAAATGAAACATTGAGATCTGTTTACAATCTAATGGAATTTAATTACCTTTTGATTCAAATTCACAATGATAATCTTCCATAGTTCAACAATTTTGTGAGCTGTCCTCAGGAATCCGCAGCTCAGTACTTATAAAATGAACGACACAAAGAACAGCCTAACCAAACGTATTCGAACCGATTTTTCAATACTAATCTTATCATGTTTAACTTATGCTGCAAACTATTGAAATGCCCTTCGAAAAGTATTTATTCACAGTGAAGTAAACGGTAAGTATTACGCCTTCCACCACTGTTTACAATACGTATGTTTCATTTACTATCAAAACCGTGAGTATTATCGCCTTTCTTTACTTTTTGTAACCTTCAATGCCTTCATGTTACAGATCGTTAAACTTGCTTTAAAATGCTCTATCATATTACGGAAGAATGGACATACCAATTCATTTAAAAAAATGAAGGTAACCTTCATATGTCCAACATAACTCCACTTACAAAAAAACTATTTTCATCAACGGATGTCCCCTTTGTACTATGCAATTTTATATTAGCAAAAACTTCTATGAAACTTATAGTTTCGTGGATATCTGAGGTGCTAATTATTACTGCCCCACCCTGTATATTGTTATGGATGTGTCCAACAAGGCAACGATGAACAGAGTTAAATTTAATATTATGATGTTTATTATTTTACTTGTAGTATATCTGTTTTTCTGGAATTTTGCCAAAAAACAATGTTCACGATGTCGACAGATGAATATATTTGCCTTAGAATTACAAGAGCCAACAATTTCGAAAGTAGAATATTACTTTACTTCGCTAACCGAATCATTGCAAACGTTAAGTAAAGTGCGTGCCTTTCAAAACAGTCAGATGCAAATTACGATACAACGTTTCCAAGAAATGGTACGTGCCACTGTTTTTTAATTTCCGTTTATTTAATCAAAGGAAATTTAATTGAAATATCCGCAAAATTTGAGGACAAAAAGTTATTGTAATTTTACGCAACATATATGATGGTGATAAAGGATAAGTATACGGAACTGAAAATGGAAAGTAGCGAGCAGAAAAAGAAACTGATGGAGGTACAAAGTAGATTGATACATCCGTCAAATGATGATTCTAGGTTAATAAAATATGTTAATTAAAGAACTATTGCAAAAATCAAGTATAATCAATATTACTTCTGCTCAAAGGCTATAATAGAATTGGACCGAAATGGGTACAAAACAGGCAATTATATCTATACGTTCTATTCTATGCAAAGGCAAATATTTCAAAGAGAAAAGATGTGTTACTTACAAATTACTTATGTTCCTAGATATCTCACTAATTTAGGCTTCTTGTCTTGCAGAACTTATCATTCATGTAACATGTAAAGGGGTCGAAGAATAGTAAAAGATTTTTATATTTCATAGCCTCACTTGATACGTCGATTGGATCACGTAACATATCGGACATTAATTGCATCTACATCTTCAGACCTTAAATATATAATTGCAACAACATATTTAATAGCGTTTTAATAACATTTTTCTAATTGTTTATATCTATGTCTAATAAATATATATTAATCGAATAAGTTGCTTTACCAAAGAATAAAAGTATCTGAGGTTTACAAATCGGAGCATTACATAACAAACGTGCATCACATATATAATATTACATGTAACAAAAGATGAAGACCAAAAAGATCGTACATAAGTTGAATCCACAATGCGGTCATAGAGATACAGAAACGGCAAAAATTCCAAACAATAATTTAAAAAATTCAAAAAGGGGGGAGTGAAAATCCATCTCCTTGACGATGATAAGGAACAAGTCTGCCTCATGCACTACAATATCCCAAACAGCCAGCGATTGGCACGCCAATGACAACGGATGGAACGAATTCCGTGACAGAACTGTGCTAACAAAGTGCTCCTACTCAGCTTTCGAAATGGCATACTGTTAGTACTGGGGCGGCATTCGTATCACGGCACTATTAAAGCACCGAGATATAGCACGCGGGCTACACGGCCGTGACAATGACACTATCAGCTCACCATAGCTACACGCGTGGTTGTGGCGTAGGCTGACATTTACTAATGGGGAAGCTGTTTCCATAAAAATTATAAGCAAATATGAAAAATGACTATACTGTGCAATTTATTTATTTTGATTCCAATATAGATACACCGGCACAAAACAAAGATATAAGAACTCGATTTTATTATTTTCTATAAACTAGCTCGATAGGGCGATTTTTTCCATAAAGTCGATAATTACATTGTCATAAAAATATATACACTTATTTTATATATATTTTCTTCAATTTATTGTTACAAATTCATGCAATTGAGGGTTACATTATATACGATGACAGCATGTTATTTCAAAAATTACACAAGGCGAAGTTAGGGACGCAACAGCATGAATTTTTATTTTATAATTAATATTTTTTTATAAATAATATTTTTAGTCTATGATGGATTGAAAGAAATATATACGACTCGCTCAATAACTATAAATATAGGAAAACGACCATCAAAATGTCTATCAATACTCATATGCTGAACATCTACTGACATCTAACGTTTCTAATTTGTATGAAAGCACAGGTTCCCCATTGCCAAATGTGATCCTGCGTCATTGCTGAGGAGATTCATGAATGGAGCGATGATACGCGTGTCACCATGGTGCTGGTGCTGCGCGATTCGCTTGTCTAGAACGTGCTGGTAACACGTTCTGGCATTTTAGTCAACGAATCCGGTCACAGATGACTACGAATCAGTTGACACTCCTCGGAAGTGGCAATATAGTGCCGGCATGGTGTCGATACCATCTTGCCGTTTGTTATCTGGGATGCTTTTTAGTGCATTATTTGGAATTGAATTTGAACACATAGCTACTTAATCGCAAATTTGTATGTACTGTGACGTGGTGAAGTCACAAGGCTCGCCCCCCCCCCTGCTTCGGTTAGACTAGCTCGCAGATCACTACCCATGCGAGAAGCGCGACACGGAACATCGCGATAGCTGTATTTGCGAGGAGCGTGAAATACACGATGGTAGAACCTCCCCCCCCCCCTGCCCGGTTCGTTTCTCTTTCTCCATTCTACGGATTAGACTGGCGAGCTGATGGAAGAAGCGACCCATAAGACGCCACTTCGACTGATAATAAGACCGCAGGTTCGCGGAAGGGCTGTGCGCCGAGGTAGCCTGACGGGCTCGACGGTGGAGGAGTCGGGAAGTGAGCAAGAAGAGACCCTGAAGCCCGAAGGATAGGATTCAGAGCTCTGCAACGATAAGACCGCTGCCATAGTCCATGGAGACAAACAGGATGGTTCTCGGGTGTGAGAAGGACCTCTACCCATCCCCATTAAAACTCTATTGCTACGATACGTAGACATTTGCAAACGCTATTTCCTAGCATGGAAGTGTCGCATTTACATTCTTTTGAAGCGAATACGAGGTATACATAACACTTCGCAATGTATATTATACCTTATCATGAAACATAGATATGAGATGCGATATCCCGTTTTAAGAAGCATGAGAACTCTAATGCTACGATAAGTAGCCATCTGCAAACGCTATTTCCTAGCAAGGAAGTGTCGCATTTACATTCTTTTGACGTGTAGACGAGAATACATGACAATCCGCAATGAATATTATATCTTATCATGAGACATCGAAATGAGATGCGATATCGCGTTTTGAGAAGCATTAGAACACTATTGCTACGATACGTAGGCATCTGCAAACGCTATTCCCTAGCGAGGAATAGTCGCATTTACATTCTTTTGAAGTGAATACGAGGTATACATGACATTTCGCAATGGATATTATGTCTTATCATGACACATAGAAATAAGATGCGACATCACGTTTTAAGAAGCATTAGAGCACTATTTCCTCGATACGTAGACATCTGCAAATGCTATTTCCTAGCATGGAAGTGTCGCATTTACATTCTTTTGAAGCGAATACGGGGTGTACATGACACTTCGCAATGAATATTATATCTTATCACCAAACATAGAAGTGGGATGAGATATCGCGTTTTAAGAAGCATTAGAACCCTATGGCCTCGATGCGGAGACATTTGCAAACGCTATTTCCTAGCATGGAATATTCGCACTTACATTCTTTTGTAGTGAATACGAGGTATACATGACACTTCGCGATGAATATTATAGCTTATCACGAAACATATAGATAAGATGCGATATCGCGATTTAAGTAGCATTAGAACTCTATTGCTACGATACGTAGACATCTGCAAACACTACTTCCTAGCAAGCAGCAGCCGCATTTACATTCTTTTGAAGTGAATACGAGGTATACATGACAATTCGCAATGAATATTATATCTTATCACGAAACATATAGATGAAATGCGATATCGCGAATTAAGTAGCATTAGAACTCTATTGCTACGATACGTAGACATCTGCAAACGCTATTTCCTAGCAAGGAATAGTGGCATTTACATTCTTTTGAAGTGAATACGAGGTATACATGACAATTCGCAATGAATATTATATCTTATCACGAAACGTAGAAATTAGATGCGGTATCCCGTTCTAAGATGTAATAGATCTCTATTGCTTCGGTACGGATAGATCTGCAAACGCTATTTCCTAGGAAGGAAGTGTCGCATTTACATTCTTTTGATGTGAATAAGATTCATACATGACACTCCGCAATGAATATTATACCTAATCACGAAACATAGGAATGAGTTGCTATATCGCGATATTAGAAGCATTAGAACTCTATGGCCTCGATGCGGAGACATCTGCAAACACTACTTCCTAGCAAGCAGCAGTCGCATTTACATTCTTTTGAAGTGAATACGAGGTATACATGACAATTCGCAAAGAATATTTTATCTTATCACGAAACATATAGATGAAATGCGATATCGCGAATTAAGTAGCATTCGAACTCTATTGCTACGATACCCGTTTGTAGACATCTGCGAACGCTACTTCCTAGCAAGGAAGTGTCGCAATTACATTCATTTGATGTGAATTCGAGGTAGACATAACACTGCAGAAAGAATATTATATCTTATCATGAGACATATTAATGAGATGCAATATCGCGATTTAAGAAGCACTAGAACACTCCTGCTTCGATACGTAGACATCTGCAAACGCTACTGCCTAGCAAGAATGTGTCGCATTTACATCCTTTTGTAGTGAATACGAGGTATACATGACACTTCGCAATGAATATTATATCTTATCATGAAACCTAGAAATGGGATGCGATATCGCGTTTTAAGAAGCATTAGAACTCTGTTGCTTCGATACGTAGACATCTGGAATAGTAATTTCCTAGAAAGGAAGTGTCGCATTTACATTCATTTGAAGTGTAGACGAGGAATACATAACACTTCGCAATGAATATTATATCTTATCATGAAACATAGAAATGAGATGCGATATCGCGATTTAAGAAGCATTAGAAGTCCATTGATTCGATACATATACATCTGCAAACGCTATTTGCTAGCAAGGAAGTGTCGCTTTTACATTCACTTGAAGTGAATACGAGGTATGCATGGCACTTGGCAATGAATATTTTATCCTATCACGAATCATAGAAATGGGATGCGATATCGCGCATTGAGAAGCATTAGAACTCTATTGCAACGATACGTAGACATCTGCAGACGCTATTTCCTAGCAAGGAAGTGTCGCATTTACATGCATTTGAAGTGAATGCGAGGTACAAGTGACACTTCGCAGTGAATATTATACCTTATCATGAAGCATAGAAATGAGATGCGACATCGCGATTTAAAAAGCATCATAACTCCATTGCTACGATACGTAGACATCTGCAAACGCTATTTAATGGCAAGAAAGTGTCGCATTTACATACTTTTGAAGTGAATACGCGTTTGCATGACACTTCGCAATGAATATTATATCTTATCATGAAACATTGAAATGAGATGCGATATCGCATTTTAAGGAGAGTCAGAACTCTATTGCTTCGATCCGTAGACATCTGCAAATGCTATTTCCTATAGAAAGGGAGTGTCGCATTTACATTAGTATGAAGTGTATGCGAGATATAAGTGACACTTCGCAATGGATATTATTTCTTATCATGAAACATAGAAATGAGATGCGATATCGCGTTATAAGAAGCTTTAGAACTCCATTGCTACGATACGTAGATACCTTGTGACGCTATATCCTAGCAGGGAAGTGTCGCTTTTATATTCTTTAGATGTGAATACGAGGTATACATGACACTTCGCAATGAATATTGTATCTTATCATGAAACATTGAAATGAGACGCGATAACGCGCTTTAAGAGGCATTAGTACACTATTACTTCGATACGTAGACATCTGTAAACGCTATTTCCTAGGAAGGAAGTGTCGCATTTACATTCATTTGAAGTGAATACGAGGAATAAGTTACACTTCGCAATGGATATTATATCTTATCATGAAATATAGAAATCAGATGCGATATCGAGTTTTAAGAAGCATTGGAACTCTATTGCTACGATTCGTAGATATCTGGAGACGCTATTTCCTAGAAAGGAAGTGTCGCATTTACATTCATTTGAAGTGTAGACGAGGAATACATAACACCTCGCAATGAATATTATATCTTATCATGAGACATAGAGATGAGTTGCGATTTCGCGTTTTAAGGAGAATTAGAACTCTATAGCTTCGATACAGAGATATCTGGGAACGTAATTTCCTAGAAAGGAATTGTCGCATTTTGTGACGTCAGTCGTACCGCCTGCCACCCATCAACCTCCTCGCACCCCCCAGCATCAACCCCTGGACGCATGCAACCAGCCAAACTCGCCTGCAGAACTAGCAACTGGAAGTGTTCGCGCGTGCATACCTGCACGCGGTCACTCACACCGAGTTCCGCTGCCTCACTCGCACCGCCGAGTATACCTGTCTCGCTCGTACCGAGCACCAGTGTCTCACTCGCACCACCGAGTATACTTGTCTCGCCCGCACCAAGGACGGGCAGCCCTATCTCCCTCGCACCGAGGATTCCGTCCTGCAGGAAGACGTAGCCGTAGCCCATCACCTGAATGGGGTTTTTTCCAATTCCGGGAACAGGATCTGCTAGAACCTATATATTACTTCTATACTAGGACATACATACCATATCATGACGCATATATAAGAATTCCTAGATCTAAGTTACACTAAGTAAGATGCGTCCGGCCAGCGGCATGCGCCGCTAGCCCCACCACGAGCCGCGGGTCCCCACTCGCTGGACCACGCGCTCTCCGCCTCGAGACGCGAGTCCCCCACTCGCGGGACCGCGATCTCCCTACCACGAGCGTCCGCGACCGTAGCACCCCGCGAACCGAGGAGGTCAGAGACGCGTCTCCAGAGCACACACTCTGACCAGAGATCTCCTACCGTGGAGTCGAAACCTCTAGTTCTAGATCGTTAGCCACCTCAATGTGGAGTTCAGGCATCGTATTTCTATTTCCATTTTAACTTAGTCTTAGACTTAGTATAATTCCAGTTCTTGTATACTTTAAACCTAGAATATATTTTATTTTTACTTTTACAATATCCAAGTACAAGTTCTTTTAGCAAGTCTACTATTTCCACATCCATTAATTTTATCAAGTGTTTATAATACTAGTTCTACTTTTAACACTACATTTAACTACGAATTCTTCCACGGGTTCTTCCATACAACTGTGGTTGATCTTCATCAAATTGTAGGAGTATAGAAATCGGCTTTGTGACCTTGAGACCGCCGCTTATCCTTCAGATCTTAGTCGAAAGCACAGAAAAACCTGGTGAATGAATCGTGCTTCCGGTTTGCGAAGAACGCGACGTGCGAGTAGGAAGAATTTCATACGATCACTTGTGCGTTAATATTTGGAGGGCTCTCCGAGAGTCCTCGTATACCAGCGACCTGCCTTCGCACCAGCCCAGACGCCGCTTTCCGAAGCGACCGTCGACGCTTCCGATCCAGACACCACGACGTATCACGCCGATTCTGCCACATTCAGCATCATCGCTGAATTCCGACCGCCGTCCTCCTCTACGCTGACGACTGATCGAGATTTTCGTAGCAGCCAACAGAACGAAATCCGCTACGATCCCAGCGAAAGATCCTTCACGCCGTTTCTACGTACAAATCGAGAGAGAAGTCATCGAAAGGTAGGGCCATTCCCTTATTATCGCGAGTGTTTTCGCTAGTGTCGCGTCAACCGAAATTGTCGGACGCGGTCTTAACGCGTTCCCGCGGACCGAATTACCAAAAAATAGGCTCGTGTCGTAAAGCCTCCGGAGCAACGGAAAATAGTTTCACCGGACGTGATACCTCGCATTCACGTCAAGAGAATGTAAATGCTACAGTTCCTTGCGATTAAATAGCGCTTGCAGATGTCTACGTATCGCAGCAATGGAGTTCTAATGCTTCTTAAAACGCGATATCGCGTCTCATTGCTATGCCCCATGATAAGATATATGATTCGTTGCGAACTGTTATGTACTCCTCGTCTACACTTCTAATGAATGTAAATGCGGCTCTACCTTCTAATGCTTTTTAAATCGCGATATCGCATCTCATTTCTATGTTTTATGATAAGATATAATATTAATTGCGAAGTGTCACGTATACTTCGTACTCACTTCTAAAGAATGTAAATGCGACACTTACATGCTAGGAAATAGCGTTTGCAGATGTCTACGTATCGTAGCAATAGAGTTCTAATGCTCCTTAAAACTCGATATCGCATCCCACTTCTATGTTTCATGATAAGATATAATATTCATTACGAAGTATCATGTATACCTCGTATTCACTTCAAAAGAATGTAAACGCGACACTTACATGCTAGGAAATAGCGTTTGCAGATGTCTACGTATAGCAGCAAAAGGGTTCTAATGCTTCTTAAAACGAGATGTCGCATCTCATTCCTATGTTTCATGATCAGATATAATATTCATTGCGAAGTGTCATGTATACCACGTATTCACTTCAAAAGGATGTAAATGCGACACTTCCTTGCTAGGAAATATTGTTTGCAGATGTCTACGTATCACAGCAATAGAGTTCTAATGCTTCTTAAACGAGATGTCGTATTTCATTTCTATGTTTCGTGATAAGATATTATATTCATTGTGGAATGTTATGTATACCTCATATTCACTTCAAAAGGATGTAAATGCGACACTTCCTTGCTAGGAAATATTGTTTGCAGATGTCTACGTAGCAATAGAGTTCTAATGCTTCTTAAGACGCGATATCGCATCTCACTTCTATGATTCATAATAAGATATAATATCCATTGCGAAGTGTCATGCATAACCCGTATTCACTTCAATGGAATGTAAATGCGACACTTCCATGCTAGGAACTAGGGTTTGCAGATGTCTACGTATCGTAGCATGAGAGTTCTAGCGCTTCTTAAATCGCGATATCGCATCTCACTTCTACGTTTCGAGATAAGATATAATATTCATTGCGAAGTGTCATGTATACCTCGTATTCACTTCAAAAGAATGTAAATGCGACACTTCCATGCTAGGAAATAGCGTTTCCGGATGACCAGGTATCGTATGGATGGAGTTCTAATACTTCTTAAAACGAGATATCCCATCTCATGTCTATGTTTCATGATAAGATATAATATCCATTGCGAAGTGTCATGCATACCTCGTATTCGCTTCAATGGAATGTAAATGCGACACATCCATGCTAGGAATTAGTGTTTGCAGATGTCTACGTATCGTAGCAAGAGAGTTCTAATGCTTCTTAGAACGAGATGTCGCATTTCATTTATATGTTTCGTGATAGGATATAATATTCATTGCGAAGTGTCATGTATACCTCGTATTCACTTCAAAAGGATGTAAATGCCACACTTTCTTGCTAGGCAATAGCGTTTCCAGATGACTACGTGTCGAAACAATAGAGTTCTAATGATTCTTAAAATGCGATATCGCATCTCACTACTATGTTTCATGATAAGATATAATATTCATTGCGAAGTGTCATGTATACCTCGTAGTCACTTCGAAAGAATGTAAATGCGACACTTCCATGCTAGAAAATAGCGTTTCCAGATGACTACGTGTCGAAACAATAGAGTTCGAATGATTTTTATAACGCGATATCGCATCTCACTTGTATGTTTCATGATAAGAAATAATATTCATTGCGAAGTGTCATGTATACCTCGTATTCGCTTCAAAAGAATGTAAATGCGACACTTCCATGCTAGGAAATAGCGTTTGCAGATGTCTACGTATCGTAGCAATAGAGTTCTAAAGCTTCTTAGAACGCGATATCGCACCTCACTTCTATGTTTCATGATAAGATATAATATTCATTGCAAAGTGTCATGTATACCTCGATTTCACTTTACAAGAATGTAAATGCGACACTTGCTTGCTAGGAAATACTGTTTGCAGATGTCTACGTATCACAGCAATAGAGTACTAATGCTTCTTAAAACGAGATGTCGTATTTCATTTCTATGTTTCGTAATAAGATATAATATTCATTGTGTAATGTTATGTATACCTCGTATTCACTTCAGTGGAATGTAAGTGCGACATTTCCCTGCTAGGAAATAGAGTTTGCAGATGTCTACGTATATTAGCAATAGAGTTCTAATGCTTCTCAAAACGCGATATAGCACCTCATTCCTATGTTTCATGATGAGATATAATATTCATTGCGAAGTGTCATGTATATCTCGTATTCACTTCAAAAAAATGTAAATGCGACACTTCCATGCTAGGAAATAGCGTTTGCAGATGTCTACGTATCGTAGCAATAGAGTTCTAATGCTTCTCAAAACGCGATATCGCAACTCATTCCTATGTTGCATGATAAGATATAATATTCATTGCGAAGTGTCATGTATACCTCGTATTCACTTCAAAAGGATGTATATGCGACACTTCCTTGCTAGGAAATAGCGTTTCCAGATGACTACGTGTCGAAACAATAGAGTTCGAATGATTCTTATAACGCGATATCGCATTTCACTTCTATGTTTCATGATAAGAAATAATATTCATTGCAAAGTGCCATGTATACCTCGATTTCGCTTCACAAGAATGTAAATGCGACACTTCCTTGCTAGGAAATAGCGTTTCCAGATGACCACGTATCGTAAGAATAAAGTTCTAATACTTCTTAAAACGAGATGTCGAATTTCATTTCTATGTTTCGTAATAAAATATAATATTCATTGTGTAATGTTATGTATACCTCATACTCACTTCAATGGAATGTAAGTGCGACATTTCCTTGCTAGGAAATAGAGTTTGCAGATGTCTACGTATCGTAGCAGTAGAGTTCTAATGCTTCTTAAAACGAGATGTCGCATTTCATTTGTATGTTTCGTGACAAGATATAATATTCATTGTGGAGTGTTATGTATACCTCGTGTTCACTTCAAAAGAATTAAATGCGACACTTCCTTGCTAGGAAATATTGTTTTCAGGTGTCTACGTATCGTAGCAATAGAGTTCTAATCCTTCTTAAATCGCGATATCGCATCTCACTTCTATGTTTCATGATAAGATATAGTATTCATTGCGAAGTGTCATGTATACCTCGTATTTACTTCAAATGAACGTACATTTGACACTTCCATGCTAGGAAATAGCGTTTGCAGATGTTTACGTATCGTAGCAATAGAGTTCTAATGCTTCTTAAAACGAGATGTCGCATTTCATTTGTATGTTTCGTGACAAGATATAATATTCATTGTGGAGTGTTATGTATACCTCGTGTTCACTTCAAAAGAATGTAAATGCGACACTTCCTTGCTAGGAAATAATGTTTGCAGGTGTCTACGTATCGTAGCAATAGAGTTCTAATCCTTCTTAAAACGCGATATCGCATCTCACTTCTATGTTTCATGACAAGCTATAGTATTCATTGCGAAGTGTCATGTATACCTCGTATTCACTTCAAAAGGATGTAAATGCGACACTTCCTTGCTAGGAAATAGCGTTTGCAGATGTCTACGTATCGTAGAATTAGAATTCTAATGCTTCCTAAAACGCGATATCGCATCTCACTTCTCTGTTTCATGATAAGATATAATATTCATTGCGAAGTGTCATGTATACCTCGTATTCACTTCAAAAGGATGTAAATGCCACACTTTCTTGCTAGGCAATAGCGTTTCCAGATGACTACGTGTCGAAACAATAGATTTCTAATGATTCTTAAAATGCGATATCGCATCTCACTACTATGTTTCATGATAAGATATAATATTCATTGCGAAGTGTCATGTATACCTCGTAGTCACTTCGAAAGAATGTAAATGCGACACTTCCATGCTAGGAAATAGCGTTTCCAGATGACTACGTGTCGAAACAATAGAGTTCGAATGATTTTTATAACGCGATATCGCATCTCACTTCTATGTTTCATGATAAAAAATAATATTCATTGCGAAGTGTCATGTATACCTCGTATTCGCTTCAAAAGAATGTAAATGCGACACTTCCATGCTAGGAAATAGCGTTTGCAGATGTCTACGTATCGTAGCAATAGAGTTCTAAAGCTTCTTAGAACGCGATATCGCACCTCACTTCTATGTTTCATGATAAGATATAATATTCATTGCAAAGTGTCATGTATACCTCGATTTCACTTTACAAGAATGTAAATGCGACACTTGCTTGCTAGGAAATACTGTTTGCAGATGTCTACGTATCACAGCAATAGAGTACTAATGCTTCTTAAAACGAAATGTCGTATTTCATTTCTATGTTTCGTAATAAGATATAATATTCATTGTGTAATGTTATGTATACCTCGTATTCACTTCAGTGGAATGTAAGTGCGACATTTCCCTGCTAGGAAATAGAGTTTGCAGATGTCTACGTATATTAGCAATAGAGTTCTAATGCTTCTCAAAACGCGATATAGCACCTCATTCCTATGTTTCATGATGAGATATAATATTCATTGCGAAGTGTCATGTATATCTCGTATTCACTTCAAAAAAATGTAAATGCGACACTTCCATGCTAGGAAATAGCGTTTGCAGATGTCTACGTATCGTAGCAATAGAGTTCTAATGCTTCTCAAAACGCGATATCGCAACTCATTCCTATGTTGCATGATAAGATATAATATTCATTGCGAAGTGTCATGTATACCTCGTATTCACTTCAAAAGGATGTATATGCGACACTTCCTTGCTAGGAAATAGCGTTTCCAGATGACTACGTGTCGAAATAATAGAGTTCGAATGATTCTTATAACGCGATATCGCATTTCACTTCTATGTTTCATGATAAGAAATAATATTCATTGCAAAGTGCCATGTATACCTCGATTTCGCTTCACAAGAATGTAAATGCGACACTTCCTTGCTAGGAAATAGCGTTTCCGGATGACCACGTATCGTAAGAATAAAGTTCTAATACTTCTTAAAACGAGATGTCGAATTTCATTTCTATGTTTCGTAATAAGATATAATATTCATTGTGTAATGTTATGTATACCTCATACTCACTTCAATGGAATGTAAGTGCGACATTTCCTTGCTAGGAAATAGAGTTTGCAGATGTCTACGTATCGTAGCAGTAGAGTTCTAATGCTTCTTAAAACGAGATGTCGCATTTCATTTGTATGTTTCGTGACAAGATATAATATTCATTGTGGAGTGTTATGTATACCTCGTGTTCACTTCAAAAGAATGTAAATGCGACACTTCCTTGCTAGGAAATATTGTTTGCAGGTGTCTACGTATCGTAGCAATAGAGTTCTAATCCTTCTTAAATCGCGATATCGCATCTCACTTCTATGTTTCATGATAAGATATAGTATTCATTGCGAAGTGTCATGTATACCTCGTATTTACTTCAAATGAACGTACATTTGACACTTCCATGCTAGGAAATAGCGTTTGCAGATGTTTACGTATCGTAGCAATAGAGTTCTAATGCTTCTTAAAACGAGATGTCGCATTTCATTTGTATGTTTCGTGACAAGATATAATATTCATTGTGGAGTGTTATGTATACCTCGTGTTCACTTCAAAAGAATGTAAATGCGACACTTCCTTGCTAGGAAATAATGTTTGCAGGTGTCTACGTATCGTAGCAATAGAGTTCTAATCCTTCTTAAAACGCGATATCGCATCTCACTTCTATGTTTCATGATAAGATATAGTATTCATTGCGAAGTGTCCTGTATACCTCGTATTCACTTCAAAAGGATGTAAATGCGACACTTCCTTGCTAGGAAATAGCGTTTGCAGATGTCTACGTATCGTAGAATTAGAATTCTAATGCTTCCTAAAACGCGATATCGCATCTCACTTCTCTGTTTCATGATAAGATATCATATTCATTGCGAAGTGTCATGTATACCTCGTATTCACTTCAAAAGGATGTAAATGCCACACTTTCTGGCTAGGCAATAGCGTTTCCAGATGACTACGTGTCGAAACAATAGAGTTCTAATGATTCTTAAAATGCGATATCGCATCTCACTACTATGTTTCATGATAAGATATAATATTCATTGCGAAGTGTCATGTATACCTCGTAGTCACTTCGAAAGAATGTAAATGCGACACTTCCATGCTAGGAAATAGCGTTTCCAGATGACTACGTGTCGAAACAATAGAGTTCGAATGATTTTTATAACGCGATATCGCATCTCACTTCTATGTTTCATGATAAGGAATAATATTCATTGCGAAGTGTCATGTATACCTCGTATTCGCTTCAAAAGAATGTAAACGCGACACTTGCTTGCTAGGAAATACTGTTTGCAGATGTCTACGTATCACAGCAATAGAGCACTAATGCTTCTTAAAACGAGATGTCGTATATCATTTGTATGTTTCGTAATAAGATATAATATTCATTGTGTAATGTTATGTATACCTCGTATTCACTTCAGTGGAATGTAAGTGCGGCATTTCCCTGCTAGGTAATAGAGTTTGCAGATGTCTACGTATATTAGCAATAGAGTTCTAATGCTTCTCAAAACGCGATATCGCAAATCATTCCTATGTTGCATGATAAGATGTAATATTCATTGCGAAGTGTCACTTATACCTCGCACACACTTCAAACGAATGTAAATGCGACACTTCCTTGCTAGGAAATAGCGTTTGCAGATCTGTACTTATCGAAGCAATAGAGTTCTAATGCTTCTAAAAACGGGATATCGCATCTCATTCATATGTTTCATGATAAGATATAATATTCATTGCGAAGTGCCATGTATACCTCGTATTCACTTCACAAGAATGTAAATGCGACACTTCCTTCCCAGGAAATAGCGATTCCAGATATCTACGTATCGTAGCCATAGAGTTCTAATGCATCTTAAAACGCGATATCGCAACTCATTTCTATGTTTCTTGATAAGATATAACATTAATTGCGAAGTGACATGTATAACTCGTATTCGCTTCAGAAGAATGTAAACGCAACACTTCCTTGCTAGGAAATAGCGTTTGCAGAAGTCTACGTATCGTAGCAATAGAGTTCTAATGCTTCTCAAGACGCGATATCGCATTTCATTTCTATGTTTCACGATAAGATATAATATTCACTGCGAAGTGTTACCTGCAGCTCGCATACACTTTAAATGAGTGTAAATGCGACACGTCCATGCTAGGAAATAGCGTTTGCAGATATCTCCGCATCGAGGCAATAGGGTTCTAATGCTTCTTATAACGCGATATCGCATCTCATTTCTATGTTTCGTGATAAGATGTAATATTCATTGCGAAGTGTCATGTACACCTCGTATACACTTCAAAAGAATGTAAGTGCGACACTTCCATGCTAGGAAATAGCGTTTGCTGATGTCTCCGCATCGAGGCCATAGATTTCTAATGCTTCTTAAAACGCGATATCGCACCTCACTTCTATGTTTCATGATAAGATATAATATTCATTGCAAAGTGTCATGTATACCTCGATTTCACTTTACAAGAATGTAAATGCGACACTTGCTTGCTAGGAAATACTGTTTGCAGATGTCTACGTATCACAGCAATAGAGTACTAATGCTTCTTAAAACGAGATGTCGTATTTCATTTCTATGTTTCGTAATAAGATATAATATTCATTGTGTAATGTTATGTATACCTCGTATTCACTTCAGTGGAATGTAAGTGCGACATTTCCATGCTAGGAAATAGAGTTTGCAGATGTCTACTTATATTAGCAATAGAGTTCTAATGCTTCTCAAAACGCGATATAGCACCTCATTCCTATGTTTCATGATGAGATATAATATTCATTGCGAAGTGTCATGTATATCTCGTATTCACTTCAAAAAAATGTAAATGCCACACTTCCATGCTAGGAAATAGCGTTTGCAGATGTCTACGTATCGTAGCAATAGAGTTCTAATGCTTCTCAAAACGCGATATCGCAACTCATTCCTATGTTGCATGATAAGATATAATATTCATTGCGACGTGTCATGTATACCTCGTATTCACTTCAAAAGGATGTATATGCGACACTTCCTTGCTAGGAAATAGCGTTTCCAGATGACTACGTGTCGAAACAATAGAGTTCGAATGATTCTTATAACGCGATATCGCATTTCACTTCTATGTTTCATGATAAGAAATAATATTCATTGCAAAGTGCCATGTATACCTCGATTTCGCTTCACAAGAATGTAAATGCGACACTTCCTTGCTAGGAAATAGCGTTTCCAGATGACCACGTATCGTAAGAATAAAGTTCTAATACTTCTTAAAACGAGATGTCGAATTTCATTTCTATGTTTCGTAATAAGATATAATATTCATTGTGTAATGTTATGTATACCTCATACTCACTTCAATGGAATGTAAGTGCGACATTTCCTTGCTAGGAAATAGAGTTTGCAGATGTCTACGTATCGTAGCAGTAGAGTTCTAATACTTCTTAAAACGAGATGTCGCATTTCATTTGTATGTTTCGTGACAAGATATAATATTCGTTGTGGAGTGTTATGTATACCTCGTGTTCACTTCAAAAGAATGTAAATGCGACACTTCCTTGCTAGGAAATATTGTTTGCAGGTGTCTACGTATCGTAGCAATAGAGTTCTAATCCTTCTTAAATCGCGATATCGCATCTCACTTCTATGTTTCATGATAAGATATAGTATTCATTGCGAAGTGTCATGTATACCTCGTATTTACTTCAAATGAACGTACATTTGACACTTCCATGCTAGGAAATAGCGTTTGCAGATGTTTACGTATCGTAGCAATAGAGTTCTAATGCTTCTTAAAACGAGATGTCGCATTTCATTTGTATGTTTCGTGACAAGATATAATATTCATTGTGGAGTGTTATGTATACCTCGTGTTCACTTCAAAAGAATGTAAATGCGACACTTCCTTGCTAGGAAATAATGTTTGCAGGTGTCTACGTATCGTAGCAATAGAGTTCTAATCCTTCTTAAAACGCGATATCGCATCTCACTTCTATGTTTCATGATAAGATATAGTATTCATTGCGAAGTGTCCTGTATACCTCGTATTCACTTCAAAAGGATGTAAATGCGACACTTCCTTGCTAGGAAATAGCGTTTGCAGATGTCTACGTATCGTAGAATTAGAATTCTAATGCTTCCTAAAACGCGATATCGCATCTCACTTCTCTGTTTCATGATAAGATATAATATTCATTGCGAAGTGTCATGTATACCTCGTATTCACTTCAAAAGGATGTAAATGCCACACTTTCTGGCTAGGCAATAGCGTTTCCAGATGACTACGTGTCGAAACAATAGAGTTCTAATGATTCTTAAAATGCGATATCGCATCTCACTACTATGTTTCATGATAAGATATAATATTCATTGCGAAGTGTCATGTATACCTCGTAGTCACTTCGAAAGAATGTAAATGCGACACTTCCATGCTAGGAAATAGCGTTTCCAGATGACTACGTGTCGAAACAATAGAGTTCGAATGATTTTTATAACGCGATATCGCATCTCACTTCTATGTTTCATGATAAGGAATAATATTCATTGCGAAGTGTCATGTATACCTCGTATTCGCTTCAAAAGAATGTAAATGCGACACTTGCTTGCTAGGAAATACTGTTTGCAGATGTCTACGTATCACAGCAATAGAGTACTAATGCTTCTTAAAACGAGATGTCGTATTTCATTTGTATGTTTCGTAATAAGATATAATATTCATTGTGTAATGTTATGTATACCTCGTATTCACTTCAGTGGAATGTAAGTGCGGCATTTCCCTGCTAGGAAATAGAGTTTGCAGATGTCTACGTATATTAGCAATAGAGTTCTAATGCTTCTCAAAACGCGATATCGCAAATCATTCCTATGTTGCATGATAAGATGTAATATTCATTGCGAAGTGTCACTTATACCTCGCACACACTTCAAACGAATGTAAATGCGACACTTCCTTGCTAGGAAATAGCGTTTGCAGATCTGTACTTATCGAAGCAATAGAGTTCTAATGCTTCTTAAAACGGGATATCGCATCTCATTCATATGTTTCATGATAAGATATAATATTCATTGCGAAGTGCCATGTATACCTCGTATTCACTTCACAAGAATGTAAATGCGACACTTCCTTCCCAGGAAATAGCGATTCCAGATATCTACGTATCGTAGCCATAGAGTTCTAATGCATCTTAAAACGCGATATCGCAACTCATTTCTATGTTTCTTGATAAGATATAACATTAATTGCGAAGTGACATGTATAACTCGTATTCGCTTCAGAAGAATGTAAACGCAACACTTCCTTGCTAGGAAATAGCGTTTGCAGAAGTCTACGTATCGTAGCAATAGAGTTCTAATGCTTCTCAAGACGCGATATCGCATTTCATTTCTATGTTTCACGATAAGATATAATATTCACTGCGAAGTGTTACCTGCAGCTCGCATACACTTTAAATGAGTGTAAATGCGACACGTCCATGCTAGGAAATAGCGTTTGCAGATATCTCCGCATCGAGGCAATAGGGTTCTAATGCTTCTTATAACGCGATATCGCATCTCATTTCTATGTTTCGTGATAAGATGTAATATTCATTGCGAAGTGTCATGTACACCTCGTATACACTTCAAAAGAATGTAAGTGCGACACTTCCATGCTAGGAAATAGCGTTTGCTGATGTCTCCGCATCGAGGCCATAGATTTCTAATGCTTCTTAAAACGCGATATCGCACCTCACTTCTATGTTTCATGATAAGATATAATATACATTGAGAAGTGTCATGTATACCTCGTATTCACTTCAAAAGAATGTAAATGCGACTCTTCCTTGCAAGGAAATAGCGTTTGTAGATGCCTACATATCGTAGCAATAGAATTCTAATGCTTCTTAGATCGCGTTATCGCATCTCATTCCTATGTTTCGCGATAAGTTATAATATTCATTCAGAAGTGTCATGTATACCGCGAATTCACTTCAAAAGAATGTAAATGCGCCACTTCCTTGCTAGGATATAGCGTTTGCAGTTGTCTACATATCGTAGCAATAGATTTCTAATGCTTCTTATATCCTGACATCGCATCTCATTTCTATGTTTCGTGATAAGATATAATATTCATTTCGAAGTGTCATGTATACCTCGTTTTCCGCTCAAAAGAATGTAAATGCGACACTTCCTTGCCAGGAAATAGCGTTTGCTAATGTCTTCGTATCGTAGCAATATAGATCTAATGCTTCTTAAAACGCGATATCGCATCTCATTTCTATGTTTCAGAATAAGATATAATATTCATTGCGAAGAGTCATGTATACCTCGTATACACACCAAACGAATGTAAATGCGACACTTCCTTGCTAGGAAATAGCGTTTGCAGATGTCTCCGTATCCAAGCAATAGAGTTCTAATGCCTCTTAAATCGCGATATCGCATCTCATTTCTATGTTTCGTAATAAGGTATAATATTCATTGTGGAGTGTTATGTATACCCCTTATGCACTTCAAAAGAATGTAAATGCGGCACTTACTTGCTATTATATAGCGTTTGCATATGTCTACGTATCGTAGCAAAAGAGCTCTAATGCTTTTTAAATCCCGATATCGCATCTCATTTCTATGTTTCATGATACGATATGATATTCATTGCGAAGTGTCACTTAAATCTCGCATACACTTCATATTAATGTAAATGCGACACTCCCTTTCTATAGGAAATAGCATTTGCATATGTCTACGTATCGGGGCAATAGAGTTCTAATGCTTCTAATATCGCGATATCGCATCTCATTTCTATGTTTCATGATAAGATATAATATTCATTGTGCAGTGTTACGTATACCTCGTATTCACCTCAATGGAATGTAAATACGACACTTCCTTGCTAGGAAGTAGCGTTTGCAGATATCTACGTATCGAAGCAATAGATTTGTAATGCTTCTTACATCGCGATATCGCATCTCATTTCTACGTTTCATGATTAGATATAATATTCATTGCGAACTGTCACTTACACTTCGCATACACCTCAAATGAACGTAAGTGCGACACTTCCTTGCTAGGAAATAACTTTTGCAGATGTCTACGTATCGTTGTAATAACTCTATTACAATGCTTCATAAAACGCGACATCGCATCTCATTTCTATGTTTCATGATAAGATGTAATATTCATTGCAAAGATTCACTTATGCCTCGCATACACATCAAATGAATGTAAATGAGACACTTCCTTGCTAGGAAGTAGCGTTTGCAGATGTCTACGTATCGTAGCAATAGAGTTCTGATGCTCCTCAAAACGCGATATCGCATCTCATTTCTATGTTTCATGATAAGATATAATATTCGTTGCGAAGTGCTATGTACTCCTCGTCTACAATTGCAATGAATGTAATTGCGACACTTCCTTGCTAGGAAATAGCGTTTGCAGATGTCTACTTATCGAAGCAATAGATTTCTAAAGCTTCTTAAAACGGGATAACGCATATCATTTCTATGTCTCATGATTAGATATAATATTCACTGCGAAGGTTCATGCATTCACTTCAAAAGAATGCAAATGCGACACTTCCCTGCTGGGAAGTAGTGCTTCCAGATGTCTACGTATCCTAGCAATGGAGTTCTAATGCTTCATAAATCAAGATATCGCTTCTCATTTCTATCGTTCATGATATGATATAATATTCATTGCGAACTGTCACTTACACATCGCATACACCTCAAATGAATGTAAGTGCGACACTTCCTTGCTACAAAATAGCGATTGCAGATTTCTACCTATCGAGGCAATAGAGTTTTAATGCTTCTTAAAGCGCGATATCGCATCTAATTTCTATGTCTGATGATAAGATATATTATTCATTGCGAAGTGCTATGTATACCTCGTATTAACTTCAAAAGTATATAAATGCGCCCTTTCCTTCCTAAGAAGTAGCGTTTGCGGATGTCTACCTATCGAAGCAATAGGGGTCTAATGCTTCTTAAAACGCGATATCGCATCTCATTTCTATGTTTCATGATAAGATATAATATTCATTGCGATGTGTCATGTATACCTCGTATTAAATTCAAAAGAATGTAATTGCGACACTTACTTGCTAGGAAAAAGCGTTTGCAGATATCTACGTATCGTAGCAAGAGAACTCTAATGCTTTTCAGATCCCGATATCGTATCTCATATCTATGTTTCATGATAAGATATGATATTCATTGCGAAGTGTCACTTATATTTCGCATACACTTCACATTAATGTAAATGCGACACTCCCTTTCTATAGGAAATAGCATTTGCAGATGTCTACGTATCGGGGCAATAGGGTTCTGACGCTTCTTAAGACGCGATATCGCATCTCATTTCAATGTCTCATGATAAGATATAATATTAATTGCAAAGTGTCATGTATACCTCGTATTCACTTCAAGTGAATGTAAATGCGACTCTTCCTTGCTGGGAAATAACGATTGCAGATGTCTACGAATCGAAGCAATAGAGTTCTAATGTTTCTTAAATCGCGATATCGCATCTCGTTTCTATGTTTCATGATAAGATATAATATTCATTGTGGAGTGTTATGTATACCTAGAATTCACATAAAAAAAAAGTAAATGCGACACTTCCTTGCTAGGAAATAGCGTCAGCAGGTGCCTACGTATCGTAGCAATAGAGTTCTGATGCTTCTCAAAACGCGATAACGCATCTCATTTCTATGTTTCATGACAAGATGTAATATTCATTGCGGAGTGGCATGTATTCCTCGTCTACACTTGCAATGAATGTGAATGCGACACTTCCTTGCTACGAAATAACGCTTGCAGATGTTTACGAATCGAAGCAATAGAGTTCTAATGCTTCTTAAAACGGGATATCGCATCTCATTCCTATGCTTCATTATAAGATATAATATTCATTGCGGAGTCGCATGTATACCTCGTCTACACTTGCAATGAATGTAAATGCGACACTTCCTTGCTAGGAATTAGCGCTTGCAGATATTTACGAATCGAAGCAATAGAGTTCTAATGCTTCTTCCATCGCGATATCGCATCTGATTTCTACGTTTCATGATAAGATATAATATTCGTTGTGGAGTGTTATGTATCCCTCGCATACACTTCAAATGAATGTAAATGCGACACATCCATGCTAGGAAATAGCGTTTGCAGACGTATACGTATCGTAGCAGTAGAGCTCTAATGCTTCTCAAAACAAGATATCGCAACTCATTATTATGCTTCTTAATAAGATATGATATTCATTGCGAAGTGTCATGTATACCTCGCATTCACTTCAAAAGAATGTAAATGCGATACTTCCTTTCTAGGAAGTAGCGTTGGCGGATGTCTACGTATCGAAGCAATAGTGTTATAATGCTTCCTATAACGAGATACCGCATCTCATTTCTATGTTTCATGATAAAATATGATATTCATTGCGAAGTGTCATGTATACCTCGTATTCACTTGAAAAGAATGTAAGTGCGACACTTCCATGCTAGGAAATAGCGTGTGCAGATGTCTCCGCATCGAGGCCATAGAGTTTTAATGCTTCTTACAACGCGATATCGCATCTCTCTTCTATGTTTCATGATAAGATATAATATTCATTGCGAAGTGTCATGTATACCTCGTATTCACTTCAAAAGAATGTAAGTGCGACTGTTGCTTACTAGGAAATAGCGTTTGCAGATGTCTCCGCATCGAGGCCATAGAGTTCTAATGCTTCATAAATTGCGATATCGCATCTCTCTTCTATGCTTCAAGATAAGATATAATATTCATTGCGAAGTGTCATGTATACCTCGTATTCACTTCAAACGAATGCAAATGCGACTATTCCTTGCTAAGAAATAGCGTTTGCAGATGCCTACGTATCGTAGCAATAGAGCTCTAATGCTTCTTAGATCGCGATATCGCATCTCATTCCTATGTTTCGTGATAAGATATAATGTTCATTGCGAAGTGTCATGTATACCTCGTATTCACTTCACGAGAATGTAAATGCGAATCTCCCTTGCTAGGATATAGCGTTTGCAGATGCCTACGTATCGTAGCAATAGAGTTCTAATGATACTTAGATCGCGATATAGCATCTCATTTCTATGTTTCGTGATAAGTTATAATATTCATTGCGAAGTGACATGTACACCTCGTATTCACTTCAAAAGAATGTAAATGCGACACTTCCTTGCTAGGAAATAGCGTCTCCAGGTATCTACGCATCGTAGCAATAGATTTCTAATGCTTCTTAAAATGAGACATCGCATCTCATTCCTATGTTTCATGACAACATATAATATTCATTGCGAAGTGTAATGTATGCCTCGTATTCACTTCAAAAGAATGTAAATGCGACACTCCCTTGCTAAGAATTAGCGTTTCCGGATGTCTATGCATCGAAACAATAGAGTTCTAGTGCTTCTTAAAACGAGATGTCGCATCTCATTTCTCTGTTTCATGATAAGACATAATGTTCATTGCGAAGTGTCAAGTATACCTCGTATTCACTTCAAAAGAATGTAAATGCGACACTTCCTTGCTAGGAAATAGCGTTTGCAGATGTCTCCGCATCGAGGCCGTAGAGTTCGAATGCTTCTTAAAACGCGATATCGCATCCCACTTCTATGTTTGGTGATAAGATATAATATTCATCGCGAAATGTCATGTATACCTCGTATTCACTTCAAAAGAATGTAAATGCGACTATTGCTTGCTAGGAAATAGCGTTTGCAGATGTCTCCGCATCGAGACCATAGAGTCCTACTTCTTCTTAAAACGCGATATCGCATCTCTCTTCTATGTTTCATGATAAGATATAATATTCATTG
The DNA here is from genome assembly GCF_050948175.1 of Xylocopa sonorina. Taxonomy (NCBI): domain Eukaryota; kingdom Metazoa; phylum Arthropoda; class Insecta; order Hymenoptera; family Apidae; genus Xylocopa; species Xylocopa sonorina. The sequence goes on from NW_027490310.1 coordinate 398,950, forward strand.
CGAAGTGTCATGTATACCTCGTATTCACTTCAAAAGAATGTAAATGCGACTATTGCTTGCTAGGAAATAGAGTTTGCAGATGTCTACGTATCGTAGCAGTAGAGTTCTAATGCTACTTAAATCGCGATATCGCATCTCATTTATTTGTTTCGTGATAAGATATAATATATATTGCGAAGTGTTGTGTATACCTCGTATTCACTCCAAACGAATGTAAATGCGACATATCCTTGCTAGGAAATAGCGTATTCAGATGTCTACATATCGTAGCAATAGAGTTCTAATGCTACTTAAGTCGCGATAACGCATCTCATTTCTATATTTCGTGATAAGATATAATATTCAATGCGATGTGTCATGTATACTTCGTATTCACTTCAAAAGAATGTAAATGCGACTATTGCTTGCTAGGAAATAGCGTTTGCGGATGTCTACGTATCGTAGCAATAGAGTTCTAATACTACTTAAATCGCGATATCACATCTCGTTTATATGTTTGGTGATAAGATATAATATTCATTGCGAAGTGTCATGTATACCTCGTATTCACTTCAAAAGAATGTAAGTGCGAAACCTCCATGCTAGGAAATAGCGTTTGCAGATGTCTACGCGTCGAGACAATAGTGTTCTAATGCTTCTTAAAACGCCATATCGCATGTCACTTCTATGTTTCATGATAAGATATAATATTCATTGCGAAGTGTCACCTCGTATTCACTTCAAAAGAATGTAAGTACGACACTTCCATGCTAGGAAATAGCGTTTGCAGATGTCTCCGCATCGAGGCCATAGTGTTCTAATGCTTCTTAAAACGCGATATCGCATCTCTCTTCTATGTGTCATGATAAGATATAAAATTCATTGCGAAGTGTCATGAATACCTCGTATTCACTTCAAAAGAATGTAAATGCGAATCTTCCTTGCTAGGAAATAGCGTTTGCAGATGTCTATGTATCGTAGCAATAGAGTTCTAATGCTTCTCAAATCGCGATATCGCATCTCATTTATATGTTACGTGATATGTTATACTATTCATTCCGAAGTATCATGTATACCTCGAATTCACTTCAAAAGATTGTAAATACGACACTTCCATGCTAGGAAATAGCTTTTGCAGATATCTCCGCATCGAGGCCATAGAGTTTTAATGCTTCTTAAAACGCGATATCGCATCTCAATTCTATGTCACATGATAAGATATTATGTTCATTGCGAGGTGTCATGTATACCTCGTGTTCACTACAAAAGAACGTAAATGCGACACTTCCATGCTAGGAAATAGCGTTTGCAGATGTCTCCGCATCGAGGCCATAGTGTTCTAATGCTTCTTAAAACGCGATATCGCATCTCTCTTCTATGTGTCATGATAAGATATAATATTCATTGCGATGTGTCATGTATACCTCGTATTCACTTCAAAAGAATGTAAGTGCGACACTTCCATGCTAGGAAATAGCGTTTGCAGATGTCTACGTATCGTAGCAATAGAGTTCTAATGCTACTTAAACCGCTATATCGCATCTCATTTAAATGTTTCGTGATAAGATATAATACTCATTGCGAAGTGTCATGTATACCTCGTATTCACTTCAAACGAATGTAAGTGCAACACTTCCATGCTAGGAAATAGCGTTTGCAGATGTCTCCTCATCGAGGCCATAGAGTTTTAATGCTTCTTACAACGCGATATCGCATCTCTCTTCTATGTTTCATGATAAGATATAAAATTCATTGCGATGTGTCATGAATACCTCGTATTCACTTCAAAAGAATGTAAATGCGAATCTTCCTTGCTAGGAAATAGCGTTTGCAGATGTCTATGTATCGTAGCAATAGAGTTCTAATGCTTCTCAAATCGCGATATCGCATCTCATTTATATGTTTCGTGATATGTTATACTATTCATTCCGAAGTATCATGTATACCTCGAATTCACTTCAAAAGATTGTAAATACGACACTTCCATGCTAGGAAATAGCGTTTGCAGATATCTCCGCATCGAGGCCATAGAGTTTTAATGCTTCTTAAAACGCGATATCGCATCTCACTTCTATGTTTCACGAAAAGATATAATGTTCTTTGCGAATGGTCATGTATACCTCGTATTCACTTCAAAAGAATGTAAATACGACACTTCCTTGATAGGAAATAGCGTATTCAGATGTCTACGCGTCGAGGCAATTGTGTTCTAATGCTTCTTAAAACGCGATATCGCATCTCTCTTCTATGTTTCATGATAATATATAATATTCATTGGGAAGTGTCATGTATAGCTCGTCTTCTCTCCAAACGAATGTAAATGCGATACTTCCTTCCTAGGAAATAGCGTATTCAGATGTCTACGTACCGTAGCAACAGAGTTCCAATGCTACTTAAATCGCGATATCGCATCTCTCTTCTATGTTTCATGATAAGATATAATATTCATTGCGAACTGTCATGTATACCTCGTATTCTCTCCAAACGAATGTAAATGCAACACTTCCTTGCTAGGAAATAGCTTATTCAGATGTCTACGCATCGAGGCAATAGAGTTCTAATGCTTCTTAAAACGCGATATCGCATCTCAATTCTATGTCACATGATAAGATATTATGTTCATTGCGAGGTGTCATGTATACCTCGTGTTCACTACAAAAGAACGTAAATGCGACACTTCCATGCTACGAAATAGCGTTTGCAGATGTCTCCGCATCGAGGCCATAGAGTTCTAATGCTTCCTACAACGGGATATCGCATCTCTCTTCTATGTTTCATGATAAGATATAATATTCATTGCGAAGTGTCATGTATACCCCCTCTTCTCTCCAAACGAATGTAAATGCGACACTTCCTTGCTAGGAAATAGGGCATTCAGATGTCTACGTATCGTAGCAAAAGGGTTCTAATGCTACTTAAATCGCGATATCGCATCTCATTTCTATGTTTCACGATAAGATATAATATTCAATGCGAAGTGTCATGTACACCTCGTATTCACTTCAAAAGAAAGTAAATGCGACTATTGCTTGCTAGGAAATAGCGTTTGCATATATCTACGTATCGTAGCATTAGAGTTCTAATGCTACTTAAATCGCGATATCGCATCTCATTTCTATGTTTCTTGATAAGTTATAACATTCATTCCGAAGAGTCATGTATACCCCGAATTCACTTCAGAAGAATCTAAATGCGACATTTCCATGCTAGGAAATAGCCCTTGCAGATATCTCCGCATTGAGGCAATAGAGTAATAATGCTTCTTAAAACGAGATGTCGCATTTCATTTCTATGTTTCGTGAGAAGATATAATATTCATTGCGAAGTGTCATGCGTACTTCCTATTCATTCCAAACGAATGTAAATGCGACACTTCCTTGCTAGGAAATAGCGTCTGCAGATGTCTACGCATCGGGGCAATAGAGTTCTAATGCTTCTTAAAACGCGATATCGCATCTCATTTCTACGTTTCATTATAAGATATAATATTCATTGCGAAGTGTCATGTATACCTCGTATTCACTTCAAAAGAATGTAAGTGCGACACTTCCATGCTACGAAATAGCGTTTGCAGATTTCTCCGCATCGAGGCCATAGAGTTCCAATGCTTCTTACAACGGGATATCGCATCTCTCTTCTATGTTTCGTGATAAGATATAATATTCATTGCGAAGTGTCATGTACACCTCGTATTCACTACAAAAGAATATAAATGCGACACTTCCATGCTATTAAATAGCGTCTGCAGATGTCTCCGCATCGAGGCCATAGACTTCTAATGCTTCTTAAAACGCGATGTCGCACCTCTCTTCTATGTTTCATGATAAGATATAATATTTATTGCGAAGTGTCATGTATATCTCGTATTCACTTCAGAAGAATGTAAATGCGACTATTCCTTGCTAGGAAATGGCGTTTGCAGATGCCTACGTATCGTAGCAATAGAGCTCTAATGCTTCCTAGATCGCGATATAGCATCGCATTTCTAAGTTTCGTGATAAGATATAATGTTCTTTGCGAAGTGTCATGTATACCTCGTATTCACTTCAAAAGAATGTAAATGCGACTATTCCTTGCTAGGAAATAGCGTTTGCAGATGTCTACGTATCCTAGCAATGGAGTTCTAATGCTTCTCAAAACGCGATATCACATCTCATTTCTATGCTTCATGATAAGATATAATATTCATTGCGAAGTGTCATGTATACCTCGTATTCACTTCAAAGGAATGTAAATGCGAATCTTCCTTGCTAGGAAATAGAGTTTGCAGATGTCTACGTATCGAAGCTATAGAGTTCTATTGCTCCTTATGACGCGATATCGCATCTCATTTCTATGTTTCACGATAAGACATAATATACATTGCGAAATGTGATGTATACCTCGTATTCACTTCAAAAAAATGTAAATGCAACACTCCCTTGCTAAGAAGTAGCGTTTCCAGATGTCTAAGCGTCGAAACAATAGAGTTCCAATGCTTCTCAAAACGTGATGTCGCACCTCATTTCCCTGTTTCATGATAAGATATAATATTCATTCCGAAGTGTCATGTATGCCTCGTATTCACTTCAAAAGAATGTAAATGCGACACTTCCTTGCTAGGAAATAGCGTCTCCAGGTATCTACGCATCGTAGCAATAGATTTCTAATGCTTCTTAAAATGAGACATCGCATCTCATTCCTATGTTTCATGACAACATATAATATTCATTGCGAAGTGTAATGTATGCCTCGTATTCACTTCAAAAGAATGTAAATGCGACACTCCCTTGCTAAGAATTAGCGTTTCCGGATGTCTATGCATCGAAACAATAGAGTTCTAGTGCTTCTTAAAACGAGATGTCGCATCTCATTTCTCTGTTTCATGATAAGACATAATGTTCATTGCGAAGTGTCAAGTATACCTCGTATTCACTTCAAAAGAATGTAAATGCGACACTTCCTTGCTAGGAAATAGCGTTTGCAGATGTCTCCGCATCGAGGCCGTAGAGTTCGAATGCTTCTTAAAACGCGATATCGCATCCCACTTCTATGTTTGGTGATAAGATATAATATTCATTGCGATGTGTCATGTATACCTCGTATTCACTTCAAAAGAATGTAAGTGCGACACTTCCATGCTAGGAAATAGCGTTTGCAGATGTCTACGTATCGTAGCAATAGAGTTCTAATGCTACTTAAACCGCTATATCGCATCTCATTTAAATGTTTCGTGATAAGATATAATACTCATTGCGAAGTGTCATGTATACCTCGTATTCACTTCAAACGAATGTAAGTGCAACACTTCCATGCTAGGAAATAGCGTTTGCAGATGTCTCCTCATCGAGGCCATAGAGTTTTAATGCTTCTTACAACGCGATATCGCATCTCTCTTCTATGTTTCATGATAAGATATAAAATTCATTGCGATGTGTCATGAATACCTCGTATTCACTTCAAAAGAATAGAAATGCGAATCTTCCTTGCTAGGAAATAGCGTTTGCAGATGTCTATGTATCGTAGCAATAGAGTTCTAATGCTTCTCAAATCGCGATATCGCATCTCATTTATATGTTTCGTGATATGTTATACTATTCATTCCGAAGTATCATGTATACCTCGAATTCACTTCAAAAGATTGTAAATACGACACTTCCATGCTAGGAAATAGCGTTTGCAGATATCTCCGCATCGAGGCCATAGAGTTTTAATGCTTCTTAAAACGCGATATCGCATCTCACTTCTATGTTTCACGAAAAGATATAATGTTCTTTGCGAATGGTCATGTATACCTCGTATTCACTTCAAAAGAATGTAAATACGACACTTCCTTGATAGGAAATAGCGTATTCAGATGTCTACGCGTCGAGGCAATTGTGTTCTAATGCTTCTTAAAACGCGATATCGCATCTCTCTTCTATGTTTCATGATAAGATATAATATTCATTAGGAAGTGTCATGTATAGCTCGTCTTCTCTCCAAACGAATGTAAATGCGATACTTCCTTCCTAGGAAATAGCGTATTCAGATGTCTACGTACCGTAGCAATAGAGTTCCAATGCTACTTAAATCGCGATATCGCATCTCTCTTCTATGTTTCATGATAAGATATAATATTCATTGCGAACTGTCATGTATACCTCGTATTCTCTCCAAACGAATGTAAATGCAACACTTCCTTGCTAGGAAATAGCTTATTCAGATGTCTACGCATCGAGGCAATAGAGTTCTAATGCTTCTTAAAACGCGATATCGCATCTCAATTCTATGTCACATGATAAGATATTATGTTCATTGCGAGGTGTCATGTATACCTCGTGTTCACTACAAAAGAACGTAAATGCGACACTTCCATGCTACGAAATAGCGTTTGCAGATGTCTCCGCATCGAGGCCATAGAGTTCTAATGCTTCCTACAACGGGATATCGCATCTCTCTTCTATGTTTCATGATAAGATATAATATTCATTGCGAAGTGTCATGTATACCCCCTCTTCTCTCCAAACGAATGTAAATGCGACACTTCCTTGCTAGGAAATAGGGCATTCAGATGTCTACGTATCGTAGCAAAAGGGTTCTAATGCTACTTAAATCGCGATATCGCATCTCATTTCTATGTTTCACGATAAGATATAATATTCAATGCGAAGTGTCATGTACACCTCGTATTCACTTCAAAAGAAAGTAAATGCGACTATTGCTTGCTAGGAAATAGCGTTTGCATATATCTACGTATCGTAGCATTAGAGTTCTAATGCTACTTAAATCGCGATATCGCATCTCATTTCTATGTTTCTTGATAAGTTATAACATTCATTCCGAAGAGTCATGTATACCCCGAATTCACTTCAGAAGAATCTAAATGCGACATTTCCATGCTAGGAAATAGCCCTTGCAGATATCTCCGCATTGAGGCAATAGAGTAATAATGCTTCTTAAAACGAGATGTCGCATTTCATTTCTATGTTTCGTGAGAAGATATAATATTCATTGCGAAGTGTCATGCGTACTTCCTATTCATTCCAAACGAATGTAAATGCGACACTTCCTTGCTAGGAAATAGCGTCTGCAGATGTCTACGCATCGGGGCAATAGAGTTCTAATGCTTCTTAAAACGCGATATCGCATCTCATTTCTATGTTTCATTATAAGATATAATATTCATTGCGAAGTGTCATGTATACCTCGTATTCACTTCAAAAGAATGTAAGTGCGACACTTCCATGCTACGAAATAGCGTTTGCAGATTTCTCCGCATCGAGGCCATAGAGTTCCAATGCTTCTTACAACGGGATATCGCATCTCTCTTCTATGTTTCGTGATAAGATATAATATTCATTGCGAAGTGTCATGTACACCTCGTATTCACTACAAAAGAATATAAATGCGACACTTCCATGCTATTAAATAGCGTCTGCAGATGTCTCCGCATCGAGGCCATAGACTTCTAATGCTTCTTAAAACGCGATGTCGCACCTCTCTTCTATGTTTCATGATAAGATATAATATTTATTGCGAAGTGTCATGTATATCTCGTATTCACTTCAGAAGAATGTAAATGCGACTATTCCTTGCTAGGAAATGGCGTTTGCAGATGCCTACGTATCGTAGCAATAGAGCTCTAATGCTTCTTAGATCGCGATATAGCATCGCATTTCTAAGTTTCGTGATAAGATATAATGTTCTTTGCGAAGTGTCATGTATACCTCGTATTCACTTCAAAAGAATGTAAATGCGACTATTCCTTGCTAGGAAATAGCGTTTGCAGATGTCTACGTATCCTAGCAATGGAGTTCTAATGCTTCTCAAAACGCGATATCACATCTCATTTCTATGCTTCATGATAAGATATAATATTCATTGCGAAGTGTCATGTATACCTCGTATTCACTTCAAAGGAATGTAAATGCGAATCTTCCTTGCTAGGAAATAGAGTTTGCAGATGTCTACGTATCGAAGCTATAGAGTTCTATTGCTCCTTATGACGCGATATCGCATCTCATTTCTATGTTTCACGATAAGACATAATATACATTGCGAAATGTGATGTATACCTCGTATTCACTTCAAAAAAATGTAAATGCGACACTCCCTTGCTAAGAAGTAGCGTTTCCAGATGTCTAAGCGTCGAAACAATAGAGTTCCAATGCTTCTCAAAACGTGATGTCGCACCTCATTTCCCTGTTTCATGATAAGATATAATATTCATTCCGAAGTGTCATGTATGCCTCGTATTCACTTCAAAAGAATGTAAATGCGACACTTCCTTGCTAGGAAATAGCGTCTCCAGGTATCTACGCATCGTAGCAATAGATTTCTAATGCTTCTTAAAATGAGACATCGCATCTCATTCCTATGTTTCATGACAACATATAATATTCATTGCGAAGTGTAATGTATGCCTCGTATTCACTTCAAAAGAATGTAAATGCGACACTCCCTTGCTAAGAATTAGCGTTTCCGGATGTCTATGCATCGAAACAATAGAGTTCTAGTGCTTCTTAAAACGAGATGTCGCATCTCATTTCTCTGTTTCATGATAAGACATAATGTTCATTGCGAAGTGTCAAGTATACCTCGTATTCACCTCAAAAGAATGTAAATGCGACACTTCCTTGCTAGGAAATAGCGTTTGCAGATGTCTCCGCATCGAGGCCGTAGAGTTCGAATGCTTCTTAAAACGCGATATCGCATCCCACTTCTATGTTTGGTGATAAGATATAATATTCATCGCGAAATGTCATGTATACCTCGTATTCACTTCAAAAGAATGTAAATGCGACTATTGCTTGCTAGGAAATAGCGTTTGCAGATGTCTCCGCATCGAGACCATAGAGTCCTACTTCTTCTTAAAACGCGATATCGCATCTCTCTTCTATGTTTCATGATAAGATATAATATTCATTGCGAAGTGTCATGTATACCTCGTATTCACTACAAAATAATGTAAATGCGACTATTGCTTGCTAGGAAATAGAGTTTGCAGATGTCTACGTATCGTAGCAGTAGAGTTCTAATGCTACTTAAATCGCGATATCGCATCTCATTTATTTGTTTCGTGATAAGATATAATATATATTGCGAAGTGTTGTGTATACCTCGTATTCACTCCAAACGAATGTAAATGCGACATATCCTTGCTAGGAAATAGCGTATTCAGATGTCTACATATCGTAGCAATAGAGTTCTAATGCTACTTAAGTCGCGATAACGCATCTCATTTCTATATTTCGTGATAAGATATAATATTCAATGCGATGTGTCATGTATACTTCGTATTCACTTCAAAAGAATGTAAATGCGACTATTGCTTGCTAGGAAATAGCGTTTGCGGATGTCTACGTATCGTAGCAATAGAGTTCTAATGCTACTTAAATCGCGATATCACATCTCGTTTATATGTTTGGTGATAAGATATAATATTCATTGCGAAGTGTCATGTATACCTCGTATTCACTTCAAAAGAATGTAAGTGCGAAACTTCCATGCTAGGAAATAGCGTTTGCAGATGTCTACGCGTCGAGACAATAGTGTTCTAATGCTTCTTAAAACGCCATATCGCATGTCACTTCTATGTTTCATGATAAGATATAATATTCATTGCGAAGTGTCACCTCGTATTCACTTCAAAAGAATGTAAGTACGACACTTCCATGCTAGGAAATAGCGTTTGCAGATGTCTCCGCATCGAGGCCATAGTGTTCTAATGCTTCTTAAAACGCGATATCGCATCTCTCTTCTATGTGTCATGATAAGATATAAAATTCATTGCGAAGTGTCATGAATACCTCGTATTCACTTCAAAAGAATGTAAATGCGAATCTTCCTTGCTAGGAAATAGCGTTTGCAGATGTCTATGTATCGTAGCAATAGAGTTCTAATGCTTCTCAAATCGCGATATCGCATCTCATTTATATGTTACGTGATATGTTATACTATTCATTCCGAAGTATCATGTATACCTCGAATTCACTTCAAAAGATTGTAAATACGACACTTCCATGCTAGGAAATAGCTTTTGCAGATATCTCCGCATCGAGGCCATAGAGTTTTAATGCTTCTTAAAACGCGATATCGCATCTCACTTCTATGTTTCACGAAAAGATATAATGTTCTTTGCGAATGGTCATGTATACCACGTATTCACTTCAAAAGAATGTAAATACGACACTTCCTTGATAGGAAATAGCGTATTCAGATGTCTACGCGTCGAGGCAATTGTGTTCTAATGCTTCTTAAAACGCGATATCGCATCTCTCTTCTATGTTTCATGATAAGATATAATATTCATTGGGAAGTGTCATGTATAGCTCGTCTTCTCTCCAAACGAATGTAAATGCGATACTTCCTTCCTAGGAAATAGCGTATTCAGATGTCTACGTACCGTAGCAATAGAGTTCCAATGCTACTTATATCGCGATATCGCATCTCTCTTCTATGTTTCATGATAAGATATAATATTCATTGCGAACTGTCATGTATACCTCGTATTCTCTCCAAACGAATGTAAATGCAACACTTCCTTGCTAGGAAATAGCTTATTCAGATGTCTACGCATCGAGGCAATAGAGTTCTAATGCTTCTTAAAACGCGATATCGCATCTCAATTCTATGTCACATGATAAGATATTATGTTCATTGCGAGGTGTCATGTATACCTCGTGTTCACTACAAAAGAACGTAAATGCAACACTTCCATGCTAGGAAATAGCGTTTGCAGATGTCTCCGCATCGAGGCCATAGTGTTCTAATGCTTCTTAAAACGCGATATCGCATCTCTCTTCTATGTGTCATGATAAGATATAATATTCATTGCGATGTGTCATGTATACCTCGTATTCACTTCAAAAGAATGTAAGTGCGACACTTCCATGCTAGGAAATAGCGTTTGCAGATGTCTACGTATCGTAGCAATAGAGTTCTAATGCTACTTAAACCGCTATATCGCATCTCATTTAAATGTTTCGTGATAAGATATAATACTCATTGCGAAGTGTCATGTATACCTCGTATTCACTTCAAACGAATGTAAGTGCGACACTTCCATGCTAGGAAATAGCGTTTGCAGATATCTCCGCATCGAGGCCATAGAGTTTTAATGCTTCTTAAAACGCGATATCGCATCTCACTTCTATGTTTCACGAAAAGATATAATGTTCTTTGCGAATGGTCATGTATACCTCGTATTCACTTCAAAAGAATGTAAATACGACACTTCCTTGATAGGAAATAGCGTATTCAGATGTCTACGCGTCGAGGCAATTGTGTTCTAATGCTTCTTAAAACGCGATATCGCATCTCTCTTCTATGTTTCATGATAAGATATAATATTCATTGGGAAGTGTCATGTATAGCTCGTCTTCTCTCCAAACGAATGTAAATGCGATACTTCCTTCCTAGGAAATAGCGTATTCAGATGTCTACGTACCGTAGCAGAGGGGTTCTAATGCTACTTAAATCGCGATATCGGATCTCATTTCTATGATTCGTGATAAGATATAATATTCATTGCGAAGTGTCATGTACACCTCGTATTCAATTCAATTGAAAGTAAATGCGACTATTGCTTGCTAGGAAATAGCGTTTGCAGATGTTTATGTATCGTAGCAATAGAGTTCTAATGCTACTTAAATCGCGATATCGCATCCCATTTATATGTTTCGTGATAAGATATAATTTTCATTGCGAAGTGTCATGTATACCTCGTATTCACTTCAAAAGAATGTAAGTGCGACTCTTCCATGCTACGAAATAGCGTTTGCAGATGTCTCCGCATCGAGGCCATAGAGTTCTAATGCTTCTTACAACGGGATATCGCATCTCTCTTCTATGTTTCGTGACAAGATATAATATTCATTGCGAAGTGTCATGTACACCTCGTATTCACTACAAAAGAATGTAATTGCGACACTTCCATGCTAGGAAATAGCGTCTGCAGATGTCTCCGCATCGAGGCCATAGACTTCTAATGCTTCTTAAAACGCGATATCGCACCTCTCTTCTATGTTTCATGATAAGATATAATATTTATTGCGAAGTGTCATGTATACCTCGTATTCACTTCAGAACAATGTAAATGCGACTATTCCTTGCTAGGAAATAGCGTATTCAGATGTCTACGCGTCGAGGCAATTGTGTTCTAATGCTTCTTAAAACGCGATATCGCATCTCTCTTCAATGTTTCATGATAAGATATAATATTCATTGCGAACTGTCATGTATACCTCGTATTCTCTCCAAACGAATGTAAATGCAACACTTCCTTGCTAGGAAATAGCTTGTTCAGATCTGTACGTATCGTAGCATTAGAGTTCCAATGCTTCTCAAAACGCGATATCGCATCTCATTTCTATGCTTCGTGATAAGATATAGTATTCATTGCGAAGTGTCATGTATACCTCGTATTCACTTCACAAGAAAGTAAATGCGACACTTCCATGCTAGGAAATAGCGTCTGCAGATGTCTACGCGTCGAGGCAATAAGGTTCTAATGCTTCATAAAACGCGATATCGCATCTCACTTCTATGATTCATGATACGATATAATATTCATTGCGAAGTGTCATGTATACCTCGTATTCACTTCAAAAGAATGTAAATGCGACTATTCCTTGCTAGGAAATAGCGTTTGCAGATGCCTACGTATCGTAGCAATAGAGTTCTAATGCTGCTTAGATCGCGATATAGCATCTCATTTCTATGTTTCGTGATAAGCTATAATATTCATTCCGAAGTGTCATGTATAACTCGAATTCACTTCAAAAGAATCAAGATGCGACATTTCCTTGCTAGGAAATAGCCCTTGCAGTTATCTCAGCATTGAGGCAATAGAGTCCCAATGCTTCTTAAAACGAGATGTCGCATTTCATTTCTATGTTTCGTGATAAGATATAATATTCATTCCGAAGTGTCATGTATACCTCGAATTCACTTCAAAGGAATCTAAATGCGACATTTCCATGCTAGGAAATAGCCCTTGCAGATATCTCCGCATTGAGGCAATAGAGTCCTAATGCTTCTTAAAACGAGATGTCGCATTTCATTTCTATGTTTCGTGATAAGATATAATATTCATTGCGATGTGTCATGCATACCTCCTATTCACTCCAAACGAATGTAAATGCGACACTTCCTTGCTAGGAAATAGCGTCTGCAAATGTCTACGCATCGAGGCAATAGAGTTCTAATGCTTCTTAAAAGGCGATATCGCATCTCATTTCTATGTTTCATTATAAGATATAATATTCATTGCGAAGTGTCATGTATACCTCGTATTCACACCAAAAGAATGTAAATGCGACTATTCCTTGCTAGGGCATAGCGTTTGCAGATGCCTACGTATCGTAGCAATAGAGTTCTATTGCTCCTTAGATCGCGATATCGCAACACATTTTTATGTTTCGTGATAAATAATATTCATTCCGAAGTGTCATGTAAACCTCGAATTCATTTCAAAAGAATGTAGATGCGACTATTGCTTGCTAGGAAATAGCGTTTGCAGATGTCTACGTACCGTAGCAATAGCGTTCTAATGCTACTTCAATCGCGATATGACACCTCATTCATATGTTTCGTGATATGATATAATATTCATTGCGAAGTGTCATGTATACATCGTAATCACTTCAAAAGAATGTAAGTGCGACACTTCCATGCTAGGAAATATCGTTTGCAGATGTCTCCGCACCGAGGCCATAGAGTTCTAATGCTTCTTAAGAAGCGATATCGCATCTCACTTATATGTAACAAGATAAGATATAATGTTCATTGTGAAGTGTCATGTATACCTCGTATTCACTTCAAAAGAATGTAAATGCGAATCTCCCTTGCTAGGAAATAGCGTTTGCAGATGTCTACGTATCGTAGCAATGGAGTTCTAATGCTTCTCAAAACGCGATATCGCATCTCATTTCTATGCTTCATGATAAGATATAATATTCATTGCGAAGTGTCATGTAAACCTCGTGTTCACTTCAAAAGAATGTAAATGCGAATCTTCCTTGCTAGGAAATAGCGCTTGCAGATGTCTACGTTTCGTAGCAATAGTGTTCTAATGCTTCTCAGTACGCGATATTGCATCTCATTTCTATGCTTCATGATAAGATATAATATTCATTGCGAAGTGTCATGTATACCTCGTATTCACTTCAAATGAATGTAAATGCGAGACTTCCATGCTAGCAAATAGCGTCTGCAGATGTCTACGCGTCGAGGCAATAAGGTTCTAATGCTTCTTAAACCGCGATATCGCATCTCACTTCTATGATTCATGATAAGATATAATATTCATTGCGAAGTGTCATGTATACCTCGTATTCACTTCAAAGGAATGTAAATGCGACTATTCCTTGCTAGAAAATAGCGTTTGCAGATGCCTACGTATCGTAGCAATAGAGTTCTAATGCTGCTTATATCGCGATATCGCATCTCATTTCTATGTTTCGTGATAAGTTGTAATATTCATTCCGAAGTGTCATGTATACCTCGAATTCACTTCAAAGGAATCTAAATGCGACATTTCCATGCTAGGAAATAGCCCTTGCAGAAATATCCGCATTGAGGCAATAGAGTCCTAATGCTTCTTAAGATGCGATATCGCATCTCACTTATATGTTACATGATAAGATATAATGTTCATTGTGAAGTGTCATGTATATCTCGTACTCAAATGAATGTAAATGCGAATCCTCCTTGCTAGGAAATAGCGTATTCAGATGTCTACGTATCGTAGCAATAGAGTTCTAAAGCTTCTCAAAACGCGATATCGCATCTCAGTCCTATGCTTCCTGATAAGATATAATATTCATTGCGAAGTGTCATGTACACCTCGTATTCACTACAAAAGAATGTAAATGCGACACATCCATGCTAGGAAATAGCGTCTGCAGATGTCTACGCGTCGAGGCAATAGAGTTCTAATGCTTCTTCCAACGCGATATCGCATCTTACTTCTATGTTTCATGATAAGATATAATGTTCATTGCGAAGTGTCATGTATAGCTCGTATTCACTTCAAAAGAATGTAAATGCGAATCTTCCTTGCTAGAAAATATCGTTTGCAGATATCTACGTATCGTAGCAATAGTGTTCTAATGCTTCTCAAAACGCGATATCGCAACTCACTTCTATGTTTCATGATAAGATATAATGTTCATTGCGAAGTGTCATGTATACCTCGTATTCACTTCAAAAGAATGTAAGTGCGACACTTCCATGCTAGGAAATAGCGTTTGCAGATGTCTCCGCATCGAGGCCATAGAGTTTTAATGCTTCTTACAACGCGATATCGCATCTCTCTTCTATGTTTCATGATAAGATATAATATTCATTGCGAAGTGTCATGTATACCTCGTATTCACTTCAAAAGAATGTAAGTGCGACTCGTCCATGCTAGGAAATAGCGTTAGCAGATGTCTCCGCATCGAGGCCATAGAGTTCTAATGCTTCTTAAATTGCGATATCGCATCTCTCTTCTATGTTTCATGATAAGATGTAATGTTCATTGCGAAGTGTCATGTATACCTCGTGTTCACTACAAAAGAATGTAAATGCGACACTTCCATGCTAGGAAATAGCGTCTGCAGATGTCTACGCGTCGAGGCAATAGAGTTCTAATGCTTCTTAAAACGCGATATCGCATCTCAATTCCATGTCACATGAGAAGATATAATGTTCATAGCGAAGTGTCATGTATACCTCGAATTCACTTCAAAAGAATGTAAATGCGACACTTCAATGCTAGGAAATAGCGTTTGCAGATATCTCCGCATCGAGGCAATAGCGTTCTAATGCTTCTTAAATCGCGATATCGCATCTCACTTCTATGTTTCATGATAAGATGTATTGTTCATTGCGAAGTGTCATGTATACCTCGTATTCACTACAAAAGAATGTAAATGCGACACTTCCATGCTAGGAAATAGCGTCTGCAGGTGTCTACGCGTCGAGGCAATAGAGTTCTAATGCTTCTTAGAACGCGATATCGCATCTCAATTCTATGTCACATGAGAAGATATAATGTTCATTGCGAAGTGTCATGTATACCTCGAATTCACTTCAAAAGGATGTAAATGCGACACTTCCATGCTAGCAAATAGCGTCTGCAGATGTCTACGCGTCGAGGCAATAAGGTTCTAATGCTTCTTAAAACGCGATATCGCATCTCACTTCTATGATTCATGATATGATATAATATTCATTACGAAGTGTCATGTATACCTCGTATTCACTTCAAAGGAATGTAAATGCGACTATTGCTTGCTAGGAAATAGCGTTTGCAGATGTCTCCGCATCGAGGCCATAGAGTTCTAATGCTTCTGAAAACGCGATATCGCATCTCATTTCTATGTTTTCTGATAAGATATAATATTCATTGCGAAGTGTCATGTACACCTCGTATTCACTTCAAAAGAATGTAAATGCGAATCTTCCTTGCTCGGAAATAGCGTTTGCAGATGTCTCCGCATCGAGGCCATAGAGTTCTAATGCTTCTTGAAACGCGATATTGCATCTCTCTCCTATGTTTCATGATAAGATATAATATTCATTGCGAAGTGTCATGTATACCTCGCATTCACTCCAAACGAATGTAAATGCGACACTTCCTTGCTAGGAAATGGCGTATTCAGATGTCCACGTATCGTAGCAATAGAGCTGTAATGCTACTTAAATCGCGATATCGCAACTCATTTCTACGTTTCGTGATAAGATATAATGTTCAATGCGAAGTGTCATGTACACCTCGTATTCACTTCAAAAGAATGTAAATGCGACACTTCGAGGCTAGGAAATAGCGTCTGCAGATTTGTCCGCATCGAGGCCATAGAGTTCTGATGCTTCTTAGAACGCGATATCGCATCTCACTTCTATGTTTCATGATAAGATATAATATTCATTGCGGAGTGTCATGTATACCTCGTATTCACCTCAAAAGAATGTAAATGCGACTATTTCTTTCTAGGCCATAGTGTTTGCATATACCTACGCATCGTAGCAATAGTGTTCTAATGCTTCTTAGATCGCGATATCGCATCTCATTTCTACGTTTCATGATAGGATATAATATTCATTGCGAAGTGTCATGTATACCTCGTATTCTCTACAAAAGAATGTAAATGCGAATCTTCCTTGCTAGGGCATAGCGTTTGCAGATGCCTGCGTATCGTAGCAATAGAGTTCTAATGCTTCTTAGATCGCGATATCGCATCCCATTCTTATGTTTCGTGATAAGTTATAATATTCATTCCGAAGTGTCATGTAAACCTCGAATTCATTTCAAAAGAATGTAAATGCGACTATTGCTTGCTAGGAAATAGCGTTTGCAGATATCTCCACATCGAGGCAATAGGGTTCTAATGCTTCTTAAGAAGCGATATCGCATCTCATTTCTATGCTTCATGATAAGATATAATATTCATAGCGAAGTGTCATGTATACCTCGTATTCACTTCAAAAGAATGTAAATGCGACACTTCCATGCTAGCAAATAGCATCTGCAGATGTCTACGCGTCGAGGCAGTAAGGTTCTAATGCTTCTTAAAACGCGATATCGCATCTCACTTCTATGATTCATGATAAGATATAATATTCATTGCGAAGTGTCATGTACACCTCGTGTTCACTACAAAAGAACGTAAATGCGACACTTCCATGCCAGGAAATAGCGTATTCAGATGTCTACGTATCGTAGCAATAGAGTTCTAATGCTTCTCTAAACGCGATATCGCACCTCTCTCCTATGTTGCATGATAAGATATAATATTCATTACGAAGTGTTATGTATACCTCGTATTCACTTCAAAAGAATGTAAATGCGACTATTGCTTGCTAGGAAATAGCGTTTGCAGATGTCTACGTATCGTAGCAATAAAGTTCTAATGCTTCTCAAAACGCGATATCGCATCTTATTCCTATGCTTCATGATAAGATATAATATTCATTGCGAAGTGTCATGTATACCTCGTATTCACTCCAAACGAATGTAAATGCGACACTTCCTTGCTAGGAAATAGCGTATTCAGATGTCTACGTATCGTAGCAATAGATTTCTAATGCTACTTAAATTGCGATATCGCATCTCATTTCTATGTTTCGTGATAAGATATAATATTCATTGCGAAGTGTCATGTACACCTCGTATTCACATCAAAAGAATGTAAATGCGACACTTCGAGGCTAGGAAATAGCGTCTGCAGATGTGTCCGCATCGAGGCCATAGAGTTCTAATGCTTCTTAAAACGCGATATCGCATCTCTCTTCTACGTTTCATGATAAGATATAATATTCATTGCGATGTGTCATGTATACCTCGTATTCTCTACAAAAGAATGTAAATGCGAATCTTCCTTGCTAGGGCATGGCGTTTGCAGATGCCTACGTATCGTAGCAATAGAGTTCTAATGCTTCTTAGATCGCGATATCGCATCCCATTTTTATGTTTCGTGATAAGTTATAATATTCATTCCGAAGTGTCATGTAAACCTCGAATTCATTTCAAAAGAATGTAAATGCGACTATTGCTTGCTAGGAAATAGCGTTTGCAGATATCTCCACATCGAGACAATAGGGTTCTAATGCTTCTTAAAACGCGATATCGCATCTCACTTCTGTGATTCATGATATGATATAATATTCATTGCGAAGTGTCATGTATACCTCGTATTCACCTCAAAGGAATGTAAATGCGACTATTGCTTGCTAGGAAATAGCGTCTGCAGATGTCTACGCGTCGAGGCAATAATGTTCTAATGCTTCTTAAAACGCGATATCGCATCTCACTTCTATGATTCATGATATGATATAATATTCATTGCGAAGTGTCATGTATACCTCGTATTCACTTCAAAGGAATGTAAATGCGACTATTGCTTGCTAGGAAATAGCGTTTGCAGATGTCTCCGCATCGAGGCCATAGAGTTCTAATGCTTCTGAATACGCGATATCGCATCTCATTTCTATGTTTCGTGATAAGATATAATATTCATTGCGAGGTGTCATGTACACCTCGTATTCACTTCAAAAGAATGTAAATGAGGTACATCCTTGCTAGGAAATAGCGTATTCAGATGTCTACGTATCGTAGCAATAGAGTTCTAATGCTACTTAAATCGCGATGTCGCATCTCAATTGTATGTTTCGTGATAAGATATAACATTCATTGCGAAGTGTCATGTGTACCTCGTATTCACATCAAAAGAATGTAAATGCGACTATTCTTTGCTAGGGCATAGCGTTTGCAGATGCCTACGTATCGTAGCAATAGAGTTCTAATGCTTCTTAGATCGCGATATCGCATCTCATTTCTATGTTTCGTGATAAGTTATAATATTCATTCCGAAGTGTCATGTAAACCTCGAATTCATTTCAAAAGAATGTAAATGCGACTATTCCTTGCTAGGAAATAGCGTTTGCAAATATCTCCACATCGAGGCAATAGGGTTCTAATGCTTCTTAAGACGCGATATCGCATCTCATTTCTATGCTTCATGATAAGATATAATATTCTTTGCGAAGTGTCATGTATACCTCGTATTCACTTCAAAAGAATGTAAATGCGACTATTGCTTGCTAGGAATTAGCGTTTGCAGATGCCTACATATCGTAGCAATAGTGTTCTAATGCTTCTTAGATCGCGATATCGCATCTCATTTCAATGTTTCGTGATAAATTATAATATTCATTGCGAAGTGTCATGTATACCTCGAATTCACTTCAAAAGAATGTAAATGCGACCATTACTTGCTAGGAAATAGCGTATTCAGATGTCTACGTATTGTAGCAATAGAGTTCTAATGCTTCTGAAAACGCGATATCGCATCTCATTTCTATGTTTCCTGATAAGATATAATATTCATTGCGAAGTGTCATGTATACCTCGCATTCACTCCAAACGAATGTAAATGCGACACTTCCTTGCTAGGAAATGGCGTATTCAGATGTTCACGTATCGTAGCAATAGAGTTCTAATGCTTCTCAAAACGCGATATCGCATCTCATTTATAAGTTTCGTGATAAGATATAATATTCATCGCGAAGTGTCATGTATACCTCGTATTCACTTCAAAAGAATGTAAGTGCGACACTTCCATGCTAGGAAATAGCGTTTGCAGATGTCTACGTATCGTAGCAATAGAATTCTAATGCTTCTCAAAACGCGATATCGCATCTCATTTCTATGTTTCCTGATAAGATATAATATTCATTGCGAAGTGTCTTGTAAACCTCGTATTCACTTCAAAAGAATGTAAATGCGACCCTTCCATGCTAGGAAATAGCGTCTGCAGATGTCTATGCGTCGAGGCAATAGAGTTCTACTGCTTCTTAAAACGCGATATCGCATCTCACTTCTATGTATCATGATAAGATGTAATATTCATTGCGAAATGTCATGTATACCTCGTATTCTCCTCAAAAGAATGTAAATGCGAATCTTCCTTGCAAGGAAATAGCGCTTGCAGATGTCTACGTAACGTAGCAATAGTGTTCTAATGCCTCTCAAAACGCGATATCGCATCTCATTTCTATGCTTCATGATAAGATTTAATATTCATTGCGAAGTGTCATGTATACCTCGTATTCACTTCAAAAGAATGTAAATGCGACACTTCCATGCCAGGAAATAGCGTCTGCAGATGTCTACGCGTCGAGGTAATATGGTTCTAATGCTTCTTAGAACGCGATATCGCAACTCACTTCTATGTTACACGATAAGATATAATGTTCATTGCGAAGTGTCATGTATACCTCGTATTCACTTCAAAAGAATGTAAATGCGACTATTGTTTGCTAGGAAATAGCGTTTGCAGATGTCTACGTATCGTAGCAATAGAGTTCTAATGCTACTTATATCGCGATATCGCATCTCATTTAAATGTTTGGTGACAAGATATAATATTCTTTGCGGAGTGTCATGTATACCTCCTATTCACTCCAAACAAATGTAAATGCGACACTTCCTAGCTGCGAAATAGCGTCTGCAGGTGTCTACGCATCGAGGCAATAGAGTTCTAATGCTTCTTAAAACGCGATATCGCACCTCACTTCTATGTTTCATGATAAGATATGATATTCATTGCGAAGTGACATGTATACCTCGTATTCACTTCAAAAGAATGTCAATGCGACACTTCCTTGCCAGGATATAGCGTTTGCTGATGTCTTCGTATCGTAGCAATATAGAGCTAATGCTGCTTAAAACGCGATATCGCATCTCATTTCTATGTTTCATAATAAGATATAATATTCATTGCGAAGAGTCATGTATTCCTCGTATTCTCTTCAAAAGAATGTAAATGCGATACTTCCTTGCTTGGAAATTGCGTCTACAGATATCTGCGTATCGTAGCAATAGAGTTCTAATGCTTCTTAAAGCGCGATTTCGCATCTCATTTCTATGTTTCAGGATAAGATACAATATTCACTGCTAAGTGTCATGTATACATCGTATTCACTTGAAATGGATGTAAATATGACACTACCTTGTTGGGAAGTAGCGTTTGCAGATGTCTACGTGTCGTAGCATTAGGGTTCTAATTCTTCTTAAAACGCGATATCGCATCTCACATCTATGTTTCATGATAAGATATAATGTTCATTGCGAAGTGTCATGTATACCTCGTATTCACTGCAAAAGAATGTGAATGCGACACTTCCTTGCTAGGAAATAGCGTTTGCAGATGTCTACGTATCGAAGCAATAGAGTTCTAAAGCTTCTTAAAGCACGATATCGTATCTCATTTCTATGTTTAATGATAAGATCTATTATTCATTGCGAAGTTTCACTTGTACCTCGTATTCACTTCAAACGAATGTAAATGCGACACTTCCTTGCATGGAAGTAGCGTTTGCAGATGTCTACGTATCGTAGCAATAGAGTTCTAATGCTACTTAAATCGCGATATCGCATCTCATTTATATGTTTCGTGATAAGATATAATATTCATTGCGAAGTGTCATGTATACCTCGTATTCTCTCCAAACGAATGTAAATGCGACACTTCCATGCTAGGAAATAGCGTTTGCAGATGTCTCCGCATCGAGGCCATAGAGTTGTTATGCTTCTCAAAACACGATATCGCATCTCATTTCTATGCTTCATGATAAGATATAATATTCATTGCGAAGTGTCATGTATATCTCGTATTCACTCCAAACGAATGTAAATGCGACACTTCCTTGCTGGGAAATAGCGTATTCAAATGTCTACGTATCGTAGCAGTAGTGTTCTAATGCTACTTAAATCGCGATATCGCATCTCATTTCTATATTTCGTGATAAGATACAATATTCATTGCGAAGAGTCATGTATACATCGTATTCACTTCAAAAGAATGTAAATGCGACTACTCCTTGCTAGGAAATAACGTCTGCAGATGCCTACGTTTCGTAGCAATAGAATTCTAATGCTTTTTAGATCTCGATATCGCATCTCACTTCTATGTTACATGATAAGATATAATGTTCATTGCGAAGTGACATGTATACCTCGCATTCACTTCAAAAGAATGTAAATACAACTATTGCTTGCTAGGATATAGCGTTTGCAGATGTCTACGTATCATAGCAAGAGATTTCTAATGCTTCGTATATCCTGATATCGCATGTCATTTCTATGTTTCGTGATAAGATATAATATTCATTGCGAAGTGTCATGTATACCTCGTATTCACTTCAAAAGAATGTAAGTGCGACACTTCCATGCTAGGAAATGGCGTCTGCAGATGTCCACGCATCGAGGCAATAGTGTTCTAATGCTTCTTAAAACGCGATATCGCATCTCACTTCTATGTTTCATGATAAGATATAATGTTCATTGCGAAGTGTCATGTATACCTCGTATTCACTTCAAAAGAATGTAAATGCCAATCTTCCTTGCTAGGAAATAGCGTTGGCAGATGTCTATGTTTCGTAGCAAAAGAGTCCTAATGCTTCTTAAAACGAGATGTCACGTTTCATTTCTATGTTTGGCGATAAGATATAATATTCAATGCGAAGTGTCATGTACACCTCGTATTCACTCCAAACGAATGTAAATGCGACACTTCCTTGCTAGGAAATAGCGTTTGCAGATGCCTGAGTATTGTAGCAATATGGTTCTAATGCTTCTTAGATCGCGATATCGCATCTCATTCCTATGTTTCGTGATAAGATATAATATTCACTGCGAGGTGTCATGTACACCTCGTATTCACTTCAAAAGAATGTAAATGCGACACTTCCTTGCTAGGAAATGGCGTATTCAGATGTCTACGTATCGTAGCAATAGAGTTCTAATGCTTCTCAAAACGCGATATCGCATCTCACTTCTATGCTTCATGATAAGATATGATATTCATTGCGAAGTGTCATGTATACCTCGTATTCACATCAAAAGAATGTAAATGCGACACTTCCATGCTAACAAATAGCGTCTGCAGATGTCTACGCGTCGCGGCAATAAGGTTCTAATGCTTCTTAAAACGCGATATCGCATCTCTCTTCTATGATTCGTGATAAGTTATAATATTAATTCCGAAGTGTCATGTATACCTCGAATTCACTTCAAAGGAATCTAAATGCGACATTTCCATGCTAGGAAATAGCCCTTGCAGATATCTCCGCATTGAGGCAATAGAGTCCTAATGCTTCTTAAGACGCGATATCGCATCTCACTTATACGTTACATGATAAGATATAATATTCATTGCGAAGTGTAATGTATACCTCGTATTCACTTCAAAGGAATGTAAATGCGACACTTCCTTGCTAGGAAATAGCGTCTGCAGATGTCTACGCGTCGAGGCAATAGAGTTCTAATGCTTCTTAAATCGCGATATGACACCTCATATATATGTTTCGTGATAAGATATAATATTCATTGCGAAGTGTCATGTATACATCGTATTCACTTCAAAAGAATGTAAGTGCGACACTTCCATGCTAGGAAATAGCGTTTGCAGATGTCTCCGCATCGAGGCCATAGAGTTCTGATGCCTCTTAGAACGCGATATCACATCTCTCTTCTATGTTTCACGATAAGATATAGTATTCATTGCGAAGTGTCATGTATACCTCGTATTCACTTCAAAAGAATGTAAATGCGACACTTCCATGCTAACAAATTGCGTTTGCAGATGCCTACGTATCGTAGCAATAGAGTTCTAATGCTGCTTAGATCACGATATCGCATCTCATTTCTATGTTTCGTGATAAGTTATAATATTCATTCCGAAGTGTCATATATTCCTCGAATTCACTTCAAAGGAATCTAAATGCGACATTTCCATGCTAGGAAATAGCCCTTGCAGATATCTCCGCATTGAGGCAATAGAGTCCTAATGCTTCTTAAGACGCGATATCGCATCTCACATATATCTTACATAATAAGATATAATGTTCATTGTGAAGTGTCATGTATACCTCGTATTCACTTCAAAAGAATGTAAATGCGAATCTTCCTTGCTAGGAAATAGCGTATTCAGATGTCTACGTATCGTAGCAATAGAGTTCTAATGCTACTTAAATCGCGATATCGCATCTCATTTCTATGTTTCGTGATAAGATATAATATTCATTGCGAATGGTCATGTATACCTTGTATTCACTTCAAAAGAATGTAAATGCGACTATTGATTGCTAGGATATAGCGTTTGCAGATGTCTACGTATCGTAGCAATAGCGTTCTACTGCTACTTAAATCGCGATATGACACCTCATTTATATGTTTCCTGATAAGATATAATGTTCATTGCGAAGTGTCACGTATACATCGTATTCACTACAAAAGAATGTAAATGCGACACTTCCATGCTAGGAAATAGCGTTTGCCGATGTCCGCGGATCGAGGCAATAGGCTTCTAATGCTTCTTAAAACGAGATGTCGCATCATATTTCTATGTTTCATGATAAGACATAATATCCATTGCGAAATGTCATGTATACCTCGTATTCACTTCAAAAGAATGTAAATGCGACTATGCCTTGCTAGGAAATAGCGTTTTGCAGATATGTACGTAACGTAGCAATAGTGTTCTAATGCTTCTCAAAGTGCGATATCGCATCTCATTTCCTTGTTTCATGATAAGATATAATATTCATTGAGCAGTGGTATGTATACCTCGTATTCACATCAAAAGAATGTAAATGCGACACTTCCTTGCTAGGAAATAGCGCTTGCAGATGTCTTTGTATCGTAGAAATAGAGTTCTGACACTTCTTAAAACGCGATATCGCATCACATTTCTATGTTTCATGATAAGATATAATATACATTGCGAAGTGTCATGTATGCTTCGTATTCACTTCAGAGGAATGTAAATGCGACACTTCCTTGCTAGGAAATAGCGTTTGCAGATGTCTCCGCATCGAGGCCATAGAATTCTAATGCTTCTTACAACGCGATATCGCATCTCTCTTCTATGTTTCATGATAAGACATAATATTCATTGCGAAGTGTCATGTATACCTCGTATTCACTTCAAAAGAATGTAAATGCGAATCTTCCTTGCTAGGAAATAGCGTTTGCAGATGTATATGTATCGTAGCAATAGAGTTCTAATGCTTCTCAAAACGCGATATCGCATCTCATTTCTATGATTCGTGCTAAGATATAATATTCATTGCGAAGTGTCATGTATACCTCGTACTCACTTCAAAAGGATGTAAGTGCGACATTTCCGTCCTAGGAAATAGCGTTTGCAGATGTCTACGTATCGTAGCAAAAGTGTCCTAATGGCTCTTAAAACAAGATGTCACATTTCATTTCTGTGTTTGGTGATAAGATATAATAATCATTGCGAAGTGTCATGTACACATCGTATTCCCTTCAAAAGGAAGTAAATGCGACCATTGCTTGCTAGGAAATAGCGTTTGCAGATGTCTACGTATCGTAGCAATAGAGTTCTAATGCTACTTAAATCGCGATATTGCATCTCATTTATATGTTTCGTGATAAGATATAATATTCATTGCGAAGTTTCACTTATACCTCGTATACACTTCAGATGAATGTAAATGCGACACTTCCTTACTAGGAAATAGCGACTGCAGATGTCTCCGTATCGAAGCAATAGAGTTCTAAAGCTTCCTAAATCGCTATATCGCATCTCATTCCTATGTTTCGTGATAAGGTATAATATTCATTGCGAAGTGTCATTTCTACCTCGTATTCACTTCAAAAGCATATAAATGCGACTCTTCCTTGCTAGGAAATAGCGTATTCAGATGTATATGTATCGTAGCAATAGAGTTCTAATGCTTCTCAAAACGCGATATCGCATCTTATTTCTATGATTCGTGCTAAGATATAATATTCATTGCGAAGTGTCATGTA
Source organism: Xylocopa sonorina (assembly GCF_050948175.1). Lineage (NCBI taxonomy): Eukaryota > Metazoa > Arthropoda > Insecta > Hymenoptera > Apidae > Xylocopa > Xylocopa sonorina. The sequence continues at coordinate 425,219 of NW_027490310.1, forward strand.
TACCTCGTATTCACTTCAAAAGGATGTAAGTGCGACATTTCCGTCCTAGGAAGTAGCGTTTGCAGATGTCTACGTATCGTAGCAAAAGTGTCCTAATGGCTCTTAAAACAAGATGTCACATTTCATTTCTATGTTTGGTGATAAGATATAATAATCATTGCGAAGTGTCATGTACACATCGTATTCCCTTCAAAAGGAAGTAAATGCGACCATTGCTTGCTAGGAAATAGCGTTTGCAGATGTCTACGTATCGTAGCAATAGAGTTCTAATGCTACTTAAATCGCGATATTGCATCTCATTTCTATGTTTGATGATAAGTTATAATATTCATTGCGGAGTGGCATGTATACCTCGTCTACAAGTGCAATGAATGTAAATGCGACACTTCCTTGCTAGGAAATAGCATTTGCAGATGCCTGAGTATCGTAGCAATAGGGCACTAATGCTTCTTAGATCGCGATATCGTATCTCATTTCTATGTTTCGCGATAAGTTATAATATTCATTCCGAAGTGCCATGTATACCTCGAATTCACTTCAAAAGAATGTAAATGCGACACATCCATGCTAGGAAATAGCGTTTGCAGATATCTCCGCATCGAGGCAATAGGGTTCTAATGCTTCGTAAATCGCGATGTCGCATCTCACTTCTATGTTACATGATAAGATATAATATTCATTGCTAAGTGTCATGTATACCTCGTATTCACTTCAAAAGAATGTAAATGCGAATCTTCCTTGCTAGGAAATAGCGTATGCAGATGTCTATGTATCGTAGCAATAGAGATCTTATGCTTCTCAAAACGCGGTATCGCATCTCACTTCTATGTTTCATGATAAGATATAATGTTCATTGCGAAGTGCCATGTATACCTCGTATTCACTTCAAAAGAATGTAAATGCGAATCTTCCTTGCTAGGAAATAGCGTTGGCAAATGTCTATGTATCGTAGCAGAAGAGTCCTAATGCTTCTCAAAACGAGATGTCACATTTCATTTCTATGTTTGGCGATAAAATATAATATTCATTGCGAAGTGTCATGTACACCTCGTATTCACTCCAAACGAATGTAAATGCGACACTTCCTTGCTAGGAAATAGCGTTTGCAGATGCCTGAGTATTGTAGCAATATGGTTCTAATGCTTCTTAGATCGCGATATCGCATCTCATTTCTATGTTTCGTGATAAGATATAATATTCACTGCGAGGTGTCATGTACACCTCGTATTCACTTCAAAGGAATGTAAATGCGACACTTCCTTCCTAGGAAATGGCGTATTCAGATGTCTACGTATCGTAGCAATAGGGTTCTAATGCTTCTCAAAACGCGATATCGCATCTCACTCCTATGCTTCATGATAAGATATCATATTCATTGCGAAGTGTCATGTATACCTCGTATTCACATCAAAAGAATGTAAATGCGACACTTCCATGCTAACAAATAGCGTCTGCAGATGTCTACGCGTCGCGGCAATAAGGTTCTAATGCTTCTTAAAACGCGAAATCGCATTTCACTTCTATGTTTCAAGATGAGATATAATATTCATTGCGAAGTGTCATGTATACCTCGTATTCACTTCAAACGAATTTAAATGCGACTATTCCTTGCTAAGAAATAGCGTTCGCAGATGCCTACGTATCGCAGCAATAGAGCTCTAATGCTTCTTAGATCGCGATATCGCATCTCATTTCTATGTTTCGTGATAAGATATAATGTCCATTGCGAAGTGTCATGTATACCTCGTATTGACTTCAAGAGAATGTAAATGCGAATCTCCCTTGCTAGGAAATAGCGTTTGCAGATGCCTACGTATCGGAGCAATAGAGTTCTAATGCTTCTTAAAACGCGATATCGCATCTCATTTCTATGCTTCGTGATAAGATATAATATTCATTGCGAAGTGTCATGTATACCTCGTATTCACATCAAAAGAAAGTAAATGCGACCATTGCCTGCTATGAAATAGAGTTTGCAGATGTCTACGTATCGTAGCAATAAAGCTCTAATGCTACTTAAATTGCGATATCGCATCTCATCTATATGTTTCGTGATAAGATATAATATTCATATCAAAGTGTCATGAATACCTCGTATTCACTTCAAAAGAATGTAAATGCGACACTTCCATGCTAGGAAATAGCGTCTGCAGATCTCTACGCGTCGAGGCAATAGAGTTCTAATGCTTCTTAAAACGCGATATCGCATCTCACTTCTATGTTTCACGAGAAGATATAATGTTCTTTGCGACGTGTCATTTATACCTCGTATTCACTTCAAAAGAATGTAAATGCGATGTTTCCATCCTAGGAAATAGCGTTTGCAGATATCTACGTATCGTAGTAAAAGAGTCCTAACGCTTCTTAAAACGAGTTGTCGCATTTCATTTCTATGTTTCGTGATAAGATATAATATTCATTGCGAAGTGTCATGTATACCTCGCATTCAATCCAAACGAATGTAAAAGCGAATCTTCCTTGCTAGGAATTAGCGTATTCAGATGTCTACGTATCGTAGCAATAGAGTTCTAATGCTACTTAAATAGCGATATCGCAACTCATTTCTATGTCTCGTGGTAAGTTATAATATTCAATCCGAAGTGTCATGCATACCTCGAATTCACTTCAAAAGAATGTATATGCGACACATCCATGCTGGGAAATAGAGTTTGCACATGTCTCCGCATCGAGGCCGTAGAGTTCTAATGCTTCTTAGAACGCGATATCGCATCTCTCTTCCGTGTTTCGTGATAAGATATAATATTCATTGCGAAGTGTCATATATGCCTCGTATTCATTTCAAAAGAATGTAAATGCGACTATTCCTTGCTAGGAAATAGCGTTTGCAGATATCTACGTATCGAGGCAAAAGTGCTCTAATGCTTCTTAAAACGCGATATCGCATCTCATTTCAATGTTTGATGATAAGATATAATATTCATTGCGAAGTGTCATGTATACCTCGTTTTCAGTTCAAATGAATGTAAATGCGACATTTCCTTGCTAGAAAATAGCGTTTGTAGAAGTCTACGTATCCAAGCAATAGAGTTCTAATGCTTGTTAAAACGAGATATCGCATCTTATTTCTATGTTTCATGATAAGATATAATATTCATTGCGAAGTGTCATGTATACCTCGTATTCACTTCAAAAGAATGTAAATGCGACTACTGCTTGCTAGGAAATGGCGTTTGCAGATGTCTCCGCATCGAGGCCATAGAGTTTTAATGCTTCTTATAACGCGATATCGCATCTCTCTTCTATGTTTCATGATAAGATATAATATTCATTGCGAAGTGTCATGTATTCCTCGTATTCACTTCAAAAGAATGTCAATGCGACTATTGCTTGCTAGGAAATAGCGTTTGCAGATGTCTACGTATCGTAGCAATAGAGTTCTAATGCTACATAAATCGCGATATCGCATCTCATTTATATGTTTCGTGATAAGATATAATATTCATTGCGAAGTGTCATGTATACCTCCTATTCACTCCAAACGAATGTAACTGCGACAATTCCTTGCTAGGAAATAGCGTCTGCAGATGTCTACGCATCGAGGCAATAGTGCTCTAATGCTTCTTAAAACGCGATATCGCATCTCATTTCTATGTTTCATGATAAGATAAAATATTCATTGCGAAGTAGCATATATACCTGGCTTACACTTCTAATGAATGTAAATGCGACACTTCCTTGCTAGGAAATGGCGTTTGCAGATGTCTTCGTATCGTAGAAATATAGTTCTGACACTTCTTAAAACGCGACATCGCATCTCATTTCTAAGGTTCATGATAAGATATAATATTCATTGCGAAGTGTCATGTAAGCTTCCAATTCACTTCAAAAGAATGTAAATGCGACATTTGCTTGCTAGGAAGTAGCGTTTCCAGATATCTACGTATCGAAACAATAGAGTTTTAATGCCTCTTAAAACGAGATGTCGCATCTCATTTCTCTGTTTTATGATAAGATATAATATTCATTGCGAAGTGTCATGTATACATCGTATCCACTTCAAAAGGATGTAAATGCGACACTTCCTTGCTAGGAAATAGCGTTTGCAGATATCATCGAATCGTAGCAATAGAGTTCTAATACTGCTTAAATCGCGATATCGCACCTCACTTCTATGTTTCATGATAAGGTATAATATTCATTGCGAAGTGTCATGTATAACTCCTATTCACTTCAAAAGGATGTAAATGCGACACTTCCTTGTTTGGAAGTAGCGTTTGCAGATGTCTACGATTCGTAGCAATATATTTCTAAAACTTCTTAAAACACGATATCGCATCTCATTCCTATCTTTTATGATAAGATCTATTATTCATTGCGAAGTGTCTCTTATACCTCGTATTCACTTCAAACGAATGTAAATGCGACAATTCCTTGATAGGAAATGGCGTTTGCAGATGTCTTCGTATCGTAGAAATATAGTTCTGACACTTCTTAAAACGCGATATCGCATCTCATTTCTTAGTTTCATGTTGAGATATAATATTCATTGCGAAGTGTCATGTATGCCTTCTATTTACTTCAAAAGAATGTAAATGCGACACTTCCTTGCTAGGAAATAGCGTTTGCAGCTGTCTTCGTATCGTAGAAATAGAGTTCTAATACTGCTTAAAACGCGATATGGCATCTCATTTCTACGTTTCATGATAAGATATAATATTCATTGAGAAGTGTCATGTATGCCTCGTATTCACTTCAAAAGTGAAATAACGTTTGCAGATGCCTACGTATCGTAGCAACAGAGTTCTAATGCTTCTTAAAACGCGATATCGCATCTCATTTCAATGTTTGATGATAAGATATAATATTCATTGCGAAGTGCCATGTATACCTCGTATTCACTTCAAAAGAATGTAAGTGCGACACTTCCATGCTAGGAAATAGCGTTTGCAGATGTCTACGCGTCGAGGCAATAGAGTTCTAATGCTTTTTAAAACGAGATATCGCATCTCATTTGTATGTTTCGTGATAAGATATAATATTCATTGCGAAGTGTCATGTATACCTCGTATTCTCCCCAAACGAATGTAAATGCGACACTTCCTTGCTAGGAAATAGCGTATTCAGATGTCTACGTATCGTAAGCAAAAGGGTTCTAATGCTACTTGTATCGCGATATCACATCTCATTTCTATGTTTCGTGATAAGATATAATATTCATTGCGAAGTGTCATGTATACCTCCTATTCACTCCAAACGAATGTAACTGCGACAATTCCTTGCTAGGAAATAGCGTCTGCAGATGTCTACGCATCGAGGCAATAGAGTTCCAATGCTTCTTAAAACGCGAAATCGCATCTCACTTCTATGTTTCACGAGAAGATATAATGTTCTTTGCGACGTGTCATTTATACCTCCTATTCACATCAAAAGAATGTAAATGCGAATCTTCCTTGCTAGGAAATAGCGCTTGTAGATGTTTACGTATTGGAGCAATAGAGTACTAGTGCTTCTTATATCGCGATATCGCATCTCATTTCTATGTCTCGTGATAAGTTATAATATTCAATCCGAAGTGTCATGTATACCTCGAATTCACTTCAAAAGAATGTAAATGCGACACTTCCATGCTGGGAATTAGCGTTTGCAGATGTCTCCGCATCGAAGCCGTAGAGTTCTAATGCTTCTTAAAACGCGATATCGCATCTCTCTTCCGTGTTTCATGATAAGATATAATATTCATTGCGAAGTGTCATGTATACCTCGTATTCACACCCAAAGAATGTAAATGCGATGTTTTCATCCTAGGAAATAGCGTTTGCAGATATCTACGTATCGTAGTAAAAGAGTCCTAATGCTTCTTAAAACGAGTTGTCGCATTTCATTTCTATGTTTCGTGATAAGATATAATATTCATTGCGAAGTGTCATGTATACCTCGCATTCAATCCAAACGAATGTAAAAGCGAATCTTCCTTGCTAGGAATTAGCGTATTCAGATGTCTACGTATCGTAGCAATAGAGTTCTAATGCTACTTAAATAGCGATATCGCAACTCATTTCTATGTCTCGTGGTAAGTTATAATATTCAATCCGAAGTGTCATGCATACCTCGAATTCACTTCAAAAGAATTTATATGCGACACTTCCATGCTGGGAAATAGAGTTTGCACATGTCTCCGCATCGAGGCCGTAGAGTTCTAATGCTTCTTAAAACGCGATATCGCATCTCTCTTCCGTGTTTCGTGATAAGATATAATATTCATTGCGAAGTGTCATATATGCCTCGTATTCACTCCAAACGAATGTAAATGCGACACTTCCTTGCTAGGAAATAGCGTCTGCAGATCTCTACGCGTCGAGGCAATAGAGTTCTAATGCTTCTTAAAACGCGATGTCGCATCTCACTTCTATGTTTCACGAGAAGATATAATGTTCTTTGCGACGTGTCATTTATGCCTCGTATTCACTTCAAAAGAATGTAAATGCGAATCTTCCTTGCTAGGAAATAACGTTTGCAGATGCCTACGTATCGTAGCAATAGAGTTCTAATGCTTCTTAGATCGCGATATCGCATCACACTTCTATGTTTCTGGATAAGATATAATATTCATTCTGAAGTGTCATGTATACCTCGTATTCACTGCAAAAGAATGTAAATGCGAATCTTCCTCGCTAGGAAATAGCGTTTGCAGATGTCTACGTACCGTAGCAATAGAGTTCTAATGCTTCTCAAAACGCGATATCGCATCTTATTTCTATGCTTCATGATAAGATATAATATTCATTGCGAAGTGTCATGCATACCTCGTATTCACTTCAATAGAATGTAAGTGCAACACTTCTATGCTAGGAAATAGCGTTTGCAGATGTCTCCGCTTCGAGGCCATAGATTTCTGATGCTTCTTAAGACGCGATATCGCATCTCACTTCTATGTTTCATGATAAGATATAATATTCATTGCGAAGTGTCATGCATACCTCGTATTCACTACAAAAGAATGCAAATGCGAATACTGCTTGCTAGGAAATAGCGTTTGCAGATGTCTCCGCATCGAGACCGTAGTGTTCTAATGCTTCTTAAAACGCGATATCGCATCCCTCTTCTGCGTTTCATGATAAGATATAATATTCATTGCGAAGTGTCATGTATACCTCGTATTCACTTCAAAAGAATGTAAATGCGACTACTACTTGCTAGGAAATAGCGCTTGCAGATGTCTACGTTTCGTAGCAATAGTGTTCTAATGCTTCTCAAAACGCGATATCGCATCTCATTTCTATGCTTCATGATAAGATGTAATATTCATTGCGAAGTGTTATGTATACCTCGCGTTTACTCCAAAAGAATGTAAATGCGACTACTGCTTGCTAGGAAATAGAGTTTGCAGATGTCTCCGCATCGAGGCCATAGATTTCTAATGCTTCTTAAAACGCGATATCGCATCCCTCTTCTGTGTTTCATGATAAGATATAATATTCATTGCGAAGTGTCATGCATACCCCATATTCACTACAAAGGAATGTAAATGCGACTACTGCTTGCTAGGAAATAGAGTTTGTAGATGTCTCCGCATCGAGACCGTAGAGTGCTAATGCTTCTTAAAACGCGATATCGCATCCCTCTTCTGCGTTTCATGATAAGATATAATATTCATTGCGAAGTGACATGCACACCTCGTATTCACTACAAAAGAACGTAAATGCGACACTTCCGTGCTAGGAAATAGCGTCTGCAGATGTCTCCACATCGAGGCAATAGGGTTCAAATGCTTCTTAAGACGCGATATCGCGTCTCACTTATACGTTTCATGATAAGATATAATTTTCATTGCGAAGTGTCATGTATACCTCGTATTCACTTCAAAAGAATGTAAGTGCGACACTTCCATGCTAGGAAATAGCGTTTGCAGATGTCTACGCGTCGAGGCAATAGAGTTCTAATGCTTTTTAAAACGCGATATCGCATCTCATTTGTATGTTTCGTGATAAGATATAATATTCATTGCGAAGTGTCATGTATACCTCGTATTCTCTCCAAACGAATGTAAATGCGACACTTCCTTGCTAGGAAATGGCGTATTCAGATGTCTACGTATCGTAAGCAAAAGGGTTCTAATGCTACTTAAATCGCGATATCGCATCTCATTTCTATGTTTCGTGATAAGATATAATATTCATTGCGAAGTGTCATGTATACCTCCTATTCACTCCAAACGAATGTAACTGCGACAATTCCTTGCTAGGAAATAGCGTCTGCAGATGTCTACGCATCGAGGCAATAGAGTTCCAATGCTTCCTAAGACGCGAAATCGCATTTCACTTCTATGTTTCAAGATAAGATATAATATTCATTGCGAAGTGTCATGTATACCTCGTATTCACTTCAAAAGAATGTAAGTGCGACACTTCCAAGCTAGGAAATAGCGTTTGCAGATGTCTCCGCATCGAGGCCGTTGAGTTCTAATGCTACTTAAAATGCGATATCGCATCTCATTTCTATGTTTCGTGATAAGATATAATATTCATTGCGAAGTGTCATGTATACCTCGCATTCACTTCAAAAGAATGTAAATGCGACTACTGCTTGCTAGGAAATAGCGTTTGCAGATGTCTACGTATCGTAGCAAAAGTGTTCTAATGCTACTTAAACCGCGATATCGCATCTCATTTCTATGTTTCGTGATAAGATATAATATTCATTGCGACGTGTCATGTACACCTCGTATTCACTTCAAAAGAAAGTAAATGCGACTATTGCTTGCTAGGAAATAGCGTTTGCAGATGTCTCCGCATCGAGGCCATAGACTTCTAATGCTTCTTAAAATGCGATATCGCATCCCTCTTCTGTGTTTCATGATAAGATATAATATTCATTGCGAAGTGTCATGCATACCCCGTATTCACTACAAAAGAATGTAAATGCGACTACTGCTTGCTAGGAAATAGCGTTTGTAGATGTCTCCGCATCGAGACCGTAGGGTTCTAATGCTTCTTAAAACGCGATATCGCATCCCTCTTCTGTGTTTCATGTTAAGATATAATATTCATTGCGAAGTGACATGTACACCTCGTATTCACAACAAAAGAATGTAAATGCGACACTTCCATGCTAGGAAATAGCGTCTGCAGATGTCTCCACATCGAGGCAATAGGGTTCTAATGCTTCTTAAGACGCGATATCGCATCTCACTTATATGTTTCATGATAAGATATAATGTTCATTGCGAAGTTTCATGATTACCTCGTATTCACATTAAAAGAATGTAAATGCGACTATTGCCTGCTATGAAATAGAGTTTGCAGATGTCTACGTATCGTAGCAATAAAGTTCTAATGCTACTTAAATTGCGATATCGCATCTCATCTATATGTTTCGTGATAAGATATAATATTCATTGCGAAGTGTCATGTATACCTCGTATTCACTTCAAAAGAATGTAAGTGCAACACTTCCATGCTAGGAAATAGCGTTTGCAGATGTCTACGCGTCGAGGCAATAGAGTTCTAATGCTTTTTAGAACGCGATATCGCATCTCATTTGTATGTTTCGTGATAAGATATAATATTCATTGCGAAGTGTCATGATTACCTCGTATTCACTTCAAAAGAATGTAAATGCGACACTTCCTTGCTAGGAAATAGCGTATTCAGTTGTCTACGTATCGTAGCAAAAGGGTTCTAATGCTACTTAAATCGCGATATCGCATCTCATTTCAATGTTTCGTGATAAGATATAATATTCATTGCGGAGTGTCATGTACACCTCGTATTTACTTCAAAAGAAAGTAAATGCGACTATTGCTTGCTAGGAAATAACGTTTGCAGATGTCTCCGCATCGAGGCCATAGATATCTGATGCTTCTTAAGACGCGATATTGCATCCCTCTTCTGTGTTTCATGATAAGATATAATATTCATTGCGAAGTGTCATGTATACCTCGTATTCACTTCAAAAGAATGTAAATGCGACTACTGCCTGCTAGGAAATAGCGTTTGCAGATGTCTACGTATCGTAGCAATAGTGTTCTAATGCTACTTAAATCGCGATATCGCATCTCATTTGTATGTTTCTTGATAAGATATAATATTCATTCCGAAGTGTCATGTATACCTCCAATTCACTTCAAAGGAATGTAAATGCGACACTTCCATGCTAGGAAATAGCGTTTGCAGATATCTCCACATCGAAGCGATAGGGTTCTAATGCATCTTAAGACGCGATATAGCATCTCACTTATATGTTACATGATAAGATATAATGTTCATTGCGAAGTGTCATGTATACCTCGCATTCACTTCAAAAGAATGTAAATGCGACTATTGCCTGCTATGAAATAGAGTTTGCAGATGTCTACGTTTCGTAGCAATAGTGATCTAATGCTTCTCAAAACGCGATATCGCATCTCATTTCTATGCTTCATGATAAGATATAATATTCATTGCGAAGTGTCATGAATACCTCGTATTCACTTCAAAAGAATGTAAATGCGACACTTCCATGCTAGGAAATAGCGTCTGCAGATGTCTACGCGTCGAGACAATAAGGTTCTAATGCTTCATAAAACGCGATATCGCATCTAACTTCTATGATTCATGATAAGATATAATATTCATTGCGAAGTGTCATGTATACCTCGTATTCACTTCAAAAGTATGTAAATGCGACTATTCCTTGCTAGGAAATAGCGTTTGCAAATGTCTACGTATCGTAGCAATAGCGTTCTAATTCTACTTCAATCGCGATATGACACCTCATTTATATGTTTCGTGATAAGAAATAATATTCATTGCGAAGTGTCATGTATACATCGTATTCACTTCAAAAGAATGTAAGTGCGACACTTCCATGCTAGGAAATAGCGTTTGCAGATGTCTACAGGTCGAGGCAATAGAGATCTAATGCTTCTTAAAACGCGATATCACATCTCTCTTCTATGTTTCATGATAAGATATAATATTCATTGCGAAGTTTCATGTATATCTCGTCTTCTCTCCAAACGAATGTAAATGCGACACTTCCTTGCTAGGAAAGGGCGTATTCAGATGTCTACGTATCGTAGCAAAAGTGTTCTAATGCTACTTAAATCGCGATATCGCATCTCATTTCTTTGTTTCGTGATAAGATATAATATTCATTCCGAAGTGTCATGTATACCTCGTATTCGCTTCAAAAGAATGTAAATGCAAATCTTCCTTGCTAGGAAATAGCGCTTGCAGATGTCTACGTTTCGTAGCAATAGTCTTCTAATGCTTCTCGAAACGCGATATAGCATCTCATTTCTATGCTTCATGATAAGATATAATGTTCATTGCGAAGTGTCATGTGTACCTCGTATTCACTTTAAAAGAATGTAAATGCGACACTTCCATGCTAGCAAATAGCGTCTGCAGATGTCTACGCGTCGAGGCAATAAGGTTCTAATGCTTCTTAAAACGCGATATCTCATCTCACCCCTATGATTCATGATAAGATATAATATTCATTGCGAAGTGTCATGTATACCTCGCATTCACTTCAAAAGAATGTAAATGCGACTATTGCTTGCTAGGAAATAGCGTTTGCAGATGTCTACGTATCGTAGCAATAGCGTTCTAATGGTACTTAAATCGCGATATGACACCTCATATATATGTTTCGTGATAAGATATAATATTTATTGCGAAGTGTCGTGTATACCTCGCATTCACTACAATAGAATGAAAATGCGACACTTCCATGCTAGGAAATAGCGTCTGCAGATGTCTACGCGACGAGGCAATAGAGTTCTAATGCTTCTTAGATCGCGATATCGCATCTCATTTTTATGTTTCATTATAAGATATAATTTTCATTGCGAAGTGCCATGTATACCTCGTATTCACTTCAAAAGAATGTAAATGCGACACCTCCATGCTAGGAAATAGCGTTTGCAGATGTCTACGTATCGTAGCAATTGTGTTCTAATGCTTCTTAGAAAGCGATATCGCATCTCACTTATATGTTACATGATAAGATATAATGTTCATTCTGAAGTGTCATGTATACCTCGTATTCACTACAAAAGAATGTAAATGCGACTCTTCCTTTCTAGGAAATAGCGTTTGCAGATGTCTACGTTTCGTAGCAATAGTGTTCTAATGCTTCTCAAAACGCGATATCGCATCTCATTTCTGTGCTTCATGATAAGATATAATATTCATTGCGAAGTGTCATGTATACCTCGTATTCACTTCAAAAAAATGTAAATGCGACACTTCCATGCTAGGAAATAGCGTCTGCAGATGTCTACGCGTCGAGGCAATAAGGTTCTAATGCTTCTTAAAACGCGATATCGCATCTCTCTTCTATGTTTCATGGTAAGATATAGTATTCATTGCGAAGTGTCATGTATACCTCCAATTCACTCCAAACGAATGTAACTGCGACAATTGGTTGTTGGGAAATAGCGTTTGCAGATGCCTACGCATCGTAGCAATAGTGTTCTAATGCTACTTAAATCGCGATATCGCATCTCATTTCTATGTTTCGCGATAAGAAAGAATATTCTTTGCGAATGGTCATGTATGCCTTGTATTCACTTCAAAAGAATGTAAATGCGACTATTGAGTGATAGGAAATAGCGTTTAAGATGTCTACGTATATTAGCAATAGATTTCTAATGCTTCTCGAAACGCGATATAGCACCTCATTCCTATGTTTCATGATAAGATATAATATTCATTGCGAAGTGTCATGTATTCCTCGTATTCACTTCAAAAGAATGTAAATGCGACACTTCCATGCTAGGAAATAGCGTTTGCAGATGTCTACGTATCTTAGCATTAGAGTTCTAATACTTCTTAAAACGCGATATCGCATCTCACTTCTATGTTTCATGATAAGATATAATATTCATAGCGGAGTGGTATGTATACATCGTCTACACTTCAAAAGAATGTGAATGCCACACTACCTTGCTTGGAAGTAGCGTTTCCACATGTCTACGTATCGAAGCAATAGAGTGCTAATGCTTCCTAAAACGTGATATCGCATTTCATTTCTATGTTTCATGATATTATATAATATTCATTGCGAAGTGTAGTGTATACCTCGTATTCACTTCAAAAGAATGTAAATGCGACACTTACATGCTAGGAAATAGCGTTTGCAGATGTCTACGTATCGTAGCAATAGAGTTCTAATGCTTCTTAAAACGCGATATCATTTCTCACTAATATGTTTCATGATAAGATATAATATTCATTGCGAAGTGTCATGTATTCCTCGTACTCACTTCAAAAGATTGTAAATATGACACATCCATCCTAGGAAATAGCGTTTGCAGATGTCTACGTAACGTAGCATTAGAGTTCTAATGCTTCCTAAAACGAGATGTCGCATCTCATTTCTATGTTTCATGATAAGATATATTCATTGCGATGTGCTATGTATACCTCGTCTACACTTCAATAGAATGTAAATGTCATACGCGCTTGCTAGGAAATAGCGTTTCTAGATGCCTACGTATCGAAGCTATAGATTTCTAACTCTTTATAAAACGCGATATCGCATATCAATTCTAAGTCACATGATAAGATGTAATTTCAATGCAACGCGTTATGTATATCTCCTCTACACTTCAAATGAATGTAAATGGATCACTTCCTTGCTACGGAATATCGTTTCTATATCTGAAGGTTTAGAAGCAATGGAGTTCTAATGCTTCGTAAAACGCGGCTGCGCATCTTACTTCTATATTTCATGATAAGATGTAATATTCATAGCATCGCGTTATGTTTATCTGCTTCTGCATATGAATTGAGTGTGAACCCTACACTTTCTTGCCCGGGGATAGCGTTTCTAGATGTCCAGGTGCCGAAGCATTCAATTTGTCATGCTTCATGCACCTCAATATTGCATTTCATATAAACAGTTCAAAGTAAGTTAGAATGTTGTAAAGCTCTATGCATCGCATTATGCTTATCTGCTTTTGTGCTTTATAATGCTCTGGGATGTGAGAAGGTCCTCAACCATCCTTAACCCCCTAAAGAGAAGTCAAAAGTCCAGCGGCCCTGCAGGTGGGCCATGGGAGCGCGGCGCGCGAGGCGCTACGCAATTTAAATGATCAGGAGGATCCCCTCAGGGACACCCAAGGGGGCGAGAAGAGGAAATCGCCGAAATCCACTGCTCGATGGACTCGAACAATACCGAAGCCTACAGCCCACTCCACCAAGGAGCCCCGAGGAGGATGCAGGAGACCCGAGGACCACCAGCGAATTCAAGGAACCTGAAGAAGAGAACGTGAGAGCTTATTCGCTAAAGCGTCCCATTTCTTGTGTCGCATATTGTGTATTGTATCTTATATCGTGAAGCGAGTTATGATACCCGGTAATTTGCGGTGTTTTGCGTAGTTTCCCGTAGCCCTTCTTAGTTAAACCCACGTCGAGACCATAAATAAACATGCCGTGACTTCAGTATCTCGCGACCTGAGTGTGTGTACTTGGCTAGGCGTAGTCGAGAGGAGGACCATTTCGAAGTTTCAAGGGTTGTTCCGCCCCAGGGTTCCCGGGGTTGTGTAGTCTATCCCTTTGCTACTTTCTGAGCAGCTGGCGCCCAAGAAAAGTTGTACGTGAGCGGATACCTTGGAACGATAGATCGCTTTAGATTAAAGTACGTTTTACACCTTAAAGCATTTAGATAATTAACCCCTTCGAGCTTCCCTGACTTACTATATATAGGTTTCCGTCACAACTAATAGGAACCATCACTTTACATAGATATATAGAACATACATAATTTTAAACGTAGAATTGAGAATTTGAGAACTTACTTTGAAACGTTAGTAGTGAGGAATTCCATCGGATTTCATAGAAATTCAGAACTTACTTGCTATGAAACATAGGCAGATAAGGGCCATCGCGTTGCTTAGAACTTTAGAACTTGCTTACTTCAACAAAGATTTCTATTGGCTTCGTCCGTTCTTTTAGAAGAGTTTTTGATAAACCTCATACTTTTCACGCTTCTGATATCTTTGAAAGTTCGCGAGATGTAATCGTTTAAGTTTTGAAATGATTACTTAGTGTGGATTATTATTCAGTAACTCGCTCATAAACGAGTCTGCATAGGATTTAATCCATAAGTTTTTAAGCCTGGAATTTATGCAGTTATTTGTTATTCACTTATTGCTCAAACGACAAAGATTCTGACCACTTCAAAATGGTTGACTTTCATCAATTTTCTTAAAAATTGAAATACTGCCCAACTGCTTGCATTAAAGACTGTAATTAAAGCTTTCGAAACATTTTACCTCTTATACATGAATTCTGGAATTGAAATTGAATGTTTGACTTTTCTAACTCCTGCTTAGATATCTTTCTATTGGAATGTTCAAGTATTTTTCATAATCGTAATTATTAAAAATGTTTTACTTGATTCTTTAATTTAATATTTAGAATTTTCTGAGAAATATTTTTTATCGTAATGAACTATATAATTGCAATTATAATTCTTTATGAAATAATAATAACAGAAAGGTATGTATCCATTCGTGTAGTTTTGTAAAGAGTATTTAATCTTACTATCTAAAATGAAACATTGAGATCTGTTTACAATCTAATGGAATTTAATTACCTTTTGATTCAAATTCACAATGATAATCTTCCATAGTTCAACAATTTTGTGAGCTGTCCTCAGGAATCCGCAGCTCAGTACTTATAAAATGAACGACACAAAGAACAGCCTAACCAAACGTATTCGAACCGATTTTTCAATACTAATCTTATCATGTTTAACTTATGCTGCAAACTATTGAAATGCCCTTCGAAAAGTATTTATTCACAGTGAAGTAAACGGTAAGTATTACGCCTTCCACCACTGTTTACAATACGTATGTTTCATTTACTATCAAAACCGTGAGTATTATCGCCTTTCTTTACTTTTTGTAACCTTCAATGCCTTCATGTTACAGATCGTTAAACTTGCTTTAAAATGCTCTATCATATTACGGAAGAATGGACATACCAATTCATTTAAAAAAATGAAGGTAACCTTCATATGTCCAACATAACTCCACTTACAAAAAAACTATTTTCATCAACGGATGTCCCCTTTGTACTATGCAATTTTATATTAGCAAAAACTTCTATGAAACTTATAGTTTCGTGGATATCTGAGGTGCTAATTATTACTGCCCCACCCTGTATATTGTTATGGATGTGTCCAACAAGGCAACGATGAACAGAGTTAAATTTAATATTATGATGTTTATTATTTTACTTGTAGTATATCTGTTTTTCTGGAATTTTGCCAAAAAACAATGTTCACGATGTCGACAGATGAATATATTTGCCTTAGAATTACAAGAGCCAACAATTTCGAAAGTAGAATATTACTTTACTTCGCTAACCGAATCATTGCAAACGTTAAGTAAAGTGCGTGCCTTTCAAAACAGTCAGATGCAAATTACGATACAACGTTTCCAAGAAATGGTACGTGCCACTGTTTTTTAATTTCCGTTTATTTAATCAAAGGAAATTTAATTGAAATATCCGCAAAATTTGAGGACAAAAAGTTATTGTAATTTTACGCAACATATATGATGGTGATAAAGGATAAGTATACGGAACTGAAAATGGAAAGTAGCGAGCAGAAAAAGAAACTGATGGAGGTACAAAGTAGATTGATACATCCGTCAAATGATGATTCTAGGTTAATAAAATCTGTTAATTAAAGAACTATTGCAAAAATCAAGTATAATCAATATTACTTCTGCTCAAAGGCTATAATAGAATTGGACCGAAATGGGTACAAAACAGGCAATTATATCTATACGTTCTATTCTATGCAAAGGCAAATATTTCAAAGAGAAAAGATGTGTTACTTACAAATTACTTATGTTCCTAGATATCTCACTAATTTAGGCTTCTTGTCTTGCAGAACTTATCATTCATGTAACATGTAAAGGGGTCGAAGAATAGTAAAAGATTTTTATATTTCATAGCCTCACTTGATACGTCGATTGGATCACGTAAAATATCGGACATTAATTGCATCTACATCTTCAGACCTTAAATATATAATTGCAACAACATATTTAATAGCGTTTTAATAACATTTTCCTAATTGTTTATATCTATGTCTAATAAATATATATTAATCGAATAAGTTGCTTTACCAAAGAATAAAAGTATCTGAGGCTTACAAATCGGAGCATTACATAACAAACGTGCATCACATATATAATATTACATGTAACAAAAGATGAAGACCAAAAAGATCGTACATAAGTTGAATCCACAATGCGGTCATAGAGATACAGAAACGGCAAAAATTCCAAACAATAATTTAAAAAATTCAAAAAGGGGGGAGTGAAAATCCATCTCCTTGACGATGATAAGGAACAAGTCTGCCTCATGCACTACAATATCCCAAACAGCCAGCGATTGGCACGCCAATGACAACGGATGGAACGAATTCCGTGACAGAACTGTGCTAACAAAGTGCTCCTACTCAGCTTTCGAAATGGCATACTGTTAGTACTGGGGCGGCATTCGTATCACGGCACTATTAAAGCACCGAGATATAGCACACGGGCTACACGGCCGTGACAATGACACTATCAGCTCACCATAGCTACACGCGTGGTTGTGGCGTAGGCTGACATTTACTAGTGGGGAAGCTGTATCCATAAAAATTATAAGCAAATATGAAAAATGACTAAACTGTGCAATTTATTTATTTTGATTCCAATATAGATACACCGGCACAAAACAAAGATATAAGAACTCGATTTTATTATTTTCTATAAACTAGCTCGATAGGGCGATTTTTTCCATAAAGTCGATAATTACTTTGTCATAAAAATATATACACTTATTTTATATATATTTTCTTCAATTTATTGTTACAAATTCATGCAATTGAGGGTTACATTAAATACGATGAGAGCATGTTATTTCAAAAATTACACAAGGCGAAGTTAGGGACGCAACAGCATGAATTTTTATTTTATAAGTAATATTTTTTTTATAAATAATATTTTTAGTCTATGATGGATTGAAAGAAATATATACGACTCGCTCAATAACTATAAATATAGGAAAACGACCATCAAAATGTCTATCAATACTCATATGCTGAACATCTACTGACATCTAACGGTTCTAATTTGTATGAAAGCACAGGTTCCCCATTGCCAAATGTCATTGCTGCGTCATTGCTGAGGAGATTCATGAATGGTGCGATGATACGCGTGTCACCATGGTGCTGGTTCTGCGCGATTCGCTTTTCTAGAACGTGCTGGTAACACGTTCTGGCAATTTAGTCAACGAATCCGGTCACAGATGACTACGAATCAGTTGACACTCCTCGGAAGTGGCAATATAGTGCCGGCATGGTGTCGCTACCATCTTGCAGTTTGTTATCTGGGATGCTTTTTAGTGCATTATTCGGAATTGAATTTGAACACATAGCTACTTAATCGCAAATTTGTATGTACTGTGACGTGGTGAAGTCACAAGGCTCGCTCACACCCCCCCCCCCCCTGCTACGGTTAGACCAGCTCGCAGATCACCACCCATGCGAGAAGCGCGACACGGACCATCGCGCTAGCTGTATTTGCGAGGAGCGTAAAATACACGATGGTAGAACCTCCCCCCTCCCCCCGTTCGTTTCTCACTCTCCGTTCTACGGATTAGACTGGCGGGCTGATGGAAGAAGCGACACATAAGACGCCTCTGCGGCGGATAATAAGACCGCAGGTTCGTGGAAGGGCTGTGCGCCGAGGTAGCGTGACGGGCTCGACGGTGGAGGAGTCGAGAAGTGAGCAAGAAGAGACCCTGAAGCCCGAAGGATAGGATCCACAGCTCTGCAACGATAAGACCGCTGCCATAGTCCATGGAGACAAACAGGATGGTTCTCGGGTGTGAGAAGGACCTCTACCCCTCCCCATTAGAACTCTATTGCTTCAATGCCTAGACATCTGGAAACGCTATACCCTAGCAAGGAAGTGTTGCATTTACATTCTCTTGACGTGTAGACGAAAATACATGACACTTCGCAATGAATATTATATCTTATCATGAAAAATAGAAATGAGATGCGATATCGCGTTCTAAGAAGCATTAGAACTTTATTGCTTCGATAGGTAGACATCCGGAAACGCTATTTCTTAGCCAGGATGTGTGGCATTTACATTCTTTTGAAGTGCAGACGAGGTATACATGACACTTCGCAATAAAGATTATATCTTATCATGAAACATAGAAGTGAGATGCGATATCGCGATATATGAAGCATTATAAATCTATTGCTTCGATACGTAGACATCTGCAAACGCTATTTCCTAGCAACGAAGTGTCGCATTTACATTGGTTTGAAGTGTATGCGAGGTATACATGACACTTCGCAATGAATATTATATTTCATCATAAAACATAGAAGTGAGATGCGATTTCGCATTTTAACAAGCACTAGAACTCTATTTCTACGATACGTAGACATCTGCAAACGCTATTTCCTAGCACGGAAGTGTCGCATTTACATTCCTTTGAAGTGTAGACGAGGATACATAACACTCCACAATAGAATATTATATCTTATCATGAAACATAGATATGAGATGCAATATCGCGATTTAAGCAGCATAAGAACTCTATTGCTACGATACGTAGACATCTGCGAACGCTATTTCATAGCAAGGAATAGTCGCATTTACATTCTTTTGATGTGAATACGAGGTATATATGGCACTTCGCAATGAATATTATACCTTATCATGAAACATAGGAGTGAGATGCGATATCGCGATATAAGAAGCATTAGAACTTTATTGCTTCGATACGTAGACATCTGCAAGCGCTACTTCCTAGCAAAGAAGTGTCGCATTTACATTCATTTGAAGTGTAGACGAGGAATACACAACACTTCGCAACGAATATTATATCTTATCATGAGACATAGAAATGAGGTGCGATATCGCGTTTTAAGAAGCATTAGAACTCTATTGCTTCGATACTTAGACATTTGCAAACGCTACTTCCTAGCATTGAAGTGTCGCATTTACATTCATTTGAAGTGTATCCGAGGTATACATGACAGTTCGCAATGAATATTATATCTTATCATGAAACATAGAAATGAGATGCGAAATCGCGTTTTAAGAAGCATTAGAACTCTAGTGCTACGATGCGTAGCAATCTGCAAACGCTATTTCCTAGCAAGGAAGTGTCTCATTTACATTCATTTGAAGTGTAGACGAGAATACATGACACTTCGCAATGAATATTATATCTTATCGTGAAACACAGAAGTGAGACGCGATATCGGGTTTTAACTAGCATTAGGGCTCTATTTCTACGATACGTAGACATTTGCAAACGCTATTTCCTAGCAAGGAAGTGTCGCATTTACATTCTTTTGAAGTGTAGACGAGAATACATGAAACTTCGCAATGAATATTATATCGCATCTTGAAACACAGAAGTGAGATGCGATATCGAGTTCTAACTAGCACTAGAACACTATTGCTACGATACGTAGACATTTACAAACGCTATTTCCTAGCACGGAAGTGTCGGATTTACATTCTTTTGAAGCGAATGCGAGGTTTACATATCACTCCACAATGCAAATTATATCTTATCATGAAACATAGAAATGAGATGCGATATCGCGATATATGAAGCATTATAACTATATTGCTACGATACGTAGACATTTACAAAAGCTATTTCCTAGCAAGGAAGTGTCGCATTTACATTCATTTGAAGTGTATCCGAGGTATACATGACACTTCGCAATGAATATTATATCTTATCATGAAACATAGAAATGATATGCGATATCGCGATATAAGAAGCATTAGAACTCTATTACTTCGATACGTAAACATCTGCAAGCGCTATTTCCTAGCAAGGAATTGTCGCTTTACATTCCTTTGAAGTGTAGACGAGGAATACATGACACATCGCAATGAATATTATACCATTTCATGAAGCATAGGAATGAGATGCGATATCTCGTTTTAAGATGCATTAAAACTCTATTGCTTCGATACGTAGATATCTGCAAACGCTACTTCATAGGAAAAAAGTGTCGCACTTACATTCCATTGAAGTGAATAGGAGGAATACATGCCACTCCGCAATGAATATTATATCTTATCATGAAAGATAGGAATGAGATGCGATATCTCGTTTTAAGAAGCATTAGAATACTATTGCTTCGATACGTCGATATCTGCAAACACTATTTCCTAGCAAGGACGTGTCGCATTTACATTCTTTTGAAGTGTAGACGAGAATACATGACACTTCCCAATGAATATTATTCCTTATCTTGAAACACAGAAGTGAGATGCGATATCGGGTTGTAACTAGCATTAGAACTCTATTGCTGCGATACGTAGACATTTGCAAACGCTATTTCCTAGCATGGAAGTGTCGGGTTTACAGTCTTTTGAAGCGAATGCGAGGTATACATAACACTTCGCAATGAAGAATTTATCTTATCATGAAACATAGGTATGAGATACGATATCCCGTTTTAAGAAGCATGAGAACTCTATTGCTACGATACGTAGACATCTGCAAACGCTATTTCCTAGCAAGCAAGTGTCGCATTTACATTCTACTGGAGTGAATATGAGGTGTACATGACACTTCGCAATGAATATTACATCTTATCACGAAACATAGAAGAGAGATGCGATATCGCGTTTTAAGAAGCATTAGAACTCTATTGCCTCGACGCGTAGACATCTGCAGACGCTATTTCCTAGCATGGATGTGTCGCATTTATATACTTTTGAAGTGAATACGAGGTGTACATGACACTTCGCAATGAATATTATATCTTATCAGGAAACATAGATATGAGAGGCGATATCGCGTTTAGAGAAGCATTAGGACTCTATTGCTACGATACGTAGGCATCTGCAAACGCTATGTCCTAGCAAGGAATAGTCGCATTTACATTCTTTTGATGTGAATACGAGGTATACATGACACTTCGCAATGAATATTACATCTTATAATGAAACATAGAAATGAGATGCGATATCGCGATCTAAGAAGCATTAGAACTCTATTGCCTCGACGCGTAGACATCTGCAGTCGCTATTTCCCAGCATGGAAGTGTCGCATTTACATTCTTTTGTAGTGATTGCGAGGTATACATGACACTTCGCAATGAATATTATATCTTATCATGAAACATAGAAGAGAGATTCGATATCGCGTTCTAAGAAGCATTAGAACACTATGGCCTCGATGCGGAGACATCTGCAAAAGCTATTTCCTAGCAAGGAAGTGTCGCACTTACATTCTTTTGAAGTGAATACGAGGTATACATGACACTTCGCAGTGAATATTATATCTTATCACGAAACATAAAAATGAGATGCGATATCGCGATCTAAGAAGCATTAGAACTCTATTGCCTCAATTCGGAGATATCTGCAAGGGCTATTTCCTAGCATGGAAATGTCGCATTTAGATTCATCTGAAGTGAATTCGATGTATACATGACACTTCGGAATGAATATTATAACTTATCACGAAACATAGAAATGAGATGCGATATCGCGATTTAAGTAGCATTAGAACTCTATTGCTACGATACGTAGATATCTGCAAACGCTATTTCCTAGCAAGGAATAGTCGCATTTACATTCTTTTGAAGTGAATACGAGGTATACATGACACTTCGCAATGAATATTATATCTTATCACGAAACATATAAATGAGGTGTCATATCGGGATTTATGTATCATTAGAACGCTATTGCTACGATACGTAGACATCTGCAAACGCTATTTCCTAGCAAGCAATAGTAGCATTTACATTCTTTTGAAGTGAATACAAGGTATACATGACCATTGGCAATGAATATTCTTTCTTATCACGAAACATAGAAATGAGATGCGATATCGCGTTTTAAGAAGCATTAGAACTCTATTGCCTCGATGCGTAGACATCTGCAGACGCTATTTCCTAGCAAGGAAGTGTCGCATTTACATTCGTTTGGAGTGAATAGGAGGTATGCATGACATTTCGCAATGAATATTATATCTTCTCACGAAACGTAGAAATGAAATGCGACATCTCGTTTTAAGAAGCATTACGACTCTATTGCCTCAATGCGGAGATATCTGCAAGGGCTATTTCCTAGCAAGCAATAGTCGCATTTACATTCTTTTGAAGTGAATACGAGGGATACTAGACACTTCGCAATGAATACTATATCTTATCAGGAAACATAGAAGAGAGATGCGATATCGCGTTTTTAGAAGCATTAGAACTCCATTGCTACGATACGTAGGCATCTGCAAACGCTTCTTTCTGGCAAGGAAGACTCGCATTTACATTCGTTTGGAGAGAATACGAGGTATAAATGACACTTCGCAAAGAACATAATATCTTCTCGTGAAACATAGGAGTGAGATGCGATATCGCGTTTTAAGAAGCATTAGAGCTCTATTGCCTCGACGCGTAGAGTTCTGCAGACGCTATTTCCTAGCACGGAAGTGTCGCATTTACATTCTTTTGAAGTGAATACGAGGTGTACATGACACTTCGCAATGCATATTATATCTTATCACGAAACATATAAATGAGATGCGATATCGCGATTTGAGTAGGATTAGAACTCTATTGCTACGATTCGTAGACATCTGCAAACGCTATTTCCTAGCAAGGAATAGTCGGATTTACATTCAATTGAAGTGAATACGAGGTATGCATGACATTTCGCAATGAATATTATATCTTATCACGAAACATATAAGTGGGATGAGATATCGCGATTTAAGTAGCATTAGAACTCTATTGCTACGATACGTAGAAATCTGCAAACGCTATTTCCTAGCAAGCAATAGTCGCATTTACTTTCTTTTGAAGTGAATACGATGTGTATATGACACTTCGCACTGAATATTATATCTTATCACGAAACATGGAAATGAGATGCAATATCGCGATTTAAGTAGCATTCGAACTCTATTGCTACGATACGTAGACATCTGAATACGCTATTTCCAAGCATGGAAGTGTCGCATTTACATTCTTTTCTAGTGAATACGATGTGTACATCACACTTCCTAATGAATATTATACCTTATCACGAAACATAGAGGAGAGATGCGATATCCCGTGGTAAGAAGCATTAGAAGTCTATGGCCTGGATGCGGAGACATCTGCAAACGCTATTTCCTTGCATGGAAGTGTCGCACATACATTCTTTTGAAGTGAATACGAGGTATACATGACACTTCGCAATGAATATTATATCTTATCACGAAACATATAATTGAGATGCGATATCGCGATCTAAGAAGCATTAGAACTCTATTGCTACGATACGTTGGCATCTGCAAACGCTATTTCCTAGCAAGCAATAGTCGCATTTACATTCTTTTGAAGTGAACACGAGGTATACATGACACTTCGCAATGAATATTATATCTTATCATGAAACATAGAAGAGAGATGCGATATCGCGTTTTAAGAAGCATTAGAACTCTATTGCTGCGATACGTAGACATCTGCAAACGCTATTACCTAGCATGTAAGTGTGGCATTTACATTCTTTTGAAGTGAATACGAGGTATACGTGACACTTCGCAATGAATATTATATCTTATCGTGAAACATAGAAGTGAGTTGCGATATCGCGTTTTAAGGAGCATTAGAACTCCATTGCTACGATACGTAGACATTTGAATACGCTATTTCCTAGCAAGGAAGTGTCGCATTTTCATTCATTTGGAGAGAATACGAGGTATACATGACACTTCGCAATGAATATTATATCTTGTAATGAAACATAGAAGTGAGATGCGATATCGCGTTTTAAGAAGCATTAGAACTCTATTGCCTCGACGCGTAGACATCTGCAGACGCTATTTCCTAGCATGCAAGTGTCGCACTTACATTCTTTTGAAGTGAATTCGAGGTATACATGACACTTAGGAATGAATATTATAACTTATCACGAAACATAGAAATGAGATGCGATATCGCGATCTAAGAAGCATTAGAACTCTATTGCTACGATACGTAGGAATCTGCAAACGCTATTTCCTAGCAAGGGAGATTCGCATTTACATTCTCTTGAAGTGAATGCGAGGTATACATGACACTTCGCAATGAATATTATATCTTATCACGAAACATAGAAATGAGATGCGATATCGCGATTTATGTAGCATTAGAACTCTATTGCTACGATACGTAGGCATCTGTAAACGCTATTTCCTAACAAGCAATAGTCGCATTTACATTCTTTTGAAGTGAATTCGAGGTTTGCATCACACTTCGGAATGAATACTATAACATATCACGAAACGTAAGAAGCATTAGAACTCTATTGCTACGATACGTAGGCATCTGCAAACGCTATGCCCTAGCAAGGAATAGTCGCATTTACATTCCTTTGATGTGAATACGAGGTATACATGACACTTCGCAATGAACATTATATCTTATCATGTAACATAGAAGTGAGATGCGACATCGCGTTTTACGAAGCATTAGAACCCTATTGCCTCGATGCGGAGATATCTGCAAACGCTATTTCCTGGCATGGAAGTGTTTCATTCACATTCTTTTGAAGTGAATTCGAGGTATACATGAAACTTCGGAATGAATATTATAACTTATCACGAAACATAGAAATGAAATGTGACATCTCGTTTTAAGAAGCATTGGGACTCTTTTGCTACGACACGTTGACATCTGCAAACGCTATTTCCTAGGATGGAAACGTCGCATTTACATTCTTTTGAAGTGAATACGAGGTATACATGACACTTCGCAATGAATATTATATCTTATCACGAAACATATAAATGAGATGCGATATCGCGTTTTGTGAAGCAATAGAACTCCATTGCTACGATACGTAAATATCTGCAAACGCTATTTCCTAGCAAGGAAGATTCGCATTTACATTCCTTTGATGTGAATACGAGGTACACATGACACTTCGCAATGAATATTATATCTTATCATGAAACATAGAAGAGAGATGCGATATCGCGTTTTAAGAAGTATTAGAACTCTATGGCATCGATGCGGAGACATCAGCAAACGCTATTTCCTAACATGGAAGTGTCGCACTTACATTCTTTTCAAGTGAATACGAGGTATGCATGACACTTCGCGATGAATATTATATCTTATCACGAAACATATAAATGAGATGCGATATCGCGATTTAAGTAGCATTAGAACTCTATTGCTACGATACGTAGACATCTACAAACGCTATTTCCTAACAAGGAATAGGCTCATTTACATTCTTTTGAAGTGAATGCGAGGTATACATGACACTTTGCAATGAATATTATATCTTATCACGAAATATAGAAATGAAATGCGACATCTCGTTTTAAGAAGCATTAGAACTCTATTGCCTCAATGCGGAGATATCTGCAAGGGCTATTTCCTAGCAAGGAAGTGTCGCATTTACATTCGTTTGGAGTGAATACGAGGTATACATGACAATTCGCAATGAATATTATATCTTATCATGAAGCATAGAAATGAGATGCGATATCGCGTTTTGAGAAGCATTAGAAACCGATTACTACGATACGTAGGCATCTGCAAACGCTATTTCCTAGCAAGGAAGATTCGCATTTACATTCTTTTGAAGTGAATACGAGGTATACATGACACATCGCAAAGAACATTATATCTTATCACGAAACATAGAAATGAGGTGTCATATCGCGATTGAAGTAGCATTAGAACGCTATTGCTACGATACGTAGACATCTGAATACGCCATTTCCTAGCAAGAAAGTGTCGCATTTACATTTGTTTGGAGAGAAGAGGAGGTATACATGGCACTTCGCAATGAATATTATATCTTATCATGAAACATAGAAGAGAGATTCGATATCGCGTTCTAAGAAGCATTAGAACTCTATTGCCTCGACGCGGAGACATCTGCAAACGTTATTTCCTAGCATGGAAGTGTCCAACTTACATTCTTTTGAAGTGAATACGAGGTATACATGACACTTCGCAATGAATATTATATCTTATCACGAAGCATATAAATGGGATGCGATATCGCGATTTAAGTAGCATTAGAACTCTATTGCCACGATACGTAGACATCTGAATACGCTATTTCCTAGCAAGGAAGTGTCGCATTTACATTCGTTTGGAGTGAATACGAGGTATACATGACAATTCGCAATGAATATTATATTAGTATCATGAAGCATAGAAATGAGATGCGATATCGCGTTTTGAGAAGCATTAGAACCCTATTACTACGATACGTAGGCATCTGCAAACGCTATTTCCTAGCAAGGAAGATTCGCATTTACATTCTTTTGAAGTGAATACGAGGTATACATGACACATCGCAATAAGTATTATATCTTATCATGAAGCTTAGAAATGAGATGCGATATCGCGTTTTGAGAACCATTAGAACCCTATTGCTACGATACGTAGGCATCTGCAAACGCCATTTCCCAGCAAGGAATAGTCGCATTTACATTCTTCTGAAGTGAATACGAGGTATACATGACACTTCGCAATAAATATTATATCTTATCATGAAACATAGAAGAGAGGTGCGATATCGCGTTTTAAGAAGCATTAGAACCCTATGGCCTCTATGCGGAGACATCTGCAAACGCTATTTCCTAGCACGGAAGTGTCGCACTTACATTCTTTTGAAGTGAATACGTGGTATACATGACACTTCGCAATGAATATTATATCTTATCACGAAACATATAAATGGGATGCGATATCGCGATATAAGAAGCATTAGAACTCCATTGCTACGATACGCAGACATCTGCAAACGCTATTTCCTAGCAAGGAAGATTCGCATTTACATTCTTTTGAAGTGAATACGAGGTATACATGACACTTCACAATGAACATTATATCTTATCATGTAACATAGAAATGAGATGCGATATCGCGTTTTGAGAAGCATTAGAACTCTATTGCTACGATACGTAGACATCTGCAAACGCTACGTCCTAGCAAGGAAGGTTCGCATTTACATTCTTTTGAAGTGAATACGAGGTATAAATGACACTTCAGACTGAATATTATAACTTATCACGAAACATAGAAATGAGATGCGATATCGCGATCTAAGAAGCATTAGAACTCCATTGCTACGATACGTAGGCATCTGCAAACGTTATTTCCTAGCAAGGAAGATTCCCATTTACATTCTTTTGAAGTGAATACGAGGTGTACATGACACTTCGCAATGAATATTATATCTTATCACGAAACATATAAATGAGATGCGAAATCGTGATTTAAGTAGCATCAGAACACTATTGCTACGATACGTAGACATCTGCAAACGCTATCTCCTAGCAAGCAATAGTCGCATTTACATTCTTTTGTAGTGAATACGAGGTATACATGACACTTCGCAATGAATAGTATATCTTATCATGAAACATAGAGAGAGATGGGATATCGCGATCTAAGAAGCATTAGAACCCTATTGCTACGATACTCAGGCACCTGCAAACGCTATTTCCTAGCAAGGAAGTGTCGCATTTACATTCGTTTGGAGTGAATACGAGGTATACATGACACTTCGCAATGAATATTATATCTTATTACCAAACATAGAAATGAAATGTGACATCTCGTTTTAAGAAGCATTAGGACCCTTTTGCTACGAAACGTAGACATCTGCAAACGCTATTTCCTAGGATGGAAACGTCGCATTTACATTCTTTTGAAATGAATACGAGGTATACATGACACTTCGCAATGAATATTATATCTTATCACGAAACATATAAATGAGATGCGATATCGCGATTTGAGTAGGATTAGAACTCTA
Organism: Xylocopa sonorina; assembly: GCF_050948175.1. Classification (NCBI taxonomy): domain Eukaryota; kingdom Metazoa; phylum Arthropoda; class Insecta; order Hymenoptera; family Apidae; genus Xylocopa; species Xylocopa sonorina. The sequence goes on from NW_027490310.1 coordinate 453,984, forward strand.
TTGCTACGATTCGTAGACATCTGCAAACGCTATTTCCTAGCAAGCAATAGTCGCATTTACATTCTTTTGAAGTGAACACGAGGTATACATGACACTTCGCAATGAATATTATATCTTATCATGAAACATAGAAGAGAGATGCGATATCGCGTTTTAAGAAGCATTAGAACTCTATTGCTACGATACGTAGACATTTGAATACGCTATTTCCTAGCAAGGAAGTGTCGCATTTTCATTCCTTTGGAGAGAATACGAGGTATACATGACACTTCGCAATGAATATTATATCTTATCATGAAACACAGAAGAGGGATGCGATATCGCGTTTTAAGAAGCATTAGAACTATACGGTCTCGATGCGGAGACATCTGCAAACGCTATTTCCTAGCAAGCAGTAGTCACATTTACATTCTTTTGTAGTGAATACGAGGTATACATGACATTTCGCAATGAATATTATATCTTATCACGAAACATATAAGTGGGATGCGATATCGCGATTTAAGTAGCATTGGAACTCTATTGCTACGATACGTAGACATCTGCAAACGCTATTTCCTAGCAAACAGTAGTCACATTTACATTCTTTTGTAGTGAATACGAGGTATACATGACATTTCGCAATGAATATTATATCTTATCACGAAACATAGAAATGAGATGCGATATCGCGATTTAAGTAGCATTAGAACTCTATTGCTACGATACGTAGACATCTGAATACGCTATTTCCTAGCAAGGAAGTGTCGCATTTACATTTGTTTGGAGTGAATAGGAGATATGCATGACACTTCGCAATGAATATTATATCTTATCACGAAACATATAAATGAGATGCGATATCACGATTTATGTAGCATTAGAACCCTATTGCTACGATACTCAGGCACCTGCAAACGCTATTTCCTAGCAAGGAAGTGTCGCATTTACATTCGTTTGGAGTGAATACGAGGTATACATGACACTTCGCAATGAATATTATATCTTATTACCAAACATAGAAATGAAATGTGACATCTCGTTTTAAGAAGCATTAGGACCCTTTTGCTACGAAACGTAGACATCTGCAAACGCTATTTCCTAGGATGGAAACGTCGCATTTACATTCTTTTGAAATGAATACGAGGTATACATGACACTTCGCAATGAATATTATATCTTATCACGAAACATATAAATGAGATGCGATATCGCGATTTGAGTAGGATTAGAACTCTATTGCTACGATTCGTAGACATCTGCAAACGCTATTTCCTAGCAAGCAATAGTCGCATTTACATTCTTTTGAAGTGAACACGAGGTATACATGACACTTCGCAATGAATATTATATCTTATCATGAAACATAGAAGAGAGATGCGATATCGCGTTTTAAGAAGCATTAGAACTCTATTGCTACGATACGTAGACATTTGAATACGCTATTTCCTAGCAAGGAAGTGTCGCATTTTCATTCCTTTGGAGAGAATACGAGGTATACATGACACTTCGCAATGAATATTATATCTTATCATGAAACACAGAAGAGGGATGCGATATCGCGTTTTAAGAAGCATTAGAACTATACGGTCTCGATGCGGAGACATCTGCAAACGCTATTTCCTAGCAAGCAGTAGTCACATTTACATTCTTTTGTAGTGAATACGAGGTATACATGACATTTCGCAATGAATATTATATCTTATCACGAAACATATAAGTGGGATGCGATATCGCGATTTAAGTAGCATTGGAACTCTATTGCTACGATACGTAGACATCTGCAAACGCTATTTCCTAGCAAACAGTAGTCACATTTACATTCTTTTGTAGTGAATACGAGGTATACATGACATTTCGCAATGAATATTATATCTTATCACGAAACATAGAAATGAGATGCGATATCGCGATTTAAGTAGCATTAGAACTCTATTGCTACGATACGTAGACATCTGAATACGCTATTTCCTAGCAAGGAAGTGTCGCATTTACATTTGTTTGGAGTGAATAGGAGATATGCATGACACTTCGCAATGAATATTATATCTTATCACGAAACATATAAATGAGATGCGATATCACGATTTATGTAGCATTAGAACTCTATTGCTACGATACGTAGGCATCTGCAAACGCTATTTCCTAGCAAGCAATAGTCGCATTTACATTCTTTTGAAGTGAACACGAGGTATACATGACACTTCGCAATGAATATTATATCTTATCATGACACATAGAAATGAGATGCGATATCGCGTTTAAAGAAGCATTAGAACTGTATTGCATCGATATGCAGACATCTGGAGACTCTATTACGTCGCAAACAAGAGTGGGATTTACATTCTTTCGACGTGCAGACGAGATATACATAAAGGGTTGCATTGAATATTTCATCTTATCATGAGACAGAGAAATGAGATGCGATATCGCGTTTTATGAAGAATTAGAACACTATTGCTTCGATATATAGTGTGACGTGGTGACGTCACAAGGCTTGCTCACCCCCCCCCCCCCCCCCCTCCCTGCTTCGGTTAGACTAGCTCGCAGATCCCCACTCATGCGAGAAACTCGACACGGACAATCGCGATAGCTGTACTTGCGAGAAGCGTGAAATACGCGATGGTAGAACCACACCCCCCCCCCCGTTCTTTTCTCTCTCACCGTTCTATGGATTAGACTGGCGAGCTGATTGAAGAAGCGTCCCAGGAGACACCCCTTCGGCGGATTAAAATACCGTAGGTTAGCGGAAGGGCTGTGCGCCGAGGTAGCGTGACGGGCTCGACGGTGTAGGAGTCGGGAAGTGAGCAAGAAGAAACCCTGAAACCCGAGGGATACTCCTCCCTGCAACGATACGACCGTTGCCATAGCCCATGGAGTCGAACAGGATGGACTCCGGGTGTGAGAAGAACCTCCACCCCTCCCCTGAGCCCATGAAGAGGAAAATGCAAGATGCGCAGCGGAACTGCAGGTGAGCCGTGGAAAGCGCGGCGCACGACACGCACCGCAGTTCAAATAATCCAGAGGACCCCCTCTAGCCACACCAGAGGGGGCGATCAGGGAAGATCACCGAAATCCACCGATCGATGCCCCGAACAATACCGAAGCATATAGCCCTACCCAACCAAGGAGCCCAAAGGAGGATCTAAGAGGATGCGAATACCCCCAGCAAACCTATATAACGAGCTAGCCAGCATGAAGACAGCCTCTACTTCTTAGTGACTTCTTAGCGACTACTTAGAGACGACTTAGCGAAGACTTAGCGAAGACTTAGCGAGCAACCTAGCAAACGATTGTACGGAGCGATTTGGAGGAGAGAGAGAGAGAAAGAGAGAGAAGGACAGAGCGAGATCCAGAATTGTTGGAAGCGAGAGCGTGAGTCCTTATACGCTAGAGAGTCCCATTTTTTCCTGCCGCATTTCTGATATCGCGTATTGTATTTTGTATCGTATAACGGGTGGTGATCCCCGATCATTCGCGACGTGTCGTATAACATTTTCTAATCCCGCGTCGAGGCAATATAGAAAGAAGCCGTGAGTTCAGTATCCCGCAACCCTAATTTGCGCACTCGGCTAGAAGTAGTCGAGCGAAGGAGTATTTCGAAACTTCGAGGGTTATCTTGCACCGGGTTTCCCCGGGTTGTGTGGTCTACCAGTTTTGTTACTTCTTGAGTAGCTGGCGCCCAAAGAAATACTTTGTTCTGTACTTGGCGATGGCGAATCCGCGGACGGTCGCATCGCGCGGATACTTTGTACCCCGGATTAAATTCCTGCATAATCCTTTATTATTGGTTCTACATACCCCCTTTCTTGCGGCTTGTAACGGGAAAACACGTCACAGTAGACATCAAAGGACGCTATTCCGTTCCAAAGATGTGTGGGATTTACATTCTTTTGAAGTGTTGACAAGATATACATTACGCCTTGGTATATATTATTATATTGGTATAGCATCTTATCATGAAACATAGGAATGTGGTGCGATGCCACCTTTTATGAAGAGTTACAACACTATAGCTTCGATACGTAGACAAATAGAAACGCTATTCCGTCGGGAGGAAGTGTGGGGTTTACAGTCTCATCAAGTATTGACAAGATATAAATAACGCACTGCGTTGGACATTTCATCTAATCATGAGACATAGAAATGAGATGCTATAACGCGTTTCATGAAGCATTAGAACTCCATTGCTGCGATACTTAGACATCTAGAAACGCTATTCCGTCGCAAGTATGTGTGCGATTAACATTCTCTTGAAGTATTGGCGAGATACACAATACGGGTTGCATTGATTTACATCCTATCATGACAAACAACTACATTGCTACGGAATAGTGTTTCTAGATCCCTACGTATAGAATCAGTAGGGCTCCAATGCTTCTTAAAACGCGATAATGCATCTCATTTCTATGCTTCATGATAAGATACAATATACATTGTGGAGTGTTATGTATACCTTGTATTCAGTTCAAAAGAATGTAAATGCGACACTTCCTTGCTAGGAAATAGCGTTTCCAGATATCTACGTATCGATGCAATAGAGTCCTAATGCTTCTTAAATCGCGATATCGCATCTCATTTCAATGTTTCGTAATAAGATATAATATTCATTGTGTAATGTTATGTATACCTCGAATGCACTTCAATGGAATGTAAATGCGACACTTCCTTGCTAGGAAATAGCATTTGCAGATTTCTACGTATATTAGCAATAGAGTTCTAATGCTTCTTAAAACGCGATATAGCTCCTCATTTCTATGCCTCATGATAAGATATAAGATTCGTTGCGAAGTGTTATGTACTCCATGTCTACACTTCAAATGAATGTAAATGCGACACATCCTTGCTAGGAAATCGCGTTTCCAGATGTCTACGTATCGAAACAATAGAGTTCTAGTGCTTCTTAAAACGAGATATCGCATCTCATTTCTCTGTTTCATGATAAGATATAATATTCATTGCGAAGTGTCATGTATACCTCGTATTCACTTCAAAAGAATGTAAATGCGACACTGCCTTGCTAGGAAATAGCGTTTCCAGATATCTACGTACCGTAGCAATGGATTTCTGATGCTTCTTAAAACGTGATATCGCATCTCATTTCTATGTTTCACGACAAGGTATAATATTCATTGCGAATTGTCATGTATAGCTCGTATTCACTTCAAAAGAATGCAAATGCGACACTTCCTTGCTAGGAAATAGCGTTTGCAGATGTCTACGTGTCGTAGCAATAGAGATCTAATGCATCTTAAAACGAGATGTCGCATCTCGTTCCTATGTTTCATGATAAGATATAATATTCTATGCGAAGTGTCATGTATGCCTCGTATTCACTTCAGAAGAATGTAAAAGCGACACTTCCTTGCTAAGGAATAGCGTCTCCAGATATCTACGTATCGTAGCAATAGAGGTCTAATACTGCTTAAAACGCGATATCGCATCTCACTTCTATGTTTCATGATAAGGTATAATATTCATTGCGAAGTGTCATGTATAACTCCTATTCACTTCAAAAGGATGTAAATGCGACACTTCCTTGTTTGGAAGTAGCGTTTGCAGATGTCTACGTATCGTAGCAATAGAGTTCTAAAACTTCTTAAAACACGATATCGCATCTCATTTCTATGTTTTATGATAAGATATAATGTTCATTGCGAAGTGTCATGTATACCACGTATTCACTTTAAAAGAATGTGAATGCGACACTTCCTTGCTAGGAAATGGCGTTTGCAGATGTCTTCGTATCGTAGAAATAGGGTTCTAACGCTTCTTAAAACGCGATATCGCATCTCATTTCTATGTTTGATGATAAGATATAATATTCATTGCGGAGTGTCATGTATATCTCATATTCACTTCAAAAGAATGTAAATGCGACACTTCCTTGCTAGGAAATGGCGTTTGCAGATGTCTTCGTATCGTAGAAATATAGTTCTAACACTTCTTAAAACGCGATATCGCATCTCATTTCTATGTTTCATGATAAGATATAATATTCATTGCGAAGTGACATGTATGCCTTCTATTCACGTCAAAAGAATGTAAATGCGACACTTCCTTGCTAGGAAATAGCGTTTGCAGATGTCTTCGTATGGTAGAAATAGATTTCTTATGCTTCTTAAAACGGGATATCGCATCTCAATTCTATGTTTCATGACAAGATATAATGTGCATTGCCAAGTGTCATGTTTTCCTCGTATTCACTTCAAAAGAATGTAAATGCGACACTTCCTTCCTAGGAAATAGCGACTGCAGATGTCTCCGTATCGAAGCAACAGAGTTCTAATGATTCTTAAAACGCGATATCGCATCTCATTTCTATGTTTCATGATAAGATGTAATATACATTCAGGAGTGTTATGTAAACCTCGCATTCACTTCAGAAGAATGTAAATGCGACACTACCTTGCTAGGAAATAGCGTTTGCAGATGTCTACGTATCGTAGCAATAGAGTTCTAACGATTCTTAGGACGCGATATCGCATCTCACTTATATGTTTCATGATAAGATATAATATTCATTGCGAAGTGTCATGTATACCTCGTGTTCACTTGAAAAGAATGTAAATGCGACACTTCTTTGCTAGGAAAGGGCGTATTCAGATGTCTACGTATCGTAGCAAAAGTGTTCTAATGCTACTTAAATCGCGATATCGCATCTCATTTCTTTGTTTCGTGATAAGATATAATATTCATTCCGAAGTGTCATGTATACCTCGTATTCGCTTCAAAAGAATGTAAATGCAAATCTTCCTTGCTAGGAAATAGCGCTTGCAGATGTCTACGTTTCGTAGCAATAGTCTTCTAATGCTTCTCGAAACGCGATATAGCATCTCATTTCTATGCTTCATGATAAGATATAATGTTCATTGCGAAGTGTCATGTGTACCTCGTATTCACTTTAAAAGAATGTAAATGCGACACTTCCATGCTAGCAAATAGCGTCTGCAGATGTCTACGCGTCGAGGCAATAAGGTTCTAATGCTTCTTAAAACGCGATATCTCATCTCACCCCTATGATTCATGATAAGATATAATATTCATTGCGAAGTGTCATGTATACCTCGCATTCACTTCAAAAGAATGTAAATGCGACTATTGCTTGCTAGGAAATAGCGTTTGCAGATGTCTACGTATCGTAGCAATAGCGTTCTAATGGTACTTAAATCGCGATATGACACCTCATATATATGTTTCGTGATAAGATATAATATTTATTGCGAAGTGTCGTGTATACCTCGCATTCACTACAATAGAATGAAAATGCGACACTTCCATGCTAGGAAATAGCGTCTGCAGATGTCTACGCGACGAGGCAATAGAGTTCTAATGCTTCTTAGATCGCGATATCGCATCTCATTTTTATGTTTCATTATAAGATATAATTTTCATTGCGAAGTGCCATGTATACCTCGTATTCACTTCAAAAGAATGTAAATGCGACACCTCCATGCTAGGAAATAGCGTTTGCAGATGTCTACGTATCGTAGCAATTGTGTTCTAATGCTTCTTAGAAAGCGATATCGCATCTCACTTATATGTTACATGATAAGATATAATGTTCATTCTGAAGTGTCATGTATACCTCGTATTCACTACAAAAGAATGTAAATGCGACTCTTCCTTTCTAGGAAATAGCGTTTGCAGATGTCTACGTATCGTAGCAATGGAGTTCTAATGCTTCTCAAAACGCGATATCGCATCCCATTTCTATGCTTCATGGTAAGATATAATATTCATTCCGAAGTGTCATGTATACCTCGTATTCACTTCAAAAGAATGTAAATGCGAATCTTCCCTGCTAGGAAATAGCGCCTGCAGATGTCTACGTTTCGTAGCAATAGTGTTCTAATGCTTCTCAAAACGCGATATCGCATCTCATTTCTGTGCTTCATGATAAGATATAATATTCATTGCGAAGTGTCATGTATACCTCGTATTCACTTCAAAAAAATGTAAATGCGACACTTCCATGCTAGGAAATAGCGTCTGCAGATGTCTACGCGTCGAGGCAATAAGGTTCTAATGCTTCTTAAAACGCGATATCGCATCTCTCTTCTATGTTTCATGGTAAGATATAGTATTCATTGCGAAGTGTCATGTATACCTCCAATTCACTCCAAACGAATGTAACTGCGACAATTGGTTGTTGGGAAATAGCGTTTGCAGATGCCTACGCATCGTAGCAATAGTGTTCTAATGCTACTTAAATCGCGATATCGCATCTCATTTCTATGTTTCGCGATAAGAAAGAATATTCTTTGCGAATGGTCATGTATGCCTTGTATTCACTTCAAAAGAATGTAAATGCGACTATTGAGTGATAGGAAATAGCGTTTAAGATGTCTACGTATATTAGCAATAGATTTCTAATGCTTCTCGAAACGCGATATAGCACCTCATTCCTATGTTTCATGATAAGATATAATATTCATTGCGAAGTGTCATGTATTCCTCGTATTCACTTCAAAAGAATGTAAATGCGACACTTCCATGCTAGGAAATAGCGTTTGCAGATGTCTACGTATCTTAGCATTAGAGTTCTAATACTTCTTAAAACGCGATATCGCATCTCACTTCTATGTTTCATGATAAGATATAATATTCATAGCGGAGTGGTATGTATACATCGTCTACACTTCAAAAGAATGTGAATGCCACACTACCTTGCTTGGAAGTAGCGTTTCCACATGTCTACGTATCGAAGCAATAGAGTGCTAATGCTTCCTAAAACGTGATATCGCATTTCATTTCTATGTTTCATGATATTATATAATATTCATTGCGAAGTGTAGTGTATACCTCGTATTCACTTCAAAAGAATGTAAATGCGACACTTACATGCTAGGAAATAGCGTTTGCAGATGTCTACGTATCGTAGCAATAGAGTTCTAATGCTTCTTAAAACGCGATATCATTTCTCACTAATATGTTTCATGATAAGATATAATATTCATTGCGAAGTGTCATGTATTCCTCGTACTCACTTCAAAAGATTGTAAATATGACACATCCATCCTAGGAAATAGCGTTTGCAGATGTCTACGTAACGTAGCATTAGAGTTCTAATGCTTCCTAAAACGAGATGTCGCATCTCATTTCTATGTTTCATGATAAGATATATTCATTGCGATGTGCTATGTATACCTCGTCTACACTTCAATAGAATGTAAATGTCATACGCGCTTGCTAGGAAATAGCGTTTCTAGATGCCTACGTATCGAAGCTATAGATTTCTAACTCTTTATAAAACGCGATATCGCATATCAATTCTAAGTCACATGATAAGATGTAATTTCAATGCAACGCGTTATGTATATCTCCTCTACACTTCAAATGAATGTAAATGGATCACTTCCTTGCTACGGAATATCGTTTCTATATCTGAAGGTTTAGAAGCAATGGAGTTCTAATGCTTCGTAAAACGCGGCTGCGCATCTTACTTCTATATTTCATGATAAGATGTAATATTCATAGCATCGCGTTATGTTTATCTGCTTCTGCATATGAATTGAGTGTGAACCCTACACTTTCTTGCCCGGGGATAGCGTTTCTAGATGTCCAGGTGCCGAAGCATTCAATTTGTCATGCTTCATGCACCTCAATATTGCATTTCATATAAACAGTTCAAAGTAAGTTAGAATGTTGTAAAGCTCTATGCATCGCATTATGCTTATCTGCTTTTGTGCTTTATAATGCTCTGGGATGTGAGAAGGTCCTCAACCATCCTTAACCCCCTAAAGAGAAGTCAAAAGTCCAGCGGCCCTGCAGGTGGGCCATGGGAGCGCGGCGCGCGAGGCGCTACGCAATTTAAATGATCAGGAGGATCCCCTCAGGGACACCCAAGGGGGCGAGAAGAGGAAATCGCCGAAATCCACTGCTCGATGGACTCGAACAATACCGAAGCCTACAGCCCACTCCACCAAGGAGCCCCGAGGAGGATGCAGGAGACCCGAGGACCACCAGCGAATTCAAGGAACCTGAAGAAGAGAACGTGAGAGCTTATTCGCTAAAGCGTCCCATTTCTTGTGTCGCATATTGTGTATTGTATCTTATATCGTGAAGCGAGTTATGATACCCGGTAATTTGCGGTGTTTTGCGTAGTTTCCCGTAGCCCTTCTTAGTTAAACCCACGTCGAGACCATAAATAAACATGCCGTGACTTCAGTATCTCGCGACCTGAGTGTGTGTACTTGGCTAGGCGTAGTCGAGAGGAGGACCATTTCGAAGTTTCAAGGGTTGTTCCGCCCCAGGGTTCCCGGGGTTGTGTAGTCTATCCCTTTGCTACTTTCTGAGCAGCTGGCGCCCAAGAAAAGTTGTACGTGAGCGGATACCTTGGAACGATAGATCGCTTTAGATTAAAGTACGTTTTACACCTTAAAGCATTTAGATAATTAACCCCTTCGAGCTTCCCTGACTTACTATATATAGGTTTCCGTCACAACTAATAGGAACCATCACTTTACATAGATATATAGAACATACATAATTTTAAACGTAGAATTGAGAATTTGAGAACTTACTTTGAAACGTTAGTAGTGAGGAATTCCATCGGATTTCATAGAAATTCAGAACTTACTTGCTATGAAACATAGGCAGATAAGGGCCATCGCGTTGCTTAGAACTTTAGAACTTGCTTACTTCAACAAAGATTTCTATTGGCTTCGTCCGTTCTTTTAGAAGAGTTTTTGATAAACCTCATACTTTTCACGCTTCTGATATCTTTGAAAGTTCGCGAGATGTAATCGTTTAAGTTTTGAAATGATTACTTAGTGTGGATTATTATTCAGTAACTCGCTCATAAACGAGTCTGCATAGGATTTAATCCATAAGTTTTTAAGCCTGGAATTTATGCAGTTATTTGTTATTCACTTATTGCTCAAACGACAAAGATTCTGACCACTTCAAAATGGTTGACTTTCATCAATTTTCTTAAAAATTGAAATACTGCCCAACTGCTTGCATTAAAGACTGTAATTAAAGCTTTCGAAACATTTTACCTCTTATACATGAATTCTGGAATTGAAATTGAATGTTTGACTTTTCTAACTCCTGCTTAGATATCTTTCTATTGGAATGTTCAAGTATTTTTCATAATCGTAATTATTAAAAATGTTTTACTTGATTCTTTAATTTAATATTTAGAATTTTCTGAGAAATATTTTTTATCGTAATGAACTATATAATTGCAATTATAATTCTTTATGAAATAATAATAACAGAAAGGTATGTATCCATTCGTGTAGTTTTGTAAAGAGTATTTAATCTTACTATCTAAAATGAAACATTGAGATCTGTTTACAATCTAATGGAATTTAATTACCTTTTGATTCAAATTCACAATGATAATCTTCCATAGTTCAACAATTTTGTGAGCTGTCCTCAGGAATCCGCAGCTCAGTACTTATAAAATGAACGACACAAAGAACAGCCTAACCAAACGTATTCGAACCGATTTTTCAATACTAATCTTATCATGTTTAACTTATGCTGCAAACTATTGAAATGCCCTTCGAAAAGTATTTATTCACAGTGAAGTAAACGGTAAGTATTACGCCTTCCACCACTGTTTACAATACGTATGTTTCATTTACTATCAAAACCGTGAGTATTATCGCCTTTCTTTACTTTTTGTAACCTTCAATGCCTTCATGTTACAGATCGTTAAACTTGCTTTAAAATGCTCTATCATATTACGGAAGAATGGACATACCAATTCATTTAAAAAAATGAAGGTAACCTTCATATGTCCAACATAACTCCACTTACAAAAAAACTATTTTCATCAACGGATGTCCCCTTTGTACTATGCAATTTTATATTAGCAAAAACTTCTATGAAACTTATAGTTTCGTGGATATCTGAGGTGCTAATTATTACTGCCCCACCCTGTATATTGTTATGGATGTGTCCAACAAGGCAACGATGAACAGAGTTAAATTTAATATTATGATGTTTATTATTTTACTTGTAGTATATCTGTTTTTCTGGAATTTTGCCAAAAAACAATGTTCACGATGTCGACAGATGAATATATTTGCCTTAGAATTACAAGAGCCAACAATTTCGAAAGTAGAATATTACTTTACTTCGCTAACCGAATCATTGCAAACGTTAAGTAAAGTGCGTGCCTTTCAAAACAGTCAGATGCAAATTACGATACAACGTTTCCAAGAAATGGTACGTGCCACTGTTTTTTAATTTCCGTTTATTTAATCAAAGGAAATTTAATTGAAATATCCGCAAAATTTGAGGACAAAAAGTTATTGTAATTTTACGCAACATATATGATGGTGATAAAGGATAAGTATACGGAACTGAAAATGGAAAGTAGCGAGCAGAAAAAGAAACTGATGGAGGTACAAAGTAGATTGATACATCCGTCAAATGATGATTCTAGGTTAATAAAATCTGTTAATTAAAGAACTATTGCAAAAATCAAGTATAATCAATATTACTTCTGCTCAAAGGCTATAATAGAATTGGACCGAAATGGGTACAAAACAGGCAATTATATCTATACGTTCTATTCTATGCAAAGGCAAATATTTCAAAGAGAAAAGATGTGTTACTTACAAATTACTTATGTTCCTAGATATCTCACTAATTTAGGCTTCTTGTCTTGCAGAACTTATCATTCATGTAACATGTAAAGGGGTCGAAGAATAGTAAAAGATTTTTATATTTCATAGCCTCACTTGATACGTCGATTGGATCACGTAAAATATCGGACATTAATTGCATCTACATCTTCAGACCTTAAATATATAATTGCAACAACATATTTAATAGCGTTTTAATAACATTTTCCTAATTGTTTATATCTATGTCTAATAAATATATATTAATCGAATAAGTTGCTTTACCAAAGAATAAAAGTATCTGAGGCTTACAAATCGGAGCATTACATAACAAACGTGCATCACATATATAATATTACATGTAACAAAAGATGAAGACCAAAAAGATCGTACATAAGTTGAATCCACAATGCGGTCATAGAGATACAGAAACGGCAAAAATTCCAAACAATAATTTAAAAAATTCAAAAAGGGGGGAGTGAAAATCCATCTCCTTGACGATGATAAGGAACAAGTCTGCCTCATGCACTACAATATCCCAAACAGCCAGCGATTGGCACGCCAATGACAACGGATGGAACGAATTCCGTGACAGAACTGTGCTAACAAAGTGCTCCTACTCAGCTTTCGAAATGGCATACTGTTAGTACTGGGGCGGCATTCGTATCACGGCACTATTAAAGCACCGAGATATAGCACACGGGCTACACGGCCGTGACAATGACACTATCAGCTCACCATAGCTACACGCGTGGTTGTGGCGTAGGCTGACATTTACTAGTGGGGAAGCTGTATCCATAAAAATTATAAGCAAATATGAAAAATGACTAAACTGTGCAATTTATTTATTTTGATTCCAATATAGATACACCGGCACAAAACAAAGATATAAGAACTCGATTTTATTATTTTCTATAAACTAGCTCGATAGGGCGATTTTTTCCATAAAGTCGATAATTACTTTGTCATAAAAATATATACACTTATTTTATATATATTTTCTTCAATTTATTGTTACAAATTCATGCAATTGAGGGTTACATTAAATACGATGAGAGCATGTTATTTCAAAAATTACACAAGGCGAAGTTAGGGACGCAACAGCATGAATTTTTATTTTATAAGTAATATTTTTTTTATAAATAATATTTTTAGTCTATGATGGATTGAAAGAAATATATACGACTCGCTCAATAACTATAAATATAGGAAAACGACCATCAAAATGTCTATCAATACTCATATGCTGAACATCTACTGACATCTAACGGTTCTAATTTGTATGAAAGCACAGGTTCCCCATTGCCAAATGTCATTGCTGCGTCATTGCTGAGGAGATTCATGAATGGTGCGATGATACGCGTGTCACCATGGTGCTGGTTCTGCGCGATTCGCTTTTCTAGAACGTGCTGGTAACACGTTCTGGCAATTTAGTCAACGAATCCGGTCACAGATGACTACGAATCAGTTGACACTCCTCGGAAGTGGCAATATAGTGCCGGCATGGTGTCGCTACCATCTTGCAGTTTGTTATCTGGGATGCTTTTTAGTGCATTATTCGGAATTGAATTTGAACACATAGCTACTTAATCGCAAATTTGTATGTACTGTGACGTGGTGAAGTCACAAGGCTCGCTCACACCCCCCCCCCCCCTGCTACGGTTAGACCAGCTCGCAGATCACCACCCATGCGAGAAGCGCGACACGGACCATCGCGCTAGCTGTATTTGCGAGGAGCGTAAAATACACGATGGTAGAACCTCCCCCCTCCCCCCGTTCGTTTCTCACTCTCCGTTCTACGGATTAGACTGGCGGGCTGATGGAAGAAGCGACACATAAGACGCCTCTGCGGCGGATAATAAGACCGCAGGTTCGTGGAAGGGCTGTGCGCCGAGGTAGCGTGACGGGCTCGACGGTGGAGGAGTCGAGAAGTGAGCAAGAAGAGACCCTGAAGCCCGAAGGATAGGATCCACAGCTCTGCAACGATAAGACCGCTGCCATAGTCCATGGAGACAAACAGGATGGTTCTCGGGTGTGAGAAGGACCTCTACCCCTCCCCATTAGAACTCTATTGCTTCAATGCCTAGACATCTGGAAACGCTATACCCTAGCAAGGAAGTGTTGCATTTACATTCTCTTGACGTGTAGACGAAAATACATGACACTTCGCAATGAATATTATATCTTATCATGAAAAATAGAAATGAGATGCGATATCGCGTTCTAAGAAGCATTAGAACTTTATTGCTTCGATAGGTAGACATCCGGAAACGCTATTTCTTAGCCAGGATGTGTGGCATTTACATTCTTTTGAAGTGCAGACGAGGTATACATGACACTTCGCAATAAAGATTATATCTTATCATGAAACATAGAAGTGAGATGCGATATCGCGATATATGAAGCATTATAAATCTATTGCTTCGATACGTAGACATCTGCAAACGCTATTTCCTAGCAACGAAGTGTCGCATTTACATTGGTTTGAAGTGTATGCGAGGTATACATGACACTTCGCAATGAATATTATATTTCATCATAAAACATAGAAGTGAGATGCGATTTCGCATTTTAACAAGCACTAGAACTCTATTTCTACGATACGTAGACATCTGCAAACGCTATTTCCTAGCACGGAAGTGTCGCATTTACATTCCTTTGAAGTGTAGACGAGGATACATAACACTCCACAATAGAATATTATATCTTATCATGAAACATAGATATGAGATGCAATATCGCGATTTAAGCAGCATAAGAACTCTATTGCTACGATACGTAGACATCTGCGAACGCTATTTCATAGCAAGGAATAGTCGCATTTACATTCTTTTGATGTGAATACGAGGTATATATGGCACTTCGCAATGAATATTATACCTTATCATGAAACATAGGAGTGAGATGCGATATCGCGATATAAGAAGCATTAGAACTTTATTGCTTCGATACGTAGACATCTGCAAGCGCTACTTCCTAGCAAAGAAGTGTCGCATTTACATTCATTTGAAGTGTAGACGAGGAATACACAACACTTCGCAACGAATATTATATCTTATCATGAGACATAGAAATGAGGTGCGATATCGCGTTTTAAGAAGCATTAGAACTCTATTGCTTCGATACTTAGACATTTGCAAACGCTACTTCCTAGCATTGAAGTGTCGCATTTACATTCATTTGAAGTGTATCCGAGGTATACATGACAGTTCGCAATGAATATTATATCTTATCATGAAACATAGAAATGAGATGCGAAATCGCGTTTTAAGAAGCATTAGAACTCTAGTGCTACGATGCGTAGCAATCTGCAAACGCTATTTCCTAGCAAGGAAGTGTCTCATTTACATTCATTTGAAGTGTAGACGAGAATACATGACACTTCGCAATGAATATTATATCTTATCGTGAAACACAGAAGTGAGACGCGATATCGGGTTTTAACTAGCATTAGGGCTCTATTTCTACGATACGTAGACATTTGCAAACGCTATTTCCTAGCAAGGAAGTGTCGCATTTACATTCTTTTGAAGTGTAGACGAGAATACATGAAACTTCGCAATGAATATTATATCGCATCTTGAAACACAGAAGTGAGATGCGATATCGAGTTCTAACTAGCACTAGAACACTATTGCTACGATACGTAGACATTTACAAACGCTATTTCCTAGCACGGAAGTGTCGGATTTACATTCTTTTGAAGCGAATGCGAGGTTTACATATCACTCCACAATGCAAATTATATCTTATCATGAAACATAGAAATGAGATGCGATATCGCGATATATGAAGCATTATAACTATATTGCTACGATACGTAGACATTTACAAAAGCTATTTCCTAGCAAGGAAGTGTCGCATTTACATTCATTTGAAGTGTATCCGAGGTATACATGACACTTCGCAATGAATAT
Organism: Xylocopa sonorina; assembly: GCF_050948175.1. Classification (NCBI taxonomy): domain Eukaryota; kingdom Metazoa; phylum Arthropoda; class Insecta; order Hymenoptera; family Apidae; genus Xylocopa; species Xylocopa sonorina. The sequence continues at coordinate 470,464 of NW_027490310.1, forward strand.
TATATCTTATCATGAAACATAGAAATGATATGCGATATCGCGATATAAGAAGCATTAGAACTCTATTACTTCGATACGTAAACATCTGCAAGCGCTATTTCCTAGCAAGGAATTGTCGCTTTACATTCCTTTGAAGTGTAGACGAGGAATACATGACACATCGCAATGAATATTATACCATTTCATGAAGCATAGGAATGAGATGCGATATCTCGTTTTAAGATGCATTAAAACTCTATTGCTTCGATACGTAGATATCTGCAAACGCTACTTCATAGGAAAAAAGTGTCGCACTTACATTCCATTGAAGTGAATAGGAGGAATACATGCCACTCCGCAATGAATATTATATCTTATCATGAAAGATAGGAATGAGATGCGATATCTCGTTTTAAGAAGCATTAGAATACTATTGCTTCGATACGTCGATATCTGCAAACACTATTTCCTAGCAAGGACGTGTCGCATTTACATTCTTTTGAAGTGTAGACGAGAATACATGACACTTCCCAATGAATATTATTCCTTATCTTGAAACACAGAAGTGAGATGCGATATCGGGTTGTAACTAGCATTAGAACTCTATTGCTGCGATACGTAGACATTTGCAAACGCTATTTCCTAGCATGGAAGTGTCGGGTTTACAGTCTTTTGAAGCGAATGCGAGGTATACATAACACTTCGCAATGAAGAATTTATCTTATCATGAAACATAGGTATGAGATACGATATCCCGTTTTAAGAAGCATGAGAACTCTATTGCTACGATACGTAGACATCTGCAAACGCTATTTCCTAGCAAGCAAGTGTCGCATTTACATTCTACTGGAGTGAATATGAGGTGTACATGACACTTCGCAATGAATATTACATCTTATCACGAAACATAGAAGAGAGATGCGATATCGCGTTTTAAGAAGCATTAGAACTCTATTGCCTCGACGCGTAGACATCTGCAGACGCTATTTCCTAGCATGGATGTGTCGCATTTATATACTTTTGAAGTGAATACGAGGTGTACATGACACTTCGCAATGAATATTATATCTTATCAGGAAACATAGATATGAGAGGCGATATCGCGTTTAGAGAAGCATTAGGACTCTATTGCTACGATACGTAGGCATCTGCAAACGCTATGTCCTAGCAAGGAATAGTCGCATTTACATTCTTTTGATGTGAATACGAGGTATACATGACACTTCGCAATGAATATTACATCTTATAATGAAACATAGAAATGAGATGCGATATCGCGATCTAAGAAGCATTAGAACTCTATTGCCTCGACGCGTAGACATCTGCAGTCGCTATTTCCCAGCATGGAAGTGTCGCATTTACATTCTTTTGTAGTGATTGCGAGGTATACATGACACTTCGCAATGAATATTATATCTTATCATGAAACATAGAAGAGAGATTCGATATCGCGTTCTAAGAAGCATTAGAACACTATGGCCTCGATGCGGAGACATCTGCAAAAGCTATTTCCTAGCAAGGAAGTGTCGCACTTACATTCTTTTGAAGTGAATACGAGGTATACATGACACTTCGCAGTGAATATTATATCTTATCACGAAACATAAAAATGAGATGCGATATCGCGATCTAAGAAGCATTAGAACTCTATTGCCTCAATTCGGAGATATCTGCAAGGGCTATTTCCTAGCATGGAAATGTCGCATTTAGATTCATCTGAAGTGAATTCGATGTATACATGACACTTCGGAATGAATATTATAACTTATCACGAAACATAGAAATGAGATGCGATATCGCGATTTAAGTAGCATTAGAACTCTATTGCTACGATACGTAGATATCTGCAAACGCTATTTCCTAGCAAGGAATAGTCGCATTTACATTCTTTTGAAGTGAATACGAGGTATACATGACACTTCGCAATGAATATTATATCTTATCACGAAACATATAAATGAGGTGTCATATCGGGATTTATGTATCATTAGAACGCTATTGCTACGATACGTAGACATCTGCAAACGCTATTTCCTAGCAAGCAATAGTAGCATTTACATTCTTTTGAAGTGAATACAAGGTATACATGACCATTGGCAATGAATATTCTTTCTTATCACGAAACATAGAAATGAGATGCGATATCGCGTTTTAAGAAGCATTAGAACTCTATTGCCTCGATGCGTAGACATCTGCAGACGCTATTTCCTAGCAAGGAAGTGTCGCATTTACATTCGTTTGGAGTGAATAGGAGGTATGCATGACATTTCGCAATGAATATTATATCTTCTCACGAAACGTAGAAATGAAATGCGACATCTCGTTTTAAGAAGCATTACGACTCTATTGCCTCAATGCGGAGATATCTGCAAGGGCTATTTCCTAGCAAGCAATAGTCGCATTTACATTCTTTTGAAGTGAATACGAGGGATACTAGACACTTCGCAATGAATACTATATCTTATCAGGAAACATAGAAGAGAGATGCGATATCGCGTTTTTAGAAGCATTAGAACTCCATTGCTACGATACGTAGGCATCTGCAAACGCTTCTTCCTGGCAAGGAAGACTCGCATTTACATTCGTTTGGAGAGAATACGAGGTATAAATGACACTTCGCAAAGAACATAATATCTTCTCGTGAAACATAGGAGTGAGATGCAATATCGCGTTTTAAGAAGCATTAGAGCTCTATTGCCTCGACGCGTAGAGTTCTGCAGACGCTATTTCCTAGCACGGAAGTGTCGCATTTACATTCTTTTGAAGTGAATACGAGGTGTACATGACACTTCGCAATGCATATTATATCTTATCACGAAACATATAAATGAGATGCGATATCGCGATTTGAGTAGGATTAGAACTCTATTGCTACGATTCGTAGACATCTGCAAACGCTATTTCCTAGCAAGGAATAGTCGGATTTACATTCAATTGAAGTGAATACGAGGTATGCATGACATTTCGCAATGAATATTATATCTTATCACGAAACATATAAGTGGGATGAGATATCGCGATTTAAGTAGCATTAGAACTCTATTGCTACGATACGTAGAAATCTGCAAACGCTATTTCCTAGCAAGCAATAGTCGCATTTACTTTCTTTTGAAGTGAATACGATGTGTATATGACACTTCGCACTGAATATTATATCTTATCACGAAACATGGAAATGAGATGCAATATCGCGATTTAAGTAGCATTCGAACTCTATTGCTACGATACGTAGACATCTGAATACGCTATTTCCAAGCATGGAAGTGTCGCATTTACATTCTTTTCTAGTGAATACGATGTGTACATCACACTTCCTAATGAATATTATACCTTATCACGAAACATAGAGGAGAGATGCGATATCCCGTGGTAAGAAGCATTAGAAGTCTATGGCCTGGATGCGGAGACATCTGCAAACGCTATTTCCTTGCATGGAAGTGTCGCACATACATTCTTTTGAAGTGAATACGAGGTATACATGACACTTCGCAATGAATATTATATCTTATCACGAAACATATAATTGAGATGCGATATCGCGATCTAAGAAGCATTAGAACTCTATTGCTACGATACGTTGGCATCTGCAAACGCTATTTCCTAGCAAGCAATAGTCGCATTTACATTCTTTTGAAGTGAACACGAGGTATACATGACACTTCGCAATGAATATTATATCTTATCATGAAACATAGAAGAGAGATGCGATATCGCGTTTTAAGAAGCATTAGAACTCTATTGCTGCGATACGTAGACATCTGCAAACGCTATTACCTAGCATGTAAGTGTGGCATTTACATTCTTTTGAAGTGAATACGAGGTATACGTGACACTTCGCAATGAATATTATATCTTATCGTGAAACATAGAAGTGAGTTGCGATATCGCGTTTTAAGGAGCATTAGAACTCCATTGCTACGATACGTAGACATTTGAATACGCTATTTCCTAGCAAGGAAGTGTCGCATTTTCATTCATTTGGAGAGAATACGAGGTATACATGACACTTCGCAATGAATATTATATCTTGTAATGAAACATAGAAGTGAGATGCGATATCGCGTTTTAAGAAGCATTAGAACTCTATTGCCTCGACGCGTAGACATCTGCAGACGCTATTTCCTAGCATGCAAGTGTCGCACTTACATTCTTTTGAAGTGAATTCGAGGTATACATGACACTTAGGAATGAATATTATAACTTATCACGAAACATAGAAATGAGATGCGATATCGCGATCTAAGAAGCATTAGAACTCTATTGCTACGATACGTAGGAATCTGCAAACGCTATTTCCTAGCAAGGGAGATTCGCATTTACATTCTCTTGAAGTGAATGCGAGGTATACATGACACTTCGCAATGAATATTATATCTTATCACGAAACATAGAAATGAGATGCGATATCGCGATTTATGTAGCATTAGAACTCTATTGCTACGATACGTAGGCATCTGTAAACGCTATTTCCTAACAAGCAATAGTCGCATTTACATTCTTTTGAAGTGAATTCGAGGTTTGCATCACACTTCGGAATGAATACTATAACATATCACGAAACGTAAGAAGCATTAGAACTCTATTGCTACGATACGTAGGCATCTGCAAACGCTATGCCCTAGCAAGGAATAGTCGCATTTACATTCCTTTGATGTGAATACGAGGTATACATGACACTTCGCAATGAACATTATATCTTATCATGAAACATAGAAGTGAGATGCGACATCGCGTTTTACGAAGCATTAGAACCCTATTGCCTCGATGCGGAGATATCTGCAAACGCTATTTCCTGGCATGGAAGTGTTTCATTCACATTCTTTTGAAGTGAATTCGAGGTATACATGAAACTTCGGAATGAATATTATAACTTATCACGAAACATAGAAATGAAATGTGACATCTCGTTTTAAGAAGCATTGGGACTCTTTTGCTACGATACGTTGACATCTGCAAACGCTATTTCCTAGGATGGAAACGTCGCATTTACATTCTTTTGAAGTGAATACGAGGTATACATGACACTTCGCAATGAATATTATATCTTATCACGAAACATATAAATGAGATGCGATATCGCGTTTTGTGAAGCAATAGAACTCCATTGCTACGATACGTAAATATCTGCAAACGCTATTTCCTAGCAAGGAAGATTCGCATTTACATTCCTTTGATGTGAATACGAGGTACACATGACACTTCGCAATGAATATTATATCTTATCATGAAACATAGAAATGAAATGCGACATCTCGTTTTAAGAAGCATTAGAACTCTATTGCCTCAATGCGGAGATATCTGCAAGGGCTATTTCCTAGCAAGGAAGTGTCGCATTTACATTCGTTTGGAGTGAATACGAGGTATACATGACAATTCGCAATGAATATTATATCTTATCATGAAGCATAGAAATGAGATGCGATATCGCGTTTTGAGAAGCATTAGAAACCGATTACTACGATACGTAGGCATCTGCAAACGCTATTTCCTAGCAAGGAAGATTCGCATTTACATTCTTTTGAAGTGAATACGAGGTATACATGACACATCGCAAAGAACATTATATCTTATCACGAAACATAGAAATGAGGTGTCATATCGCGATTGAAGTAGCATTAGAACGCTATTGCTACGATACGTAGACATCTGAATACGCCATTTCCTAGCAAGAAAGTGTCGCATTTACATTTGTTTGGAGAGAAGAGGAGGTATACATGGCACTTCGCAATGAATATTATATCTTATCATGAAACATAGAAGAGAGATTCGATATCGCGTTCTAAGAAGCATTAGAACTCTATTGCCTCGACGCGGAGACATCTGCAAACGTTATTTCCTAGCATGGAAGTGTCCAACTTACATTCTTTTGAAGTGAATACGAGGTATACATGACACTTCGCAATGAATATTATATCTTATCACGAAGCATATAAATGGGATGCGATATCGCGATTTAAGTAGCATTAGAACTCTATTGCCACGATACGTAGACATCTGAATACGCTATTTCCTAGCAAGGAAGTGTCGCATTTACATTCGTTTGGAGTGAATACGAGGTATACATGACAATTCGCAATGAATATTATATTAGTATCATGAAGCATAGAAATGAGATGCGATATCGCGTTTTGAGAAGCATTAGAACCCTATTACTACGATACGTAGGCATCTGCAAACGCTATTTCCTAGCAAGGAAGATTCGCATTTACATTCTTTTGAAGTGAATACGAGGTATACATGACACATCGCAATAAGTATTATATCTTATCATGAAGCTTAGAAATGAGATGCGATATCGCGTTTTGAGAACCATTAGAACCCTATTGCTACGATACGTAGGCATCTGCAAACGCCATTTCCCAGCAAGGAATAGTCGCATTTACATTCTTCTGAAGTGAATACGAGGTATACATGACACTTCGCAATAAATATTATATCTTATCATGAAACATAGAAGAGAGGTGCGATATCGCGTTTTAAGAAGCATTAGAACCCTATGGCCTCTATGCGGAGACATCTGCAAACGCTATTTCCTAGCACGGAAGTGTCGCACTTACATTCTTTTGAAGTGAATACGTGGTATACATGACACTTCGCAATGAATATTATATCTTATCACGAAACATATAAATGGGATGCGATATCGCGATATAAGAAGCATTAGAACTCCATTGCTACGATACGCAGACATCTGCAAACGCTATTTCCTAGCAAGGAAGATTCGCATTTACATTCTTTTGAAGTGAATACGAGGTATACATGACACTTCACAATGAACATTATATCTTATCATGTAACATAGAAATGAGATGCGATATCGCGTTTTGAGAAGCATTAGAACTCTATTGCTACGATACGTAGACATCTGCAAACGCTACGTCCTAGCAAGGAAGGTTCGCATTTACATTCTTTTGAAGTGAATACGAGGTATAAATGACACTTCAGACTGAATATTATAACTTATCACGAAACATAGAAATGAGATGCGATATCGCGATCTAAGAAGCATTAGAACTCCATTGCTACGATACGTAGGCATCTGCAAACGTTATTTCCTAGCAAGGAAGATTCCCATTTACATTCTTTTGAAGTGAATACGAGGTGTACATGACACTTCGCAATGAATATTATATCTTATCACGAAACATATAAATGAGATGCGAAATCGTGATTTAAGTAGCATCAGAACACTATTGCTACGATACGTAGACATCTGCAAACGCTATCTCCTAGCAAGCAATAGTCGCATTTACATTCTTTTGTAGTGAATACGAGGTATACATGACACTTCGCAATGAATAGTATATCTTATCATGAAACATAGAGAGAGATGGGATATCGCGATCTAAGAAGCATTAGAACCCTATTGCTACGATACTCAGGCACCTGCAAACGCTATTTCCTAGCAAGGAAGTGTCGCATTTACATTCGTTTGGAGTGAATACGAGGTATACATGACACTTCGCAATGAATATTATATCTTATTACCAAACATAGAAATGAAATGTGACATCTCGTTTTAAGAAGCATTAGGACCCTTTTGCTACGAAACGTAGACATCTGCAAACGCTATTTCCTAGGATGGAAACGTCGCATTTACATTCTTTTGAAATGAATACGAGGTATACATGACACTTCGCAATGAATATTATATCTTATCACGAAACATATAAATGAGATGCGATATCGCGATTTGAGTAGGATTAGAACTCTATTGCTACGATTCGTAGACATCTGCAAACGCTATTTCCTAGCAAGCAATAGTCGCATTTACATTCTTTTGAAGTGAACACGAGGTATACATGACACTTCGCAATGAATATTATATCTTATCATGAAACATAGAAGAGAGATGCGATATCGCGTTTTAAGAAGCATTAGAACTCTATTGCTACGATACGTAGACATTTGAATACGCTATTTCCTAGCAAGGAAGTGTCGCATTTTCATTCCTTTGGAGAGAATACGAGGTATACATGACACTTCGCAATGAATATTATATCTTATCATGAAACACAGAAGAGGGATGCGATATCGCGTTTTAAGAAGCATTAGAACTATACGGTCTCGATGCGGAGACATCTGCAAACGCTATTTCCTAGCAAGCAGTAGTCACATTTACATTCTTTTGTAGTGAATACGAGGTATACATGACATTTCGCAATGAATATTATATCTTATCACGAAACATATAAGTGGGATGCGATATCGCGATTTAAGTAGCATTGGAACTCTATTGCTACGATACGTAGACATCTGCAAACGCTATTTCCTAGCAAACAGTAGTCACATTTACATTCTTTTGTAGTGAATACGAGGTATACATGACATTTCGCAATGAATATTATATCTTATCACGAAACATAGAAATGAGATGCGATATCGCGATTTAAGTAGCATTAGAACTCTATTGCTACGATACGTAGACATCTGAATACGCTATTTCCTAGCAAGGAAGTGTCGCATTTACATTTGTTTGGAGTGAATAGGAGATATGCATGACACTTCGCAATGAATATTATATCTTATCACGAAACATATAAATGAGATGCGATATCACGATTTATGTAGCATTAGAACCCTATTGCTACGATACTCAGGCACCTGCAAACGCTATTTCCTAGCAAGGAAGTGTCGCATTTACATTCGTTTGGAGTGAATACGAGGTATACATGACACTTCGCAATGAATATTATATCTTATTACCAAACATAGAAATGAAATGTGACATCTCGTTTTAAGAAGCATTAGGACCCTTTTGCTACGAAACGTAGACATCTGCAAACGCTATTTCCTAGGATGGAAACGTCGCATTTACATTCTTTTGAAATGAATACGAGGTATACATGACACTTCGCAATGAATATTATATCTTATCACGAAACATATAAATGAGATGCGATATCGCGATTTGAGTAGGATTAGAACTCTATTGCTACGATTCGTAGACATCTGCAAACGCTATTTCCTAGCAAGCAATAGTCGCATTTACATTCTTTTGAAGTGAACACGAGGTATACATGACACTTCGCAATGAATATTATATCTTATCATGAAACATAGAAGAGAGATGCGATATCGCGTTTTAAGAAGCATTAGAACTCTATTGCTACGATACGTAGACATTTGAATACGCTATTTCCTAGCAAGGAAGTGTCGCATTTTCATTCCTTTGGAGAGAATACGAGGTATACATGACACTTCGCAATGAATATTATATCTTATCATGAAACACAGAAGAGGGATGCGATATCGCGTTTTAAGAAGCATTAGAACTATACGGTCTCGATGCGGAGACATCTGCAAACGCTATTTCCTAGCAAGCAGTAGTCACATTTACATTCTTTTGTAGTGAATACGAGGTATACATGACATTTCGCAATGAATATTATATCTTATCACGAAACATATAAGTGGGATGCGATATCGCGATTTAAGTAGCATTGGAACTCTATTGCTACGATACGTAGACATCTGCAAACGCTATTTCCTAGCAAACAGTAGTCACATTTACATTCTTTTGTAGTGAATACGAGGTATACATGACATTTCGCAATGAATATTATATCTTATCACGAAACATAGAAATGAGATGCGATATCGCGATTTAAGTAGCATTAGAACTCTATTGCTACGATACGTAGACATCTGAATACGCTATTTCCTAGCAAGGAAGTGTCGCATTTACATTTGTTTGGAGTGAATAGGAGATATGCATGACACTTCGCAATGAATATTATATCTTATCACGAAACATATAAATGAGATGCGATATCACGATTTATGTAGCATTAGAACTCTATTGCTACGATACGTAGGCATCTACAAACGCTATTTCCTAGCAAGCAATAGTCGCATTTACATTCTTTTGAAGTGAACACGAGGTATACATGACACTTCGCAATGAATATTATATCTTATCATGACACATAGAAATGAGATGCGATATCGCGTTTAAAGAAGCATTAGAACTGTATTGCATCGATATGCAGACATCTGGAGACTCTATTACGTCGCAAACAAGAGTGGGATTTACATTCTTTCGACGTGCAGACGAGATATACATAAAGGGTTGCATTGAATATTTCATCTTATCATGAGACAGAGAAATGAGATGCGATATCGCGTTTTATGAAGAATTAGAACACTATTGCTTCGATATATAGTGTGACGTGGTGACGTCACAAGGCTTGCTCCCCCCCCCCCCCTCCCTGCTTCGGTTAGACTAGCTCGCAGATCCCCACTCATGCGAGAAACTCGACACGGACAATCGCGATAGCTGTACTTGCGAGAAGCGTGAAATACGCGATGGTAGAACCACACCCCCCCCCCCGTTCTTTTCTCTCTCACCGTTCTATGGATTAGACTGGCGAGCTGATTGAAGAAGCGTCCCAGGAGACACCCCTTCGGCGGATTAAAATACCGTAGGTTAGCGGAAGGGCTGTGCGCCGAGGTAGCGTGACGGGCTCGACGGTGTAGGAGTCGGGAAGTGAGCAAGAAGAAACCCTGAAACCCGAGGGATACTCCTCCCTGCAACGATACGACCGTTGCCATAGCCCATGGAGTCGAACAGGATGGACTCCGGGTGTGAGAAGAACCTCCACCCCTCCCCTGAGCCCATGAAGAGGAAAATGCAAGATGCGCAGCGGAACTGCAGGTGAGCCGTGGAAAGCGCGGCGCACGACACGCACCGCAGTTCAAATAATCCAGAGGACCCCCTCTAGCCACACCAGAGGGGGCGATCAGGGAAGATCACCGAAATCCACCGATCGATGCCCCGAACAATACCGAAGCATATAGCCCTACCCAACCAAGGAGCCCAAAGGAGGATCTAAGAGGATGCGAATACCCCCAGCAAACCTATATAACGAGCTAGCCAGCATGAAGACAGCCTCTACTTCTTAGTGACTTCTTAGCGACTACTTAGAGACGACTTAGCGAAGACTTAGCGAAGACTTAGCGAGCAACCTAGCAAACGATTGTACGGAGCGATTTGGAGGAGAGAGAGAGAGAAAGAGAGAGAAGGACAGAGCGAGATCCAGAATTGTTGGAAGCGAGAGCGTGAGTCCTTATACGCTAGAGAGTCCCATTTTTTCCTGCCGCATTTCTGATATCGCGTATTGTATTTTGTATCGTATAACGGGTGGTGATCCCCGATCATTCGCGACGTGTCGTATAACATTTTCTAATCCCGCGTCGAGGCAATATAGAAAGAAGCCGTGAGTTCAGTATCCCGCAACCCTAATTTGCGCACTCGGCTAGAAGTAGTCGAGCGAAGGAGTATTTCGAAACTTCGAGGGTTATCTTGCACCGGGTTTCCCCGGGTTGTGTGGTCTACCAGTTTTGTTACTTCTTGAGTAGCTGGCGCCCAAAGAAATACTTTGTTCTGTACTTGGCGATGGCGAATCCGCGGACGGTCGCATCGCGCGGATACTTTGTACCCCGGATTAAATTCCTGCATAATCCTTTATTATTGGTTCTACATACCCCCTTTCTTGCGGCTTGTAACGGGAAAACACGTCACAGTAGACATCAAAGGACGCTATTCCGTTCCAAAGATGTGTGGGATTTACATTCTTTTGAAGTGTTGACAAGATATACATTACGCCTTGGTATATATTATTATATTGGTATAGCATCTTATCATGAAACATAGGAATGTGGTGCGATGCCACCTTTTATGAAGAGTTACAACACTATAGCTTCGATACGTAGACAAATAGAAACGCTATTCCGTCGGGAGGAAGTGTGGGGTTTACAGTCTCATCAAGTATTGACAAGATATAAATAACGCACTGCGTTGGACATTTCATCTAATCATGAGACATAGAAATGAGATGCTATAACGCGTTTCATGAAGCATTAGAACTCCATTGCTGCGATACTTAGACATCTAGAAACGCTATTCCGTCGCAAGTATGTGTGCGATTAACATTCTCTTGAAGTATTGGCGAGATACACAATACGGGTTGCATTGATTTACATCCTATCATGACAAACAACTACATTGCTACGGAATAGTGTTTCTAGATCCCTACGTATAGAATCAGTAGGGCTCCAATGCTTCTTAAAACGCGATAATGCATCTCATTTCTATGCTTCATGATAAGATACAATATACATTGTGGAGTGTTATGTATACCTTGTATTCAGTTCAAAAGAATGTAAATGCGACACTTCCTTGCTAGGAAATAGCGTTTCCAGATATCTACGTATCGATGCAATAGAGTCCTAATGCTTCTTAAATCGCGATATCGCATCTCATTTCAATGTTTCGTAATAAGATATAATATTCATTGTGTAATGTTATGTATACCTCGAATGCACTTCAATGGAATGTAAATGCGACACTTCCTTGCTAGGAAATAGCGTTTGCAGATTTCTACGTATATTAGCAATAGAGTTCTAATGCTTCTTAAAACGCGATATAGCTCCTCATTTCTATGCCTCATGATAAGATATAAGATTCGTTGCGAAGTGTTATGTACTCCATGTCTACACTTCAAATGAATGTAAATGCGACACATCCTTGCTAGGAAATCGCGTTTCCAGATGTCTACGTATCGAAACAATAGAGTTCTAGTGCTTCTTAAAACGAGATATCGCATCTCATTTCTCTGTTTCATGATAAGATATAATATTCATTGCGAAGTGTCATGTATACCTCGTATTCACTTCAAAAGAATGTAAATGCGACACTGCCTTGCTAGGAAATAGCGTTTCCAGATATCTACGTACCGTAGCAATGGATTTCTGATGCTTCTTAAAACGTGATATCGCATCTCATTTCTATGTTTCACGACAAGGTATAATATTCATTGCGAATTGTCATGTATAGCTCGTATTCACTTCAAAAGAATGCAAATGCGACACTTCCTTGCTAGGAAATAGCGTTTGCAGATGTCTACGTGTCGTAGCAATAGAGATCTAATGCATCTTAAAACGAGATGTCGCATCTCGTTCCTATGTTTCATGATAAGATATAATATTCTATGCGAAGTGTCATGTATGCCTCGTATTCACTTCAGAAGAATGTAAAAGCGACACTTCCTTGCTAAGGAATAGCGTCTCCAGATATCTACGTATCGTAGCAATAGAGGTCTAATACTGCTTAAAACGCGATATCGCATCTCACTTCTATGTTTCATGATAAGGTATAATATTCATTGCGAAGTGTCATGTATAACTCCTATTCACTTCAAAAGGATGTAAATGCGACACTTCCTTGTTTGGAAGTAGCGTTTGCAGATGTCTACGTATCGTAGCAATAGAGTTCTAAAACTTCTTAAAACACGATATCGCATCTCATTTCTATGTTTTATGATAAGATATAATGTTCATTGCGAAGTGTCATGTATACCACGTATTCACTTTAAAAGAATGTGAATGCGACACTTCCTTGCTAGGAAATGGCGTTTGCAGATGTCTTCGTATCGTAGAAATAGGGTTCTAACGCTTCTTAAAACGCGATATCGCATCTCATTTCTATGTTTGATGATAAGATATAATATTCATTGCGGAGTGTCATGTATATCTCATATTCACTTCAAAAGAATGTAAATGCGACACTTCCTTGCTAGGAAATGGCGTTTGCAGATGTCTTCGTATCGTAGAAATATAGTTCTAACACTTCTTAAAACGCGATATCGCATCTCATTTCTATGTTTCATGATAAGATATAATATTCATTGCGAAGTGACATGTATGCCTTCTATTCACGTCAAAAGAATGTAAATGCGACACTTCCTTGCTAGGAAATAGCGTTTGCAGATGTCTTCGTATGGTAGAAATAGATTTCTTATGCTTCTTAAAACGGGATATCGCATCTCAATTCTATGTTTCATGACAAGATATAATGTGCATTGCCAAGTGTCATGTTTTCCTCGTATTCACTTCAAAAGAATGTAAATGCGACACTTCCTTCCTAGGAAATAGCGACTGCAGATGTCTCCGTATCGAAGCAACAGAGTTCTAATGATTCTTAAAACGCGATATCGCATCTCATTTCTATGTTTCATGATAAGATGTAATATACATTCAGGAGTGTTATGTAAACCTCGCATTCACTTCAGAAGAATGTAAATGCGACACTACCTTGCTAGGAAATAGCGTTTGCAGATGTCTACGTATCGTAGCAATAGAGTTCTAACGATTCTTAGGACGCGATATCGCATCTCACTTATATGTTTCATGATAAGATATAATATTCATTGCGAAGTGTCATGTATACCTCGTGTTCACTTGAAAAGAATGTAAATGCGACACTTCTTTGCTAGGAATTAGCGTTTCCAGATGTCTACGTATCGAAACACTAGAGTTCTAATGCTTCCTAAAACGAGATGTCGCATCTCATTTCTCTGTTTCATGATAAGATATAATATTCATTGCGAAGTGTCATGTATAGCTCGAATTCACTTCAAAGGAATGTAAATGCGACACTTCCTTGCTAAGAAGTAGCGTTTCCAGATGTCTACGTATCGAAACAGTAAAGTTCTAATGCTTCTTAAAACGAGATGTCGCATCCCATTTCTCTGTTTCATGATAAGATATTATATCCATTGCGAAGTGTCATGTATACATCGTATTCACTTCAAAAGAATGTAAGTGCGACACTTCCTTGCTAGGAAATAGCATTTGCAGGTGTCTACGTATCGTAGCAATAGAGATCTAATGCATCTTAAAACGAGATGTCGCATCTCGTTTCTATGTTTCATGATAAGATATAATATTCATTGCGAAGTGTCATGTTTTCCTCGTATTCACCTCAAAAGAATGTGAATGCGACACATCCTTCCTAGGAAATAGCGTTTGCAGATGTCTCCGCATCGAGGCCATAGAGTTCTAATGCCTCTTAAAACGCGATATCGCATCTCACTTCTATGTTTCACGGTAAGATATAGTGTTCTTTGCGAAGAGCCATGTATACCTCGTATTCACTTCAAAAGATTGTAAATACGAATCTTCCTTGCTAGGAAATAGCGTTTGCAGATGCCTACGTATCGTAGCAATAGAGTTCTAACGCTACTTAAATCGCGATATCGCACCTCACTTCTATGTTTCATGATAAGATATAATATTCATTGCAAAGTGTCATGTATACCTCGTATTCACTTCAAAAGAATGTAAGTGCGACTATTCCTTGCTAGGAAATAGCGTTTGCAGATGTCTACGTATCGAAGCAAAAGAGTCCTAAAGCTTCTTAAATCGCGATATCGCATCCCATTGCTATCTTTCATGATAAGATATAATTTTCGTTGCGTAGTGTCACGTATACCTCGTCTACACTTCAAAAGAATGTAAATGCGACACTTCCTTGCTAGGAAATAGCGTTGCCAGATGTCTACGTATCGAAGATATATAGTTCTAATGCTCCTTTAAACGCGATATTGCATCTCAATTCTGTTTCATGATAAGTTATAGTTTTCATTGCGATGTGTTACGTATACCTCGCCTAAAATTCAAATGAATGTAAGTGCCACACTACCTTGCTAGGAAATAGCGTTCGCAGATGTCTATGTATCGAAGCAATAGAGTTCCAATGCTTCTTAAAACGCGATATTGCATCTCACTTCTATGTTTCATGATAAGATATAATATTCATTGCGAAGTGTCATGTATACCTCGTATTCACTTCAGAAGAATGTAAGTGCGACACTTCCATGCTAGGAAATAGCGTTTGCAGATGTCTCCGCATCGAGGCCATAGGGTTCTAAAGCTTCTTAGAACCCGATATCGCATCTCTCTTCTATGTTTCATGATAAGATATAATATTCATTGCGAAGTGTCATGTATACCTCGTATTCACTTCAAAAGGATGTAAATGCGACACTTTCTTGCTAGGAAATAGCGTCTCAAGATGACTACGTATGGAAACAATAGAGTTCTAATACTTCTTAAAACGAGATGTCGCATTTCATATCTGTGTTTCATGATAAGATATAATATTCATTGCGAAGTGTCATGTATACCTCGTATTCGCTTCAATGGAATGTAAATGCGACATTTCCTTGCTGGGAAATAACATTTGCAGATGTCTACGCATCGCAGCAATAGAGTTCTAATGCTTCTTAGAACGCGATATCGCATCTTACTTCTATGTTTCATGATAAGATATAATATTCATTGCGAAGTGTCATGTATACCTCGTATTCAGTCCAAAAGAATGTAAATGGGACACTTGCATGCTAGGAAATAGCGTTTGCTGATGTCTACGTATCGTAGCAATAGAGTTCTAATGCTTCTTAAAACGCGATATCGCATCTCACTTCTATGTTTCATGATAAGATATAATATTCATTGCGAAGTGTCATGTATACCTCGTATTCGCTTCAATGGAATGTAAATGCGACATTTCCTTGCTGGGAAATAACATTTGCAGATGTCTACGCATCGTAGCAATAGAGTTCTAATGCTTCTTAGAACGCGATATCGCATCTTACTTTTATGTTCCATGATAAGATATAATATACATTGCGAAGTGTCATGTATACCACGTATTCACTTCAAAAGAATGTAAATGCGACACTTCCATGCTAGGAAATAGCGTTTGCCGATGTCTACGTATCGTAGCAATAGAGTTCTAATGCTACTTAAAACGAGATGTCGCATTTCATTTCTATGTTTCGTGATAAGATATAATATTCATTGTGGAGTGTTATGTATACCTCGTATTCACTTCAAAAGAATGTAAATGCGACTCTTCCGTGCTAGGAAATAGCGTTTCCAGATGACCACGTATCGAAAGAATAGAATTCTAATACTTCTCAAAGCGCGATATCGCATCTCACTTCTATGTTTCATGATAAGATATAATATTCATTGCGAAGTGTCATGTATACCTCGTATTCAGTTCAAAAGAATGTAAATGCGACGCTTCCATGCTAGGAAATAGCGTTTGCGGGTGTCTACGTATCGTAGCAATAGAGCTCTAGTGCTTCTTAAAACGCGATATCGCATCTCACTTCTATGTTTCATGATAAGATATAATATTCATTGCGAAGTGTCATGTATACCTCGTATTCGCTTCAATGGAATGTAAATGCGACATTTCCTTGCTAGGAAATAACATTTGCAGATGTTTACGCATCGTAGCAATAGAGTTCTAATGCTTCTCAAAACGAGATGTCGCATCTCACTTCTATGTTTCATGATAAGATATAATATTCATTGCGAAGTGTCATGTATACCTCGTATTCGCTTCAATGGAATGAAAATGCGACATTTCCTTGCTAGGAAATAGCGTTTGCGGATGTCTACGCATCGTAGCAATAGAGTTCTAATGCTTCTTAGAACGCGATATCGCATCTCACTTCTATGTTTCATGATAAGATATAATATTGATTGCGAAGTGTCATGTATACCTCGTATTCACTTCAAAGGAATGTAAATGCGACACTTCCGTGCTAGGAAATAGCGTTTCCAGATGACCACGTATCGAAAGAATAGAGTTCTAATACTTCTCAAAGCGCAATATCGCATCTCACTTCTATGTTTCATGATTAGATATAATATTCATTGCGAAGTGTCATGTATACCTCGTATTCACTTCAAAAGAATGTAAATGCGACACTTGCATGCTAGGAAATAGCGTTTGCGGATGTCTACGTATCGTAGCAATAGAGTTCTAATGCTTCTTAGAACGCGATATCGCATCTCACTTCTATGTTTTATGATAAGATATAATATTCATGGCGAGGTGTCATGTATACCTCGTACTCACTTCAAAAGAATATAAATGCGACACTTCCGTGGCTAGGAAATAGCGTTTCCAGATGACCACGTATCGAAAGAATAGAGTTCTAATACTTCTCAAAGCGCGATATCGCATCTCACTTCTATGTTTCATGATAAGATATAATATTCATTGCGAAGTGTCATGTATACCTCGTATTCAGTTCAAAAGAATGTAAGTGCGACACTTGCCTGCTAGGAAATAGCGTTTGCGGATGTCTACGCATCGTAGCAATAGAGTTCTAATGCTTCTTAAAACGCGATATTGCATCTCACTTCTATGTTTCATGATAAGATATAATATTCATTGCGAAGTGTCATGTATACATCGTATTCTCTTCAAAAGAATGTAAATGCGACACTTCCATGCTAGGAAATAGCGTTTGCGGGTGTCTACGTATCGTAGCAATAGAGCTCTAATGCTTCTTAAAACACGATATCGCATCTCACTTCTATGTTTCATGATAAGATATAATATTCATTGCGAAGTGTCATGTATACCTCGTATTCAGTTCAAAAGAATGTAAATGCGACGCTTCCATGCTAGGAAATAGCGTTTCCAGATGACCACGTATCGAAAGAATAGAGTTCTAATAATTCTCAAAACGAGATGTCGCATCTCACTTCCATGTTTCATGATAAGATATAGTATCCATTGCGAAGTGTCATGTATACCTCGTATTCGCTTCAGTGTAATGTAAATGCGACATTTCCTTGCTAGGAAATAACATTTGCAGATGTTTACGCATCGTAGCAATAGAGTTCTAATGCTTCTCAAAACGAGATGTCGCATCTCACTTCTATGTTTCATGATAAGATATAATATTCATTGCGAAGTGTCATGTATACCTCGTATTCAGTTCAAAAGAATGTAAATGGGACACTTGCATGCTAGGAAATAGCGTTTGCTGATGTCTACGTATCGTAGCAATAGAGTTCTAATGCTTCTTAAAACGCAATATCGCATCTCACTTCTATGTTTCATGATAAGATATAATATTCATTGCGAAGTGTCATGTATACCTCGTATTCGCTTCAATGGAATGTAAATGCGACATTTCCTTGCTGGGAAATAACATTTGCAGATGTCTACGCATCGTAGCAATAGAGTTCTAATGCTTCTTAGAACGCGATATCGCATCTTACTTCTATGTTTCATGATAAGATATAATATACATTGCGAAGTGTCATGTATACCACGTATTCACTTCAAAAGAATGTAAATGCGACACTTCCATGCTAGGAAATAGCGTTTGCCGATGTCTACGTATCGTAGCAATAGAGTTCTAATGCTACTTAAAACGAGATGTCGCATTTCATTTCCATGTTTCGTGATAAGATATAATATTCATTGTGGAGTGTTATGTATACCTCGTATTCACTTCAAAAGAATGTAAATGCGACACTTCCTTGCTCGGAAATAGCGTTTCCAGATGACCACGTATCGAAAGAATAGTGTTCTAATACTTCTCAAAGCGCGATATCGCATCTCACTTCTATGTTTCATGATAAGATATAATATTCATTGCGAAGTGTCATGTATACATCGTATTCTCTTCAAAAGAATGTAAATGCGACACTTCCATGTTAGGAAATAGCGTTTGCGGGTGTCTACGTATCGTAGCAATACAGCTCCAATCCTACTTAAAACGCGATATCGCATCTCACTTCTATGTTTCATGATAAGATATAATATTCATTGCGAAGTGTCATGTATACCTCATATTCGCTTCAAAAGAATGTAAATGCGACTCTTCCGTGCTAGGAAATAGCGTTTCCAGATGACCACGTATCGAAAGAATAGAATTCTAATACTTCTCAAAGCGCGATATCGCATCTCACTTCTATGTTTCATGATAAGATATAATATTCATTGCGAAGTGTCATGTATACCTCGTATTCAGTTCAAAAGAATGTAAATGCGACGCTTCCATGCTAGGAAATAGCGTTTGCGGGTGTCTACGTATCGTAGCAATAGAGCTCTAGTGCTTCTTAAAACGCGATATCGCATCTCACTTCTATGTTTCATGATAAGATATAATATTCATTGCGAAGTGTCATGTATACCTCGTATTCACTTCAAAAGAACGTAAATGCGACACTTCCGTGCTAGGAAATAGCGTTTCCAGATGACCACGTATCGAAAGAATAGAGTTCTAATACTTCTCAAAACGAGATGTCGCATCTCACTTCCATGTTTCATGATAAGATATAGTATCCATTGCGAAGTGTCATGTATACCTCGTATTCGCTTCAATGGAATGTAAATGCGACATTTCCTTGCTAGGAAATAACATTTGCAGATGTTTACGCATCGTAGCAATAGAGTTCTAATGCTTCTCAAAACGAGATGTCGCATCTCATTTCTATGTTTCATGATAAGATATAATATCCATTGCGAAGTGTCATGTATACCTCGTATTCGCTTCAATGGAATGAAAATGCGACATTTCCTTGCTAGGAAATAGCGTTTGCGGATGTCTACGCATCGTAGCAATAGAGTTTTAATGCTTCTTAGAACGCGATATCGCATTTCACTTCTATGTTTCATGATAAGATATAATATACATAGCGAAGTGTCATGTATACCACGTATTCACTTCAAAAGAATGTAAATGCGACACTTCCGTGCTAGGATATAGCGTTTCCAGATGACCACGTATCGAAAGAATAGAGTTCTAATGCTTCTCAAAGCGCGATATCGCATCTCACTTCTACGTTTCATGATAAGATATAATATTCAGTGCGAAGTGTCATGTATACCTCGTATTCACTTCAAAAGATCGTAAATGCGACACTTCCGTGCTAGGAAATAGCGTTTCCAGATGACCACGTATCGAAAGAATAGAGTTCTAATACTTCTTAAAACGAGATGTCGCATCTCATTCCTACGTTTCATGATAAGATATAATATCCATTGCGAAGTGTCACGTATACCTCGTATTCGCTTCAATGGAATGTAAATGCGACATTTCCTTGCTAGGAAATAACATTTGCAGATGTCTACGCATCGTAGCAATAGAGCTCTAATGCTTCTTAAAACGCGATATCGCATCTCACATCTATGTTTCATGATAAGATATAATATTCATTGCGAAGTGTCATGTATACCTCGCATTCACTTCAAAAGAACGTAAATGCGACACTTCCGTGCTAGGAAATAGCGTTTCCAGATGACCACGTATCGAAAGAATAGAGTTCTAATACTTCTCAAAACGAGATGTCGCATCTCATTTCTATGTTTCATGATAAGATATAACATCCAGTGCGAAGTGTCATGTATACCTCGTATTCACTTCAAAAGAATGTAAATCCGACACTTGCATGCTAGGAAATATCGTTTGCGGATGTCTACGTATCGTAGCAATAGAGTTCTAATGCTTCTTAGAACCCGATATCGCATCTCACTTCTATGTTTCATGATAAGATATAATATTCATTGCGAAGTGTCATGTATACCTCGTATTCACTTCAAAAGAATGTAAATGCGACACTTGCATGCTAGGAAATAGCGTTTGCGGATGTCTACGTATCGTAGCAATAGAGTTCTAATGCTTCTTAGAACGCGATATCGCATCTCACTTCTATGTTTCATGATAAGATATAATATTGATTGCGAAGTGCCATGTATACCTCGTATTCACTTCAAAAGATTGTAAATGCGACACTTCCGTGCTAGGAAATAGCGTTTCCAGATGACCACGTATGGTAAGACTAGAGTTCTAATTCTTCCTAAAACAAGATGTCGCATCTCATTTCTATGTTTCATGATAAGATATAATATTCATTGCGAAGTGTCATGTATACCTCGTATTCATTTCAAAAGGATGTAAATGCGACACTTCCTTGCTAGGAAATAGCGTCTCAAGATGACTACGTATGGAAACAATAGAGTTCTAATACCTCTTAAAACGAGATGTCGCATTTCATATCTGTGTTTCATGATAAGATATAATATTCATTGCGAAGTGTCATGTATACCTCGTATTCTCTACAAAAGAATGTAAATGCGACACTTGCATGCTAGGAAATAGCGTTTGCGGATGTCTACGTATCGTAGCAATAGAGTTCTAATGCTTCTTAAAACGCGATATCGCATCTCACTTCTATGTTTCATGATAAGATATAATATTCATTGCGAAGTGTCATGTATACATCGTATTCACTTCAAAATAATGTAAATGCGACACTTCCATGCTAGGAAATAGCGTTTACAGATGTCTACGCATCGTAGCAATAGAGTTCTAATGCTACTTAAAACGAGATGTCGCATTTCATTTCTATGTTTCGTGATAAGATGTAATATTCATTGTGGAGTGTTATGTATACTTCGTATTCACTTCAAAAGAATGTAAATGCGACACTTCCTTGCTAGGATATAACATTTGCAGATATCTACGCCTCGTAGCAATAGAGTTCTAATGCTTCTTAGAACGCCATATCGCATCTCTCTTCTATGTTTCATGGTAAGATATAATATTCATTGCGAAGTGTCATGTATACCTCGTATTCAGTTCAAAAGAATGTAAGTGCGACACTTGCCTGCTAGGAAATAGCGTTTGCGGATGTCTACGCATCGTAGCAATAGAGTTCTAATGCTTCTTAAAACGCGATATTGCATCTCACTTCTATGTCTCATGATAAGATATAATATACATTGCGAAGTGTCATGTATACCATGTATTCACTTCTAAAGAATGTAAATGCGACACTGCCGTGCTAGGATATAGCGTTTCCAGATGACCACGTATTGAAAGAATAGAGTTCTAATGCCTCTCAAAGCGCGATATCGCATCTCACTTCTATGTTTCATGATAAGATATAATATTCATTGCGAAGTGTCATGTATACCTCGTATTCACTTCAAAAGAATGTAAATCCGACACTTGCATGCTAGGAAATATCGTTTGCGGATGTTTACGTATCGTAGCAATAGAGTTCTAATGCTTCTTAGAACCCGATATCGCATCTCACTTCTATGTTTCATGATAAGATATAATATTCATTGCGAAGTGTCATGTATACCTCGTATTCACTTCAAAAGAATGTAAATGCGACACTTGCATGCTAGGAAATAGCGTTTGCGGATGTCTACGTATCGTAGCAATAGAGTTCTAATGCTTCTTAGAACGCGATATCGCATCTCACTTCTATGTTTCATGATAAGATATAATATTGATTGCGAAGTGCCATGTATACCTCGTATTCACTTCAAAAGGTTGTAAATGCGACACTTCCGTGCTAGGAAATAGCGTTTCCAGATGACCACGTATGGTAAGACTAGAGTTCTAATTCTTCCTAAAACAAGATGTCGCATCTCATTTCTATGTTTCATGATAAGATATAATATTCATTGCGAAGTGTCATGTATACCTCGTATTCATTTCAAAAGGATGTAAATGCGACACTTCCTTGCTAGGAAATAGCGTCTCAAGATGACTACGTATGGAAACAATAGAGTTCTAATACTTCTTAAAACGAGATGTCGCATTTCATATTTGTGTTTCTTGATAAGTTATAATATTCATTGCGAAGTGTCATGTATACCTCGTATTCTCTACAAAAGAATGTAAATGCGACACTTGCATGCTAGGAAATAGCGTTTGCGGATGTCTACGTATCGTGGCAATAGAGTTCTAATGCTTCTTAAAACGCGATATCGCATCTCACTTCTATGTTTCATGATAAGATATAATATTCATTGCGAAGTGTCATGTATACATCGTATTCACTTCAAAATAATGTAAATGCGACACTTCCATGCTAGGAAATAGCGTTTACAGATGTCTACGCATCGTAGCAATAGAGTTCTAATGCTACTTAAAACGAGATGTCGCATTTCATTTCTATGTTTCGTGATAAGATATAATATTCATTGTGGAGTGTTATGTATACCTCGTATTCACTTCAAAAGAATGTAAATGCGACACTTCCTTGCTAGGAGATAACATTTGCAGATATCTACGCCTCGTAGCAATAGAGTTCTAATGCTTCTTAGAACGCGATATCGCATCTCTCTTCTATGTTTCATGGTAAGATATAATATTCATTGCGAAGTGTCATGTATACCTCGTATTCACTTCAAAAGAATGTAAATGCGACACTTCCGTGCTAGGAAATAGCGTTTCCAGATGACCACGTATGGTAAGACTAGAGTTCTAATTCTTCCTAAAACAAGATGTCGCATCTCATTTCTATGTTTCATGATAAGATATAATATTCATTGCGAAGTGACATGTATACCCCGTATTCACTTCAAAAGGATGTAAATGCGACACTTCCTTGCTAGGAAATAGCGTTTCAAGATGACTACGTATGGAAACAATAGAGTTCTAATACTTCTTAAAACGCGATATCGCATCTCATTTCTATGTTTCATGATAAGATATAATATTCATTGCGAAGAGTCATGTATACATCGTATTCACTTCAAAAGAATGTAAATGCGACACTTCCATGCTAGGAAATAGCGTTTGCCGATGTCTACGTATCGTAGCAATAGGGTTCTAATGCTACTTAAAACGAGATGTCGCATTTCATTTCTATGTTTCGTGATAAGATATAATATTCATTGTGGAGTGTTATGTATACCTCGTATTCACTTCAAAAGAATGTAAATGCGACACTTCCTTGCTAGGAAATAACATTTGCAGATGTCTACGCATCGTAGCAATAGAGTTCTAATGCTTCTTAGAACGCGATATCGCATCTCACTTCTATGTTTCATGATAAGATATAATATTAATGGCGAGGTGTCATGTATACCTCGTACTCACTTCAAAAGAATATAAATGCGACACTTCCGTGGCTAGGAAATAGCGTTTCCAGATGACCACGTATCGAAAGAATAGAGTTCTAATACTTCTCAAAGCGCGATATCGCATCTCACTTCTATGTTTCATGATAAGATATAATATTCATTGCGAAGTGTCATGTATACCTCGTATTCACTTCAAAAGAATGTAAATCCGACACTTGCATGCTAGGAAATATCGTTTGCGGATGTCTACGTATCGTAGCAATAGAGTTCTAATGCTTCTTAGAACCCGATATCGCATCTCACTTCTATGTTTCATGATAAGATATAATATTGATTGCGAAGTGCCATGTATACCTCGTATTCACTTCAAAAGATTGTAAATGCGACACTTCCGTGCTAGGAAATAGCGTTTCCAGATGACCACGTATGGTAAGACTAGAGTTCTAATTCTTCCTAAAACAAGATGTCGCATCTCATTTCTATGTTTCATGATAAGATATAATATTCATTGCGAAGTGTCATGTATACCTCGTATTCATTTCAAAAGGATGTAAATGCGACACTTCCTTGCTAGGAAATAGCGTCTCAAGATGACTACGTATGGAAACAATAGAGTTCTAATACTTCTTAAAACGAGATGTCGCATTTCATATCTGTGTTTCATGATAAGATATAATATTCATTGCGAAGTGTCATGTATACCTCGTATTCTCTACAAAAGAATGTAAATGCGACACTTGCATGCTAGGAAATAGCGTTTGCGGATGTCTACGTATCGTGGCAATAGATTTCTAATGCTTCTTAAAACGCGATATCGCATCTCACTTCTATGTTTCATGATAAGATATAATATTCATTGCGAAGTGTCATGTATACATCGTATTCACTTCAAAATAATGTAAATGCGACACTTCCATGCTAGGAAATAGCGTTTACTGATGTCTACGCATCGTAGCAATAGAGTTCTAATGCTACTTAAAACGAGATGTCGCATTTCATTTCTATGTTTCGTGATAAGATATAATATTCATTGTGGAGTGTTATGTATACCTCGTATTCACTTCAAAAGAATGTAAATGCGACACTTCCTTCCTAGGAGATAACATTTGCAGATATCTACGCCTCGTAGCAATAGAGTTCTAATGCTTCTTAGAACGCGAAATCGCATCTCTCTTCTATGTTTCATGGTAAGATATAATATTCATTGCGAAGTGTCATGTATACCTCGTATTCACTTCGAAAGAATGTAAATGCGACACTTCCGTGCTAGGAAATAGCGTTTCCAGATGACCACGTATGGTAAGACTAGAGTTCTAATTCTTCCTAAAACAAGATGTCGCATCTCATTTCTATGTTTCATGATAAGATATAATATTCATTGCGAAGTGACATGTATACCCCGTATTCACTTCAAAAGGATGTAAATGCGACACTTCCTTGCTAGGAAATAGCGTTTCAAGATGACTACGTATGGAAACAATAGAGTTCTAATACTTCTTAAAACGCGATATCGCATCTCTCTTCTATGTTTCATGGTAAGATATAGTATTCATTGCGAAGTGTCATGTATACCTCCAATTCACTCCAAACGAATGTAACTGCGACAATTGGTTGTTGGGAAATAGCGTTTGCAGATGCCTACGCATCGTAGCAATAGTGTTCTAATGCTACTTAAATCGCGATATCGCATCTCATTTCTATGTTTCGCGATAAGAAAGAATATTCTTTGCGAATGGTCATGTATACCTTGTATTCACTTCAAAAGAATGTAAATGCGACTATTGAGTGATAGGAAATAGCGTTTAAGATGTCTACGTATATTAGCAATAGATTTCTAATGCTTCTCGAAACGCGATATAGCACCTCATTCCTATGTTTCATGATAAGATATAATATTCATTGCGAAGTGTCATGTATTCCTCGTATTCACTTCAAAAGAATGTAAATGCGACACTTCCATGCTAGGAAATAGCGTTTGCAGATGTCTACGTATCTTAGCATTAGAGTTCTAATACTTCTTAAAACGCGATATCGCATCTCACTTCTATGTTTCATGATAAGATATAATATTCATAGCGGAGTGGTATGTATACATCGTCTACACTTCAAAAGAATGTGAATGCCACACTTCCTTGCTAGGAAATAGCGTTTCCCCATGTCTACATATGGAAGCAATAGAGTTCTAATTCTTCTTAAAGCGCGATATCGCGTCTCATTTCTATGTTTCATGATAGGATATAATATTCATAGCGAAGTGTTATGTATACATCGTCTACACATCAAAAAAATGTGAATGCCACACTACCTTGCTTGGAAGTAGCGTTTCCACATGTCTACGTATCGAAGCAATAGAGTGCTAATGCTTCCTAAAACGTGATATCGCATTTCATTTCTATGTTTCATGATAAGATATAATATTCATTGCGAAGAGTCATGTATACATCGTATTCACTTCAAAAGAATATAAATGCGACACTTCCATGCTAGGAAATAGCGTTTGCCGATGTCTACGTATCGTAGCAATAGAGTTCTAATGCTACTTAAAACGAGATGTCGCATTTCATTTCTATGTTTCGTGATAAGATATAATATTCATTGTGGAGTGTTATGTATACCTCGTATTCACTTCAAAAGAATGTAAATGCGACACTTCCTTGCTCGGAAATAACATTTGCAGGTGTCTACGCATCGTAGCAATAGAGTTCTAATGCTTCTTAGAACGCGATATCGCATCTCACTTCTATGTTTCATGATAAGATATAATATTCATGGCGAGGTGTCATGTATACCTCGTACTCACTTCAAAAGAATATAAATGCGACACTTCCGTGGCTAGGAAATAGCGTTTCCAGATGACCACGTATCGAAAGAATAGAGTTCTAATACTTCTCAAAGCGCGATATCGCATCTCACTTCTATGTTTCATGATAAGATATAATATTCATTGCGAAGTGTCATGTATACCTCGTATTCACTTCAAAAGAATGTAAATGCGACACTTGCATGCTAGGAAATAGCGTTTGCGGATGTCTACGTATCGTAGCAATAGAGTTCTTATGCTTCTTAGAACGCGATATCGCATCTCACTTCTATGTTTCATGATAAGATATAATATTGATTGCGAAGTGCCATGTATACCTCGTATTCACTTCAAAAGATTGTAAATGCGACACTTCCGTGCTAGGAAATAGCGTTTCCAGATGACCACGTATCGAAAGAATAGAGTTCTAATACTTCTCAAAGCGCGATATCGCATCTCACATCTATGTTTCATGATCAGATATAATATTCATTGCGAAGTGTCATGTATACCTCGTATTCAGTTCAAAAGAATGTAAGTGCGACACTTGCCTGCTAGGAAATAGCGTTTGCGGATGTCTACGCATCGTAGCAATAGAGTACTAATGCTTCTTAAAACGCGATATTGCATCTCACTTCTATGTTTCATGATAAGATATAATATTCATTGCGAAGTGTCATGTATACTTCGTATTCTCTTCAAAAGAATGTAAATGCGACACTTCCATGCTAGGAAATAGCGTTTGCGGGTGTCTACGTATCGTAGCAATAGAGCTCTAATCCTTCTTAAAACACGATATCGCATCTCACTTCTATGTTCCATGATAAGATATAATATTCATTGCGAAGTGTCATGTATACCTCGTATTCAGTTCAAAAGAATGTAAATGCGACGCTTCCATGCTAGGAAATAGCGTTTGCGGGTGTCTACGTATCGTAGCAATAAAGCTCTAATGCTTCTTAAAACGCGATATTGCATCTCACTTCTATGTTTCATGATAAGATATAATATTCATTGCGAAGTGTCATGTATACCTCGTATTCAGTTCAAAAGAATGTAAGTGCGACACTTGCCTGCTAGGAAATAGCGTTTGCGGATGTCTACGCATCGTAGCAATAGAGTTCTAATGCTTCTTAAAACGCGATATTGCATCTCACTTCTATGTTTCATGATAAGATATAATATTCATTGCGAAGTGTCATGTATACCTCGTATTCATTTCAAAAGGATGTAAATGCGACACTTCCTTGCTAGGAAATAGCGTCTCAAGATGACTACGTATGGAAACAATAGAGTTCTAATACTTCTTAAAACGAGATGTCGCATTTCATATTTGTGTTTCTTGATAAGTTATAATATTCATTGCGAAGTGTCATGTATACCTCGTATTCTCTACAAAGAATGTAAATGCGACACTTGCATGCTAGGAAATAGCGTTTGCGGATGTCTACGTATCGTGGCAATAGAGTTCTAATGCTTCTTAAAACGCGATATCGCATCTCACTTCTATGTTTCATGATAAGATATAATATTCATTGCGAAGTGTCATGTATACATCGTATTCACTTCAAAATAATGTAAATGCGACACTTCCATGCTAGGAAATAGCGTTTACAGATGTCTACGCATCGTAGCAATAGAGTTCTAATGCTACTTAAAACGAGATGTCGCATTTCATTTCTATGTTTCGTGATAAGATATAATATTCATTGTGGAGTGTTATGTATACCTCGTATTCACTTCAAAAGAATGTAAATGCGACACTTCCTTGCTAGGAGATAACATTTGCAGATATCTACGCCTCGTAGCAATAGAGTTCTAATGCTTCTTAGAACGCGATATCGCATCTCTCTTCTATGTTTCATGGTAAGATATAATATTCATTGCGAAGTGTCATGTATACCTCGTATTCACTTCAAAAGAATGTAAATGCGACACTTCCGTGCTAGGATATAGCGTTTCCAGATGACCACGTATTGAAAGAATAGAGTTCTAATGCCTCTCAAAGCGCGATATCGCATCTCACTTCTATGTTTCATGATAAGATATAATATTCATTGCGAAGTGTCATGTATACCTCGTATTCACTTCAAAAGAATGTAAATGCGACACTTGCATGCTAGAAAATAGCGTTTGCGGATGTCTACGTATCGTAGCAATAGAGTTCTTATGCTTCTTAGAACGCGATATCGCATCTCACTTCTATGTTTCATGATAAGATATAATATTGATTGCGAAGTGCCATGTATACCTCGTATTCACTTCAAAAGATTGTAAATGCGACACTTCCGTGCTAGGAAATAGCGTTTCCAGATGACCACGTATCGAAAGAATAGAGTTCTAATACTTCTCAAAGCGCGATATCGCATCTCACATCTATGTTTCATGATCAGATATAATATTCATTGCGAAGTGTCATGTATACCTCGTATTCAGTTCAAAAGAATGTAAGTGCGACACTTGCCTGCTAGGAAATAGCGTTTGCGGATGTCTACGCATCGTAGCAATAGAGTACTAATGCTTCTTAAAAACGCGATATTGCATCTCACTTCTATGTTTCATGATAAGATATAATATTCATTGCGAAGTGTCATGTATACTTCGTATTCTCTTCAAAAGAATGTAAATGCGACACTTCCATGCTAGGAAATAGCGTTTGCGGGTGTCTACGTATCGTAGCAATAGAGCTCTAATGCTTCTTAAAACACGATATCGCATCTCACTTCTATGTTCCATGATAAGATATAATATTCATTGCGAAGTGTCATGTATACCTCGTATTCAGTTCAAAAGAATGTAAATGCGACGCTTCCATGCTAGGAAATAGCGTTTGCGGGTGTCTACGTATCGTAGCAATAGAGCTCTAATGCTTCTTAAAACGCGATATCGCATCTCACTTCTATGTCTCATGATAAGATATAATATACATTGCGAAGTGTCATGTATACCATGTATTCACTTCTAAAGAATGTAAATGCGACACTGCCGTGCTAGGATATAGCGTTTCCAGATGACCACGTATTGAAAGAATAGAGTTCTAATGCCTCTCAAAGCGCGATATCGCATCTCACTTCTATGTTTCATGATAAGATATAATATTCATTGCGAAGTGTCATGTATACCTCGTATTCACTTCAAAAGAATGTAAGTGCGACACTTGCATGCTAGGAAATAGCGTTTGCGGATGTCTACGTATCGTAGCAATAGAGTTCTTATGCTTCTTAGAACGCGATATCGCATCTCACTTCTATGTTTCATGATAAGATATAATATTCATTGCGAAGAGTCATGTATACATCGTATTCACTTCAAAAGAATGTAAATGCGACACTTCCATGCTAGGAAATAGCGTTTGCCGATGTCTACGTATCGTAGCAATAGAGTTCTAATGCTACTTAAAACGAGATGTCGCATTTCATTTCTATGTTTCGTGATAAGATATAATATTCATTGTGGAGTGTTATGTATACCTCGTATTCACTTCAAAAGAATGTAAATGCGACACTTCCTTGCTCGGAAATAACATTTGCAGATGTCTACGCATCGTAGCAATAGAGTTCTAATGCTTCTTAGAACGCGATATCGCATCTCACTTCTATGTTTCATGATAAGATATAATATTCATGGCGAGGTGTCATGTATACCTCGTACTCACTTCAAAAGAATATAAATGCGACACTTCCGTGGCTAGGAAATAGCGTTTCCAGATGACCACGTATCGAAAGAATAGAGTTCTAATACTTCTCAAAGCGCGATATCGCATCTCACTTCTATGTTTCATGATAAGATATAATATTCATTGCGAAGTGTCATGTATACCTCGTATTCAGTTCAAAAAGAATGTAAGTGCGACACTTGCCTGCTAGGAAATAGCGTTTGCGGATGTCTACGCATCGTAGCAATAGAGTTCTAATGCTTCTTAAAACGCGATATTGCATCTCACTTCTATGTTTCATGATAAGATATAATATTCATTGCGAAGTGTCATGTATACATCGTATTCTCTTCAAAAGAATGTAAATGCGACACTTCCATGCTAGGAAATAGCGTTTGCGGGTGTCTACGTATCGTAGCAATAGAGCTCTAATGCTTCTTAAAACACGATATCGCATCTCACTTCTATGTTTCATGATAAGATATAATATTCATTGCGAAGTGTCATGTATACCTCGTATTCAGTTCAAAAGAATGTAAATGCGACGCTTCCATGCTAGGAAATAGCGTTTGCGGGTGTCTACGTATCGTAGCAATAGAGCTCTAATGCTTCTTAAAACGCGATATCGCATCTCACTTCTATGTCTCATGATAAGATATAATATACATTGCGAAGTGTCATGTATACCATGTATTCACTTCTAAAGAATGTAAATGCGACACTGCCGTGCTAGGATATAGCGTTTCCAGATGACCACGTATTGAAAGAATAGAGTTCTAATGCCTCTCAAAGCGCGATATCGCATCTCACTTCTATGTTTCATGATAAGATATAATATTCATTGCGAAGTGTCATGTATACCTCGTATTCACTTCAAAAGAATGTAAATCCGACACTTGCATGCTAGGAAATATCGTTTGCGGATGTCTACGTATCGTAGCAATAGAGTTCTAATGCTTCTTAGAACCCGATATCGCATCTCACTTCTATGTTTCATGATAAGATATAATATTCATTGCGAAGTGTCATGTATACCTCGTATTCACTTCAAAAGAATGTAAATGCGACACTTGCATGCTAGGAAATAGCGTTTGCGGATGTCTACGTATCGTAGCAATAGAGTTCTAATGCTTCTTAGAACGCGATATCGCATCTCACTTCTATGTTTCATGATAAGATATAATATTGATTGCGAAGTGCCATGTATACCTCGTATTCACTTCAAAAGAATGTAAATGCGACACTTCCGTGCTAGGAAATAGCGTTTCCAGATGACCACGTATCGAAAGAATAGAGTTCTAATACATCTCAAAGCGCGATATCGCATCTCACTTCTATGTTTCATGATAAGATATAATTTTCATTGCGAAGTGTCATGTATA
Organism: Xylocopa sonorina; assembly: GCF_050948175.1. Taxonomy (NCBI): domain Eukaryota; kingdom Metazoa; phylum Arthropoda; class Insecta; order Hymenoptera; family Apidae; genus Xylocopa; species Xylocopa sonorina. Next base: position 502,770 of record NW_027490310.1, read on the forward strand.
CCTCGTATTCAGTTCAAAAGAATGTAAATGCGACACTTGCCTGCTAGGAAATAGCGTTTGCGGATGTCTACGTATCGTAGCAATAGAGTTCTAATGCTTCTTAAAACGCGATATCGCATCTCACTTCAATGTTTCATGATAAGATATAATATTCATTGCGAAGTGTCATGTATACCTCGTATTCACTTCAAAAGAATGTAAATGCGACACTTGCATGCTAGGAAATAGCGTTTGCGGATGTCTACGTATCGTAGCAATAGAGTTCTAATGCTTCTTAGAACGCGATATCGCATCTCACTTCTATGTTTCATGATAAGATATAATATTGATTGCGAAGTGCCATGTATACCTCGTATTCACTTCAAAAGATTGTAAATGCGACACTTCCGTGCTAGGAAATAGCGTTTCCAGATGACCACGTATGGTAAGACTAGAGTTCTAATTCTTCCTAAAACAAGATGTCGCATCTCATTTCTATGTTTCATGATAAGATATAATATTCATTGCGAAGTGTCATGTATACCTCGTATTCATTTCAAAAGGATGTAAATGCGACACTTCCTTGCTAGGAAATAGCGTCTCAAGATGACTACGTATGGAAACAATAGAGTTCTAATACTTCTTAAAACGAGATGTCGCATTTCATATCTGTGTTTCATGATAACATATAATATTCATTGCGAAGTGTCATGTATACCTCGTATTCTCTACAAAAGAATGTAAATGCGACACTTGCATGCTAGGAAATAGCGTTTGCGGATGTCTACGTATCGTGGCAATAGATTTCTAATGCTTCTTAAAACGCGATATCGCATCTCACTTCTATGTTTCATGATAAGATATAATATTCATTGCGAAGTGTCATGTATACATCGTATTCACTTCAAAATAATGTAAATGCGACACTTCCATGCTAGGAAATAGCGTTTACAGATGTCTACGCATCGTAGCAATAGAGTTCTAATGCTACTTAAAACGAGATGTCGCATTTCATTTCTATGTTTCGTGATAAGATATAATATTCATTGTGGAGTGTTATGTATACCTCGTATTCACTTCAAAAGAATGTAAATGCGACACTTCCTTGCTAGGAGATAACATTTGCAGATATCTACGCCTCGTAGCAATAGAGTTCTAATGCTTCTTAGAACGCGAAATCGCATCTCTCTTCTATGTTTCATGGTAAGATATAATATTCATTGCGAAGTGTCATGTATACCTCGTATTCACTTCAAAAGAATGTAAATGCGACACTTCCGTGCTAGGATATAGCGTTTCCAGATGACCACGTATCGAAAGAATAGTGTTCTAATACTTCTCAAAGCGCGATATCGCATCTCACATCTATGTTTCATGATAAGATATAATATTCATTGCGAAGTGTCATGTATACATCGTATTCTCTTCACAAGAATGTAAATGCGACACTTCCATGTTAGGAAATAGCGATTGCGGGTGTCTACGTATCGTAGCAATAGAGCTCTAATGCTACTTAAAACGCGATATCGCATCTCACTTCTATGTTTCATGATAAGATATAATATTCATTGCGAAGTGTCATGTATAACTCATATTCACTTCAAAAGAATGTAAATGCGACTCTTCCGTGCTAGGAAATAGCATTTCCAGATGACCACGTATCGAAAGAATAGAGTTCTAATACTTCTAAAAGCGCGATATCGCATCTCACTTCTATGTTTCATGATAAGATATAATATTCATTGCGAAATGTCATGTATACCTCGTATTCAGTTCAAAAGAATGTAAATGCGACGCTTCCATGCTAGGAAATAGCGTTTGCGGGTGTCTACGTATCGTAGCAATAGAGCTCTAATGCTTCTTAAAACGCGATATCGCATCTCACTTCTATATTTCATGATAAGATATAATATTCATTGCGAAGTGTCATGTATACCTCGTATTCACTTCAAAAGAACGTAAATGCGACACTTCCGTGCTAGGAAATGGCGTTTCCAGATGACCACGTATCGAATGAATAGAGTTCTAATACTTCTTAAAACGAGATGTCGCATCTCATTTCAATGTTTCATGATAAGATATAATGTCCATTGCGATGTGTCATGTATACCTCGTATACGCTTCAATGGAATGTAAATGCGACATTTCCTTGCTAGGAAATAGCGTTTGCGGATGTCTACGCATCGTAGCAATAGAGTTCTAATGCTTCTTAAAACGCGATATCGCATCTCACTTCTATGTTTCATGATAAGATATAATATTCATTGCGAAGTGTCATGTATACATCGTATTCACTTCAAAAGAATGTAAATGCGACACTTCCATGCTAGGAAATAGCGTTCGCCGATGTCTACGTATCGTAGCAATAGAGTTCTAATGCTCCTTAAAACGAGATGTCGCATTTCATTTCTATGTTTCGTGATAAGATATAATATTCATTGTGGAGTGTTATGTATACCTCGTATTCACTTCAAAAGAATGTAAATGCGACACTTCCTTGCTAGGAAATAACATTGGCAGATGTCTACGCATCGTAGCAATAGAGTTCTAATGCTTCTTAGAACGCGATATCGCATCTCACTTCTATGTTTCATGATAAGATATAATATTCATTGCGAAGTGTCATGTATACCTCGTATTCACTTCAAAAGGATGTAAATGCGACACTTCCGTGCTAGGAAATAGCGTTTCCAGATGACCACGTATCGAAAGAATAGAGTTCTAATACATCTCAAAGCGCGATATCGCATCTCACTTCTATGTTTCATGATAAGATATAATTTTCATTGCGAAGTGTCATGTATACCTCGTATTCAGTTCAAAAGAATGTAAATGCGACACTTGCCTGCTAGGAAATAGCGTTTGCGGATGTCTACGTATCGTAGCAATAGAGTTCTAATGCTTCTTAAAACGCGATATCGCATCTCACTTCAATGTTTCATGATAAGATATAATATTCATTGCGAAGTGTCATGTATACCTCGTATTCACTTCAAAAGAACGTAAATGCGACACTTCCGTGCTAGGAAATAGCGTTTCCAGATGACCACGTATCGAAAGAATAGAGTTCCAATACTTCTTAAAACGAGATGCCGCATCTCATTTCTATGTTTCATGATAAGATATAATATCCATTGCGAAGTGTCATGTATACCTCGTATTCGCTTCAATGGAATGTAAATGCGACATTTCCTTGCTAGGTAATAGCGTTTCCAGATGACCACGAATGGTAAGAATAGAGTTCTAATTCTTCCTAAAACAAGATGTCGCATCTCATTTCTGTGTTTCGTGATAAGATATAATATTCATTGCGAAGTGTCATGTATACATCCTATTCACTTCAAAAGAACGTAAATGCGACACTTCCGTGCTAGGAAATAGCGTTTCCAGATGACCACGTATCGAAAGAATAGAGTTCTAATACTTCTTAAAACGAGATGTCGCATCTCATTTCTATGTTTCATGATAAGATATAATATCCATTGCGAAGTGTCATGTATACCTTGTATTCGCTTCAATGGAATGTAAATGCGACATTTCCTTGCTAGGAAATAACATTTGCAGATGTCTACGCATCGTAGCAGTAGAGTTCTAATGCTTCTTAGAACGCTATATCGCATCTCACTTCTATGTTTCATGATAAGATATAATATACATTGCGAAGTGTCATGTATACCACGTATTCACTTCTAAAGATGTAAATGCGACACTTCCGTGCTAGGATATAGCGTTTCCAGATGACCACGTATCGAAAGAATAGAGTTCTAATGCTTCTCAAAGCGCGATATCGCATCTCACTTCTATGTTTCATGATAAGATATAATATTCATTGCGAAGTGTCATGTATACCTCGTATTCACTTCAAAAGAATGTAAATGCGACACTTGCATGCTAGGAAATAGCGTTTGCGGATGTCTACGTATCGTAGCAATTGAGTTCTAATGCTTCTTAGAACCCGATATCGCATCTCACTTCTATGTTTCATGATAAGATATAATATTGATTGCGAAGTGTCATGTATACCTCGTATTCACTTCAAAAGAATGTAAATGCGACACTTCCGTGCTAGGAAATAGCGTTTCCAGATGACCACGTATGGTAAGACTAGAGTTCTAATTCTTCCTAAAACAAGATGTCGCATCTCATTTCTATGTTTCATGATAAGATATAATATTCATTGCGAAGTGTCATGTATACATCGTATTCACTTCAAAAGAATGTAAATGCGACACTTCCATGCTAGGAAATAGCGTTTGCCGATGTCTACGTATCGTAGCATTAGAGTTCTAATGCTACTTAAAACGAGATGTCGCGCTTCATTTCTATGTTTCGTGATAAGATATAATATTCATTGTGGAGTGTTATGTATACCTCGTATTCACTTCAAAAGAATGTAAATGCGACACTTCCTTGCTAGGAGATAACATTTGCAGATATCTACGCATCGTAGCAATAGAGTTCTAATGCTTCTTAGAAAGCGATATCGCATCTCACTTCTACGTTTCATGATAAGATATAATATTCATTGCGAAGTGTCATGTATACCTCGTATTCACTTGAAAAGAATGTAAATGCGACACTTCCGTGCTAGGAAATAGCGTTTCCAGATGACCACGTATCGAAAGAATAGAGTTCTAATGCTTCTTAGCACGCGATATCGCATCTCACTTCTATGTTTCATGATAAGATATAATATTCATTGCGAAGTGTCATGTATACCTCGTATTCACATCAAAAGAACGTAAATGCGACACTTCCGTGCTAGGAAATAGCGTTTCCAGATGACCACGTATGGTAAGACTAGAGTTCTAATTCTTCCTAAAACAAGATGTCGCATCTCATTTCTATGTTTCATGATAAGATATAATATTCATTGCGAAGTGACATGTATACCTCGTATTCACTTCAAAAGGATGTAAATGCGACACTTCCTTGCTAGGAAATAGCGTTTCAAGATGACTACATATGGAAACAATAGAGTTCTAATACTTCTTAAAACGCGATATCGCATCTCACTTCTATGTTTCATGATAAGATATAATATTCATTGCGAAGAGTCATGTATACATCGTATTCACTTCAAAAGAATGTAAATGCGACACTTCCATGCTAGGAAATAGCGTTTGCCGATGTCTACGTATCGTAGCAATAGAGTTCTAATGCTACTTAAAACGAGATGTCGCATTTCATTTCTACATTTCGTGATAAGATATAATATTCATTGTGGAGTGTTATGTATACCTCGTATTGACTTCAAAAGAATGTAAATGCGACACTTCCTTGCTCGGAAATAACATTTGCAGATGTCTACGCATCGTAGCAATAGTGTTCTAATGCTTCTTAGAACGCGATATCGCATCTCACTTCTATGTTTCATGATAAGATATAATATTGATTGCGAAGTGTCATGTATACCTCGTATTCACATCAAAAGAACGTAAATGCGACACTTCCGTGCTAGGAAATAGCGTTTCCAGATGACCACGTATCGAAAGAATAGAGTTCTAATACTTCTTCAAACGAGATGCCGCATCTCATTTCTATGTTTCATGATAAGATATAATATCCATTGCCAAGTGTCATGTATACCTCGTATTCGCTTCAATGGAATGTAAATGCGACATTTCCTTGCTAGGAAATAGCGTTTGCGGATGTCTACGTATCGTAGCAATAGAGTTCTAATGCTTCCTAAAACGCGATATTGCATCTCACTTCTATGTTTCACGATAAGATATAATATTCATTGCGAAGTGTCATGCATACATCGTATTCTCTTCAAAAGAATGTAAATGCGACACTTGCATGCTAGGAAATAGCGTTTGCGGATGTCTACGTATCGTAGCAATAGAGTTCTAATGCTTCTTAGAACGCGATATCGCATCTCACTTCCATGTTTCATGATAAGATATAATATTGATTGCGAAATGTCATGTATACCTCGTATTCACTTCAAAAGAATGTAAATGCGACATTTCCGTGCTAGGAAATAGCGTTTCCAGATGACCACGTATGGAAACAATAGAGTTCTAATACTTCTTAAAACGCGATATCGCGTCCCACTTCTATGTTTCATGATAAGATATAATATTCATTGCGAAGTGTCATGTATACATCGTATTCACTTCAAAAGAATGTAAATGCGACACTTCCATGCTAGGAAATAGCGTTTGCCGATGTCTACGTATCGTAGCAATAGAGTTCTAATGCTACTTAAAACGAGATGTGGCATTTCATTTCTATGTTTCGTGATAAGATATAATATTCATTGTGGAGTGTTATGTATACCTCGTATTCACTTCAAAAGAATGTAAATGCGACACTTCCTTGCTAGGAAATAACATTTGCAGATGTCTACGCATCGTAGCAATAGAGTTCTAATGCTTCTTAGAACGCGATATCGCATCTCACTTCTATGTTTCATGATAAGATATAATATTCATTGCGAAGTGTCATGTATACCACGTATTCACTTCAAAAGAATGTAAATGCGACACTTCCGTGCTAGGAAATAGCGTTTCCAGATGACCACGTATCGAAAGAATAGTGTTCTAATACTTCTCAAAGCGCGATATCGCATCTCACAACTATGTTTCATGATAAGATATAATATTCATTGCGAAGTGTCATGTATACATCGTATTCTCTTCACAAGAATGTAAATGCGACACTTCCATGTTAGGAAATAGCGTTTGCGGGTGTCTACGTATCGTAGCAATAGAGCTCTAATGCTACTTAAAACGCGATATCGCATCTCACTTCTATGTTTCATGATAAGGTATAATATTCATTGCGAAGTGTCATGTATACCTCATATTCACTTCAAAAGAATGTAAATGCGACCCTTCCGTGCTAGGAAATAGCGTTTCCAGATGACCACGTATCGAAAGAATAGAGTTCTAATACTTCTAAAAGCGCGATATCGCATCTCACTTCTATGTTTCATGATAAGATATAATATTCATTGCGAAGTGTCATGTATACCTCGTATTCAGTTCAAAAGAATGTAAATGCGACGCTTCCATGCTAGGAAATAGCGTTTGCGGGTGTCTACGTATCGTAGCAATAGAGCTCTAATGCTTCTTAAAACGCGATATCGCATCTCACTTCTATATTTCATGATAAGATATAATATTCATTGCGAAGTGTCATGTATACCTCGTATTCACTTCAAAAGAACGTAAATGCGACACTTCCGTGCTAGGAAATGGCGTTTCCAGATGACCACGTATCGAATGAATAGAGTTCTAATACTTCTTAAAACGAGATGTCGCATCTCATTTCTATGTTTCATGATAAGATATAATGTCCATTGCGAAGTGTCATGTATACCTCGTATACGCTTCAATGGAATGTAAATGCGACATTTCCTTGCTAGGAAATAGCGTTTGCGGATGTCTACGCATCGTAGCAATAGAGTTCTAATGCTTCTTAAAACGCGATATCGCATCTCACTTCTATGTTTCATGATAAGATATAATATTCATTGCGAAGTGTCATGTATACATCGTATTCACTTCAAAAGAATGTAAATGCGACACTTCCATGCTAGGAAATAGCGTTCGCCGATGTCTACGTATCGTAGCAATAGAGTTCTAATGCTCCTTAAAACGAGATGTCGCATTTCATTTCTATGTTTCGTGATAAGATATAATATTCATTGTGGAGTGTTATGTGTAACGTCAGGCGTACCGCCTGCCACCCTCCGGCGTCCACCTCATCATCCCCAGCATCCGTATCCGGAGCCCCTGCACACGGGCCACCCGCCGACTCGCCGTCCCTACAGAAGGAGACAAAGGTACGAGAGGGAAGAGGGATGCAGCATGCCGCGCCCACGCGCGATCTCCACACACGAGGGGGAGGACTTCACCCCGTATTACGAGGGCGAGGAGCTCTCCGACACGTACTGGGTCGAATCCCCAGCAATCACGAAGCCCTATACGTACTTCTCGTACATGTGGGATTAGAATAAGCACACTACTCACCTATGTACATACACACCAACACACACCTAGATTTAAGTGAATATATGTATATATTTCATTCATGCACGGCTATGTTCCGTGCACTCGCGCGCACACTCGACGCTCGCGGCTCACGCTTAACGCGGGCCGCGCCCCACTCCGAACGGCCGCCCCACCACGAGGGCCGAGCGGCCGCCCTACTCCGACCGTCCGCCCCACCGCGAGGGCCCAGCGACTCGCGCGCCGCGCGACCCGAGGAGGTCGCGGACGCGAGATCCGAGAGTCAGTTCCAATCTCACCTCCGAACGGGAGAGTTGGTATCTCATCTCCGAACTGGAGAGTTCCAATCTCATCTCCGAACTGGAGAGTTGGTATCTCATCTCCGAACTGGAGAGTTCGTATCTCATCTCCGAACCGAGGAGTTCTAATCCAGCATCCGAACGATGCACTTCCGATCCGAGCAATAGGCTCATTCGCAACGAGCAATTAGCTCTAATGCATTCGTCTCTATCCATACTCCCATAGCGGAGTCCATTCGATACTTTATACTATTTCTAATTCTCATTGTAATCGCTAGTCAGTAACTTAGAATTTAGTCAAGTGTATCTAGTATAGTGAAATCATAGAATATAGTTTATTTTTACCAGATTCAAAGTATCTTTATTCGAGTTCAAATACAATTCCTTAATTCTACTCCACGGGTACGCTCGCGATTATTCTATTTCTATATCTCATCTGCGATAGTCTTGAGGCTCGACGACTAGAGCGAACCAGCGCTTAGTTGCTCCATCCTCACTTCTACCGTATACAGAATATCTTGCGCCCAGGTTGATCCCGGTAAGCTAGAGCGAACCAACGCTTAGCCGCGCCGTACTCGACCGAAGTTCAAGTATTCTCGACGAGCCTTGCACCTCCGACAAAGCGTACACGACGCGCGGGGAGGAGAGAGTTTATTCGTCGTCTCGCTCGGGAATACGTGGGTGATGCACCGGAATATTCAATTTCCTGCGTTCGAGTCCTGGTTCCTGTGAAGGAGGTTTCCTTCGCCGCACGACCCGTACCTCCGTTCCAGCCGTACGCCGCCGCCATCCCGGTTGCGGATCCAAGGCGCTCCAGGTACCTGGAAAGAGAAATCAGACAGTAGAATCAAGCCATCACAAGGTAAGTTTCGTGTTAATTACCGTTTTATCGAGTCCGAAACGCCAACGAACCCGGTCCGGACGCAATTCGCGTTATTTTCGGGAACGGTTACGACTTTGTGCCACCGTTGCGAGCGCAACCGCACCTCGGGACGTGACACGAAAGTTATTTTTGGTGACAGCGGTGGGATAGCCACGCGTTTCCTCCGGAAATTCCGCCGAAAGGAACCGCGAAACTAGATATGGCAACCCGGACTCCGACAAAAACGCGCCAGCAGACACAGCGAGCCGCCGCGATGGCCGATTCTGAACGCGAAAAACGCACTAGCAGAACGCTTGATTTCCAAGACGCTATCGCCGAGCCTCTTCCTAGTACCGCGCAACAAAATACTTCCGCGAAAAATACGAAAGCGACCGATCCGAGTAATGCCGCGTTGCTCCAGCAAATAGAAATTTTACGTCGTGAATTAGAATCTATTCGCAGAACGCCTGATTTAACGCGCGACGATACCGTTTCGCTGGATATTCCTCGGGGAAATCCGCTTTCCGCACATAATTCGAGCTCTGATTTCAATACAAATAGTTCGCAACACGACGAGCTATCGCTTAAGCAGGCCCTCGAAGCCGTGCCGACATTCGACGGTCAGAACATTCCCATTCTTCAGTTTACCCGAGCGTGTAAACGCGCTTATGAGCTTATCCCTAATGGGTGCGAGCGAACTTTCACACGCCTGCTTAAGGGAAAACTCAAGGGTCGTGCCTACGCCGCGCTAGAAGACGAGCCGTGTTACACAATACTCGAATTAACGGACGTTCTTCGCAGCACATTTTGCTCCGTAAAATCAGCTCATCATTATCGGGGTGAACTTGCTAATATATTTATGCGCGCGAACGAGCACATTCTAGATTACATCGGTCGAGTAAAAGATCTTAGAACCGCTATAATTGATTGCGAGAGGCTTGCTCGACGAGACACACCGGAATCGCTCGATGACGTAGACGCGCTCACTCTACAATGTTTTAAAGACGGTCTCATTCCGGAAATTCGAATGCAAATGACGATAAATTCATTCGGCACATTGAGAGAAACGTTCGCTCGAGCGCGAGAACTTTACCAAATGCACGAACGTGATTGCAACCGACTAGGTAGATCGCGTGCCGCGCGACCAGAATCGCGCGAAAAACCAGCCGAAATTATTTGCCGAAAATGCAATAATATCGGACATTACGCGACCGAGTGTCGGCTCAGACCGCCATCGCCGTACCGACCGCAGGAATACTTGCGATCCAGGGACGTACCGCCTCCTACTCGAGGCCCCGCGTACGAACAACCGAGACAAATCGTAGCCAGGGACGCGCCCAAATTTTGTCGCTATTGCAAGACCCCGGGGCACGAAATAGGCGAGTGCCGCAAAAGGCAGTACAACAACGCGGTAAATAAAAATTCGGGAAACGACAATGGCCTCCGCACCCGCCGCGAGACAGGTGGCGAGGCCGCGCACCAAGTCCGTCCTCTCGCCGCGAACAACTCCAACGCGGAAATCGACGAAACGCCGCGATAAACATAACCGGAAAAACTAGCACGCCAAACGTAGTTCTAAAATCCGATCTTCTAATTTCACCAACTCGCTTCATGGTGGACACTGGGGCGGAAATAAATATTATAAAACGTTCGGCTCTAAAAGCATCCGCGCGAATCGATAAGTCCGAGATCGTCATAATAACAGGGGTAACCGATGGCAAAACCGCAACCTTAGGGACGGTGAATCTTGTCATTTTCGGTCGCGTCGTTCCTTTTAATGTGGTCGAGGATGATTTTCCCCTTAAACCAAGCGGGATCCTCGGCTCCGGGTTCTGTATGGACGCAGAAATCTCTTTTCCAAATAAAATAATCAAATGGAATGGTAAGAGAATTCCTTTCGAAGACGATATCGAAGCACTCGAGGAACCGTCACCGGAGTCGAAAATAAAGCCTCTCCTATCGCCGAAACGTAAACAAGCGCCGCGCACGGAATCTATTCCCCCTCCGCCGCCGCGCCCGCCGCGTAAATCATCGCCTCCGCTGAAACGCGATGCAACAACGAAATCGAAGCTTCGAACGCAAGACAAAGCAGCTTCTCCGAAGTCAGGAGACCGTATCTCCATTCCGCCGAGATCAAATATCGGTATCAAGGTCCGCGTAGTTAATTCGAACCTCGCGGAAGGTATAATTCCTCGTATCGATCTTGCGCCGGGTATATTTTTCGGAAACGCTCTCGTCAGAGTAATTCGGGGCAAAGCGGTAACTCGAATAATTAATTCATCCGACCGCGCCGTCGAAATCGCGTTACCAGAGATCATACTCGAGCCCGCGCAAATCATGACTCCCCTCCACGAGGAGGATAGTCCGTCGCTCTATCCGGTTTTTTCTAAATCTACTAAATCTAACGTATCCGCCGTACCGATCGGCTCATCCCAAAAAGGGAAAACTTCTATTTCTTTCTCGAGTCAGACACCATACTCGACAATCGAAACTCCTCCTTCGCGTTGCAAAATCGCGAATGTTCAACAGATCTCTTATGCTCAGGCGGTTAAAAATAATGTACAACAGGCGCCGTTAAAACAAACATCGAAATCCGCCAACCTTTCGAAATCTCGCTTAGATCGAATTCTTAGTCTCCTCCGTCTCGACCACCTCAACGCAGAGGAAAGAGAGCACGTCGTCCGTCTCGTTCAAAGCACGCAGGAGCTTTTTCACATTGAGGGGGATAAATTAGGGCATACGTCAGCAACCACGCACAAGATTCCAACCGTCGACGACCGCCCCGTCAATGTGAAACAATACCGTTTCCCACCAGCTCATAAGGAGGAGATTCGACGACAAGTCGACAAATTTTTACAAAATGGTGTCATCTCTCCGTCAAAATCACCATATAATTCGCCATTGTGGGTTGTCCCAAAGAAACCGGACTCCTTGGGCAACAAGCAATGGCGCGTCGTCATCGACTACCGCGCACTCAATGAGAAATCTGTCGCCGATGCCTATCCCCTCCCTTGCATTACCGAGATACTTGATCAGCTCGGGAGTGCGAAGTATTTTAGTACATTCGATCTCGCGAGCGGATTTCACCAGATCCCAATGGAGCCCGCCGATGCTCCTAAAACTGCTTTTTCGACGCCTCACGGGCATTATGAATTTAAAAGAATGCCATTCGGATTAAAAAATGCGCCAGCAACGTTCCAACGACTTATGGACAATGTCCTGTCCGGTCTCCAGGGGAACGAAATTTTCGTCTATTTGGACGACATTGTTATCTACGCTAGCTCTCTTCAAGAACATCGACTTAAATTCGATAAATTAACTCAACGGCTCAAAGAAGCTAATTTAGTATTGCAGCCGGATAAGTGCGAATTCTTGAGGAGAGAAGTAAGCTATTTGGGTCATATTATCAGTGAGCACGGTGTAAAACCTGACCCTGCGAAAATTAGCGCCGTCAAAAATTTTCCGCGCCCGCGCAACGCGAAACAGATCAAACAATTCCTCGGGCTCGCGGGATACTACAGGCGGTTCATCGCAAATTTTTCCAATATTGCTAAGCCTCTAACGAATTTGTTAAAAAAGGACGCGCCCTTTGTATGGCGTAACGAGCATGAGAATTCATTCGTCAAACTCCGAGATTGCCTATGCGAAGCGCCTATCTTGCAGTACCCCAACTTTAAACAACCATTCGTGATAACGACCGACGCGTCCGCCGAAGCTATTGGTGCTATCTTGAGTCAAGGACCAATAGGCCGCGACTTGCCAATCGCGTACACGTCGCGACTGTTAAACGCTGCGGAGAAAAACTACTCCACGATCGAGAAGGAGTGTCTGGCGATTGTCTACGCCGTCCATTACTTTCGTCCATACATATACGGTAATCAATTCAAACTCGTTACCGACCATCGACCGTTAGTGTGGATGAATTCGGTCAAGGACCCGTCAAGTAGACTCGTACGGTGGAGGCTTAAGTTAGCAGAATTTGACTACGAGATGGTCTATAAAAGTGGAAAAACGAACCTTAATGCGGACGCATTGTCGCGGAATCCCGCTCAAATTTTTCCGCTCTCGTATTCAGAAAACTCGGAGGACGACATCTTCGATGTGCCTCCGGAAACCCGTAAAAAGTATACCACACTAGCGCCTCCTCCTACTCCGGTAACATCAGAACCTGAATTACCGACTCCAGGCACGTCCTTCCGTACCAACACAGCACCACCTCCGCAAGTCGCCAGCGACAGCACCGACTTCTATACTCCTGCTCCAAATGAATTTTTCCGACGCGAACCTCTGTTTAATTTCAGCCGTGACGCATTATCAACGCGACGAGACAATGTAGTTGTCTTCGTCACGCAATCTGGGCACCCCTATGACACGGGCGCCAAAGATCTAGCGAACACTGAAAAATTCCTCCTAAACAAAAATCACGTCCTTACCAAAGCCAAAGTCATAAAAATCGGAAACGAATTCCAAATCCAGCTTCCAATCATCGAACATTCCACCAGATCAATCAATTTCCAGACCGTAATAGAAACATTCAGATCCTTGTGCGACGTTGTAAACGAATTACAATTACAAACATTTAGTATCGCACAAACCTATCTAGACTCCGTATCCTGGTCCCGAATCCAGAAAATCCTTCAGGACCTGTTCTACGAAACAACTGTCCAGATTACGGTCTGCCAGGGCCTCATTAAAACCCCTTCGGTCGAAGAGCGACTGAAAATAATAAGAGAAAACCACGACTCCCCTGTGGGAGGTCACAAAAGGGTTAATAAAACTTATTCTCGCATCAGACAACAATACTTTTGGCCAAACATGAAAACACAAATACAAGAATATATTGGCAAATGTAAAAGTTGTCAGACAGAGAAACTGGTCCGGGTAAAGACCAGACAGCCTCTCACTTTAACCGACACCCCTGGCAGGGCATTCGATAAGATTTCAATGGACGTAATGGGTCCTCTTCCCGAAACTTCCGACGGTTATACAAGTATCCTCACGATCCAAGATCTCCTCACTAAATACTCAGTCGCAGTTCCTCTCAAAACCACCACCGCAGTAGACATTGCCGAAGCTTTAATAAAAGAATTCATTTGTAAGTTCGGATGCCCGAAAGGCATACTCACAGACCAAGGTTCGAACTTTATAAATAGCTTGATTAAAGCCATAGCAATCAAATTCCGTATTAAGCAATACAAGTCCACTGCGTTCCATCCACAGACAAACGGGTCCGTTGAACGATCTCACCACGTCCTGGCCGAATATCTGAAGCATTACATAGAGTCGAGTAACGATTGGGTGAATTGGTTACCGTATGCAATGTTTTCATACAACACCAGTGTGCACGAGGGTACATTATACACCCCACACGAACTAGTGTTCGGCAGGATAGCTAGGACGCCGTCAGCCACTCCTTTTCAAGACAGCTCTGATAACGAAACATATTGCGACTATCTTATACAACTTCAGGAGAAAATCTCGAAATCTCAGGATTTGGCTAAAGCCAATCTAGACAATGCGAAACGCCGTTCTAAATATTATTATGACCGAAATCTCAATGTCCAAAACTTCGAGGTAGGCCAATGGGTCTATCTTTTAAAAGAGCCGAACAAACATAAGTTCCAGGCACAGTATTCTGGACCGTACCGTATCCTCGAAATTTTGGGCAATTGTAATGTTAAGCTGAATGTAAAAGGGCGCCATAAAATTGTTCATACGAACAAAATCAAAATTTGTAAACGAATGCATAGTATGCAGAGTGTGGATGCTAGTGAAAGAAAAGTGCGAAAAACTGAAAATGAAGTCAGTGAGAGCAGTGACATTCAAACGAACGCTGAAAGTGAAAGCGACGAAAGTGCCTGCAATCCGAAGGAAGCCCGCAGTCACGGTCCAATCTCCAAACGTTATCGCCAGGATCAACCAGGCGAAAAACCTCAGATTCCGCAGCATCCAGCCGACAGGACCAAGAGAAGGATCCAGCATCCCGAAATCTACCCAACAGACAAGAGATCTCGGCATGGCCGAGATTCTTTTTCCAAGGGGGGTGGTGTAACGTCAGGCGTACCGCCTGCCACCCTCCGGCGTCCACCTCATCATCCCCAGCATCCGTATCCGGAGCCCCTGCACACGGGCCACCCGCCGACTCGCCGTCCCTACAGAAGGAGACAAAGGTACGAGAGGGAAGAGGGATGCAGCATGCCGCGCCCACGCGCGATCTCCACACACGAGGGGGAGGACTTCACCCCGTATTACGAGGGCGAGGAGCTCTCCGACACGTACTGGGTCGAATCCCCAGCAATCACGAAGCCCTATACGTACTTCTCGTACATGTGGGATTAGAATAAGCACACTACTCACCTATGTACATACACACCAACACACACCTAGATTTAAGTGAATATATGTATATATTTCATTCATGCACGGCTATGTTCCGTGCACTCGCGCGCACACTCGACGCTCGCGGCTCACGCTTAACGCGGGCCGCGCCCCACTCCGAACGGCCGCCCCACCACGAGGGCCGAGCGGCCGCCCTACTCCGACCGTCCGCCCCACCGCGAGGGCCCAGCGACTCGCGCGCCGCGCGACCCGAGGAGGTCGCGGACGCGAGATCCGAGAGTCAGTTCCAATCTCACCTCCGAACGGGAGAGTTGGTATCTCATCTCCGAACTGGAGAGTTCCAATCTCATCTCCGAACTGGAGAGTTGGTATCTCATCTCCGAACTGGAGAGTTCGTATCTCATCTCCGAACCGAGGAGTTCTAATCCAGCATCCGAACGATGCACTTCCGATCCGAGCAATAGGCTCATTCGCAACGAGCAATTAGCTCTAATGCATTCGTCTCTATCCATACTCCCATAGCGGAGTCCATTCGATACTTTATACTATTTCTAATTCTCATTGTAATCGCTAGTCAGTAACTTAGAATTTAGTCAAGTGTATCTAGTATAGTGAAATCATAGAATATAGTTTATTTTTACCAGATTCAAAGTATCTTTATTCGAGTTCAAATACAATTCCTTAATTCTACTCCACGGGTACGCTCGCGATTATTCTATTTCTATATCTCATCTGCGATAGTCTTGAGGCTCGACGACTAGAGCGAACCAGCGCTTAGTTGCTCCATCCTCACTTCTACCGTATACAGAATATCTTGCGCCCAGGTTGATCCCGGTAAGCTAGAGCGAACCAACGCTTAGCCGCGCCGTACTCGACCGAAGTTCAAGTATTCTCGACGAGCCTTGCACCTCCGACAAAGCGTACACGACGCGCGGGGAGGAGAGAGTTTATTCGTCGTCTCGCTCGGGAATACGTGGGTGATGCACCGGAATATTCAATTTCCTGCGTTCGAGTCCTGGTTCCTGTGAAGGAGGTTTCCTTCGCCGCACGACCCGTACCTCCGTTCCAGCCGTACGCCGCCGCCATCCCGGTTGCGGATCCAAGGCGCTCCAGGTACCTGGAAAGAGAAATCAGACAGTAGAATCAAGCCATCACAAGGTAAGTTTCGTGTTAATTACCGTTTTATCGAGTCCGAAACGCCAACGAACCCGGTCCGGACGCAATTCGCGTTATTTTCGGGAACGGTTACGACTTTGTGCCACCGTTGCGAGCGCAACCGCACCTCGGGACGTGACATATGTATACCTCGTATTCACTTCAAAAGAATGTAAATGCGACACTTCCTTGCTAGGAAATAACATTGGCAGATGTCTACGCATCGTAGCAATAGAGTTCTAATGCTTCTTAGAACGCGATATCGCATCTCACTTCTACGTTTCATGATAAGATATAATATTCATTGCGAAGTGTCATGTATACCTCGTATTCACTTCAAAAGAATGTAAATGCGACACTTCCGTGCTAGGAAATAGCGTTTCCAGATGACCACGTATCGAGAGAATAGAGTTCTAATACATCTCAAAGCGCGATATCGCATCTCACTTCTATGTTTCATGATAAGATATAATATTCATTGCGAAGTGTCATGTATACCTCGTATTCAGTTCAAAAGAATGTAAAATGCGACACTTGCCTGCTAGGAAATAGCGTTTGCGGATGTCTACGTATCGTAGCAATAGAGTTCTAATGCTTCTTAAAACGCGATATTGCATCTCACTTCTATGTTTCATGATAAGATATAATATTCATTGCGAAGTGTCATGTATACATCGTATTCTCTTCAAAAGAATGTAAATGCGACACTTCCATGCTAGGAAATAGCGTTTGCGGGTGTCTACGTATCGTAGCAATAGAGCTCTAATGCTTCTTAAGACGCGATATCGCATCTCACTTCTATGTTTCATGATAAGATATAATATTCATTGCGAAGTGTCATGTATACCTCGTATTCACTTCAAAAGAACGTAAATGCGACACTTCCGTGCTAGGAAATAGCGTTTCCAGATGACCACGTATCGAAAGAATAGAGTTCTAATACTTCTTAAAACGAGATGTCGCATCTCATTTCTATGTTTCATGATAAGATATAATATCCATTGCGAAGTGTCATGTATACCTCGTATTCGCTTCAATGGAATGTAAGTGCGACACTTCCTTGCTAGGAAATAGCGTTTGCAGATGTCTACGTATCGTAGCAATAGAGTTCTAATACTTCCTAAAACAAGATGTCGAATCTCACTTCTATGTTTCATGATAAGATATAATATTCATTCCAAAGTGTCATGTATACTGTCACGTCCCGAGGTGCGGTTGCGCTTGCAACGGTGGCACAAAGTCGTAACCGTTCCCGAAAATAACGCGAATTGCGTCCGGACCGGGTTCGTTGGCGTTTCGGACTCGATAAAACGGTAACTAACACTAAACTTACCTTGCGAAGGCTTGATTCCGCTGTCTGATTTCTCTTTCCAGGTACCTGGAGCGCCTTGGATCCGCAACCGGGATGGCGGCGGCGTACGGCTGGAACGGAGGTACGTCTATGGGAACAAGCGTCCAGGCGGGTTGACTCCGGCTGGCAGGTATCGGCGTTTGGCCCTGACGATTGGCGACTCGTACGGGTCGTGCGGCGAAGGAAACCTCCTTCACAGGAACCAGGATTCGAACGTAGGAAATTGAATATTCTGGTGCATCACCCACGTATTCCCGAGCGAGACGACGAATAAACTCTCTCCTCCCCGCGCGTCGTGTACGCTTTGTCGGAGGTGCAAGGCTCATCGAGAATACTTGAACTTCGGTTGAATACGGCACGGCTAAGCGTTGGTTCGCTCTAGCTTACCGGGATCGACCTGGGCGCAAGATATTCTGTACACGGTAGAAGTGAGGATGGAGCAACTAAGCGCTGGTTCGCTCTAGTCGTCGAGCCTCAAGACTATCGCAGATGAGATATGGAATTAGAATAATCGCGAGCGTACCCGTGGATTAGAGTTAAGGAATTGTATTTGAATTCGAATAAAGATACTTTTGAATCTGGTAAAAATAAACTATATTCTATGATTTCACTATACTAGATACACTTGACTAAATTCTAAGTTACTGACTAGCGATTACAATGAGAATTAGAAATAGTATAAAGTATCGAACGGACTCCGCTATGGGAGTATGGATAGAGACGAATGCATTAGAGCTAATTGCTCGTTGCGAATGAGCCTATTGCTCGGATCGGAAGTGCATCGTTCGGATGCTGGATTAGAACTCCTCGGTTCGGAGATGAGATATGAACTCTCCGGTTCGGAGATGAGACGCGAACTGACTCTCGGATCTCGCGTCCGCGACCTCCTCGGGTCGCGCGGCGCGCGAGTCGCTGGGCCCTCGCGGTGGGGCGGACGGTCGGAGTAGGGCGGCCGCTCGGCCCTCGTGGTGGGGCGGCCGTTCGGAGTGGGGCGCGGCCCGCGTTAAGCGTGAGCCGCGAGCGTCGAGTGTGCGCGCGAGTGCACGGAACATAACCGTGCATGAATAAAATATATACATATATTTACTTAAATCTAGGTGTGTGTTGGTGTGTATGTACATATATGAGTAGTGTGCTTATTCTAATCCCACATGTACGAGAAGTACGTATAGGGCTTCGTGATCGCTGGGGATTCGACCCAGTATGTGTCGGAGAGCTCCTCGCCCTCGTAATACGGGGTGAAGTCCTCCCCCTCGTGTGTGGAGATCGCGCGTGGGCGCGGCATGCTGCATCCTTCTTCCCTCTCGTACCTTTGTCTCCTTCTGTAAGGACGGCGAGTCGGCGGGTGGCCCGTGTGCAGGGGCTCCGGATACGGATGCTGGGGATGATGAGGTGGACGCCGGAGGGTGGCAGGCGGTACGCCTGACGTTACACCACCCCCCTTGGAAAAAGAATCTCGGCCATGCCGAGATCTCTTGTCTGTTGTGTAGATTTCGGGATGCTGGATCCTTCTCTTGGTCCTGTCGGCTGGATGCTGCGGAATCTGTGGTTTTTCGCCTGGTTGATCCTGGCGATAACGTTTGGAGTTTGGACCGTGGCTGCGGGCTTCCTTCGGATTGCAGGCACTTTCGTCGCTTTCACTTTCAGCGTTCGTTTGAATGTCACTGCTCTCACTGACTTCATTTTCAGTTTTTCGCACTTTTCTTTCACTAGCATCCACACTCTGCATACTATGCATTCGTTTACAAATTTTGATTTTGTTCGTATGAACAATTTTATGGCGCCCTTTTACATTCAGCTTAACATTACAATTGCCCAAAATTTCGAGGATACGGTACGGTCCAGAATACTGTGCCTGGAACTTATGTTTGTTCGGCTCTTTTAAAAGATAGACCCATTGGCCTACCTCGAAGTTTTGGACATTGAGATTTCGGTCATAATAATATTTAGAACGGCGTTTCGCATTGTCTAGATTGGCTTTAGCCAAATCCTGAGATTTCGAGATTTTCTCCTGAAGTTGTATAAGATAGTCGCAATATGTTTCGTTATCAGAGCTGTCCTGAAAAGGAGTGGCTGACGGCGTCCTAGCTATCCTGCCGAACACTAGTTCGTGTGGGGTGTATAATGTACCCTCGTGCACACTGGTGTTGTATGAAAACATTGCATACGGTAACCAATTCACCCAATCGTTACTCGACTCTATGTAATGCTTCAGATATTCGGCCAGGACGTGGTGAGATCGTTCAACGGACCCGTTTGTCTGTGGATGGAACGCAGTGGACTTGTATTGTTTAATACGGAATTTGATTGCTATGGCTTTAATCAAGCTATTTATAAAGTTCGAACCTTGGTCCGTGAGTATGCCTTTCGGGCATCCGAACTTACAAATGAATTCTTTTATTAAAGCTTCGGCAATGTCTACTGCGGTGGTGGTTTTGAGAGGAACTGCGACTGAGTATTTAGTGAGGAGATCTTGGATCGTGAGGATACTTGTATAACCGTCGGAAGTTTCGGGAAGAGGACCCATTACGTCCATTGAAATCTTATCGAATGCCCTGCCAGGGGTGTCGGTTAAAGTGAGAGGCTGTCTGGTCTTCACCCGGACCAGTTTCTCTGTCTGACAACTTTTACATTTGCCAATATATTCTTGTATTTGTGTTTTCATGTTTGGCCAAAAGTATTGTTGTCTGATGCGAGAATAAGTTTTATTAACCCCTTTGTGACCTCCCACAGGGGAGTCGTGGTTTTCTCTTATTATTTTCAGTCGCTCTTCGACCGAAGGGGTTTTAATGAGGCCCTGGCAGACCGTAATCTGGACAGTTGTTTCGTAGAACAGGTCCTGAAGGATTTTCTGGATTCGGGACCAGGATACGGAGTCTAGATAGGTTTGTGCGATACTAAATGTTTGTAATTGTAATTCGTTTACAACGTCGCACAAGGATCTAAATGTTTCTATTACGGTCTGGAAATTGATTGATCTGGTGGAATGTTCGATGATTGGAAGCTGGATTTGGAATTCGTTTCCGATTTGTATGACTTTGGCTTTGGTAAGGACGTGATTTTTGTTTAGGAGGAATTTTTCAGCGTTTGCTAGATCTTTGGCGCCCGTGTCATAGGGGTGCCCAGATTGCGTGACGAAGACAACTACATTGTCTCGTCGCGTTGATAATGCGTCACGGCTGAAATTAAATAGAGGTTCGCGTCGGAAAAATTCATTTGGAGCAGGAGTATAGAAGTCGGTGCTGTCGCTGGCGACTTGCGGAGGAGATGCTGTGTTGGTACGGAAGGATGTGCCTGGAGTCGGTAATTCAGGTTCTGATGTTACCGGAGTAGGAGGAGGCGCTAGTGTGGTATACTTTTTGCGGGTTTCCGGAGGCACATCGAAGATGTCGTCCTCCGAGTTTTCTGAATACGAGAGCGGAAAAATTTGAGCGGGATTCCGCGACAATGCGTCCGCATTAAGGTTCGTTTTTCCACTTTTATAGACCATCTCGTAGTCAAATTCCGCTAACTTAAGCCTCCACCGTACGAGTCTACTTGACGGGTCCTTGACCGAATTCATCCACACTAACGGTCGATGGTCGGTAACGAGTTTGAATTGATTACCGTATATGTATGGACGAAAGTAATGGACGGCGTAGACAATCGCCAGACACTCCTTCTCGATCGTGGAGTAGTTTTTCTCCGCAGCGTTTAACAGTCGCGACGTGTACGCGATTGGCAAGTCGCGGCCTATTGGTCCTTGACTCAAGATAGCACCAATAGCTTCGGCGGACGCGTCGGTCGTTATCACGAATGGTTGTTTAAAGTTGGGGTACTGCAAGATAGGCGCTTCGCATAGGCAATCTCGGAGTTTGACGAATGAATTCTCATGCTCGTTACGCCATACAAAGGGCGCGTCCTTTTTTAACAAATTCGTTAGAGGCTTAGCAATATTGGAAAAATTTGCGATGAACCGCCTGTAGTATCCCGCGAGCCCGAGGAATTGTTTGATCTGTTTCGCGTTGCGCGGGCGCGGAAAATTTTTGACGGCGCTAATTTTCGCAGGGTCAGGTTTTACACCGTGCTCACTGATAATATGACCCAAATAGCTTACTTCTCTCCTCAAGAATTCGCACTTATCCGGCTGCAATACTAAATTAGCTTCTTTGAGCCGTTGAGTTAATTTATCGAATTTAAGTCGATGTTCTTGAAGAGAGCTAGCGTAGATAACAATGTCGTCCAAACAGACGAAAATTTCGTTCCCCTGGAGACCGGACAGGACATTGTCCATAAGTCGTTGGAACGTCGCTGGCGCATTTTTTAATCCGAATGGCATTCTTTTAAATTCATAATGCCCGTGAGGCGTCGAAAAAGCGATTTTGGGAGCATCGGCGGGCTCCATTGGGATCTGGTGAAATCCGCTCGCGAGATCGAATGTACTAAAATACTTCGCGCTCCCGAGCTGATCAAGTATCTCGGTAATGCAAGGGAGGGGATAGGCATCGGCGACAGATTTCTCATTGAGTGCGCGGTAGTCGATGACGACGCGCCATTGCTTGTTGCCCAAGGAGTCCGGTTTCTTTGGGACAACCCACAATGGCGAATTATATGGTGATTTTGACGGAGAGATGACACCATTTTGTAAAAATTTGTCGACTTGTCGTCGAATCTCCTCCTTATGAGCTGGTGGGAAACGGTATTGTTTCACATTGACGGGGCGGTCGTCGACGGTTGGAATCTTGTGCGTGGTTGCTGACGTATGCCCTAATTTATCCCCCTCAATGTGAAAAAGCTCCTGCGTGCTTTGAACGAGACGGACGACGTGCTCTCTTTCCTCTGCGTTGAGGTGGTCGAGACGGAGGAGACTAAGAATTCGATCTAAGCGAGATTTCGAAAGGTTGGCGGATTTCGATGTTTGTTTTAACGGCGCCTGTTGTACATTATTTTTAACCGCCTGAGCATAAGAGATCTGTTGAACATTCGCGATTTTGCAACGCGAAGGAGGAGTTTCGATTGTCGAGTATGGTGTCTGACTCGAGAAAGAAATAGAAGTTTTCCCTTTTTGGGATGAGCCGATCGGTACGGCGGATACGTTAAATTTAGTAGATTTAGAAAAAACCGGATAGAGCGATGGACTTTCCTCCTTATGGAGGGGAGTCATGATTTGCGCGGGCTCAAGTACGATTTCTGGTAACGCGATTTCGACGGCGCGGTCGGATGAATTAATTATTCGAGTTACCGCTTTGCCCCGAATTACTCTGACGAGAGCGTTTCCGAAAAATATACCCGGCGCAAGATCGATACGAGGAATTATACCTTCCGCGAGGTTCGAATTAACTACGCGGACCTTGATACCGATATTTGATCTCGGCGGAATGGAGATACGGTCTCCTGACTTCGGAGAAGCTGCTTTGTCTTGCGTTCGAAGCTTCGATTTCGTTGCTGCATCGCGTTTCAGCGGAGGCGATGATTTACGCGGCGGGCGCGGCGGCGGAGAGGGAATAGATTCCGTGCGCGGCGTTTGTTTACGTTTCGGCGATAGGAGAGGCTTTATTTTCGACTCCGGTGACGGTTCCTCGAGTGCTTCGATATCGTCTTCGAAAGGAATTCTCTTACCATTCCATTTGATTATTTTATTTGGAAAAGAGATTTCTGCGTCCATACAGAACCCGGAGCCGAGGATCCCGCTTGGTTTAAGGGGAAAATCATCCTCGACCACATTAAAAGGAACGACGCGACCGAAAATGACAAGATTCACCGTCCCTAAGGTTGCGGTTTTGCCATCGGTTACCCCTGTTATTATGACGATCTCGGACTTATCGATTCGCGCGGATGCTTTTAGAGCCGAACGTTTTATAATATTTATTTCCGCCCCAGTGTCCACCATGAAGCGAGTTGGTGAAATTAGAAGGTCGGACTTTAAAATTACGTTTGGCGTGCTAGTTTTTCCGGTTATGTTTATCGCGGCGTTTCGTCGATTTCCGCGTTGGAGTTGTTCGCGGCGAGAGGACGGACTTGGTGCGCGGCCTCGCCACCTGTCTCGCGGCGGGTGCGGAGGCCATTGTCGTTTCCCGAATTTTTATTTACCGCGTTGTTGTACTGCCTTTTGCGGCACTCGCCTATTTCGTGCCCCGGGGTCTTGCAATAGCGACAAAATTTGGGCGCGTCCCTGGCTACGATTTGTCTCGGTTGTTCGTACGCGGGGCCTCGAGTAGGAGGCGGTACGTCCCTGGATCGCAAGTATTCCTGCGGTCGGTACGGCGATGGCGGTCTGAGCCGACACTCGGTCGCGTAATGTCCGATATTATTGCATTTTCGGCAAATAATTTCGGCTGGTTTTTCGCGCGATTCTGGTCGCGCGGCACGCGATCTACCTAGTCGGTTGCAATCACGTTCGTGCATTTGGTAAAGTTCTCGCGCTCGAGCGAACGTTTCTCTCAATGTGCCGAATGAATTTATCGTCATTTGCATTCGAATTTCCGGAATGAGACCGTCTTTAAAACATTGTAGAGTGAGCGCGTCTACGTCATCGAGCGATTCCGGTGTGTCTCGTCGAGCAAGCCTCTCGCAATCAATTATAGCGGTTCTAAGATCTTTTACTCGACCGATGTAATCTAGAATGTGCTCGTTCGCGCGCATAAATATATTAGCAAGTTCACCCCGATAATGATGAGCTGATTTTACGGAGCAAAATGTGCTGCGAAGAACGTCCGTTAATTCGAGTATTGTGTAACACGGCTCGTCTTCTAGCGCGGCGTAGGCACGACCCTTGAGTTTTCCCTTAAGCAGGCGTGTGAAAGTTCGCTCGCACCCATTAGGGATAAGCTCATAAGCGCGTTTACACGCTCGGGTAAACTGAAGAATGGGAATGTTCTGACCGTCGAATGTCGGCACGGCTTCGAGGGCCTGCTTAAGCGATAGCTCGTCGTGTTGCGAACTATTTGTATTGAAATCAGAGCTCGAATTATGTGCGGAAAGCGGATTTCCCCGAGGAATATCCAGCGAAACGGTATCGTCGCGCGTTAAATCAGGCGTTCTGCGAATAGATTCTAATTCACGACGTAAAATTTCTATTTGCTGGAGCAACGCGGCATTACTCGGATCGGTCGCTTTCGTATTTTTCGCGGAAGTATTTGGTTGCGCGGTACTAGGAAGAGGCTCGGCGATAGCGTCTTGGAAATCAAGCGTTCTGCTAGTGCGTTTTTCGCGTTCGGAATCGGCCATCGCGGCGGCTCGCTGTGTCTGCTGGCGCGTTTTTGTCGGAGTCCGGGTTGCCATATCTAGTTTCGCGGTTCCTTTCGGCGGAATTTCCGGAGGAAACGCGTGGCTATCCCACCGCTGTCACCAAAAATAACTTTCGTGTCACGTCCCGAGGTGCGGTTGCGCTCGCAACGGTGGCACAAAGTCGTAACCGTTCCCGAAAATAACGCGAATTGCGTCCGGACCGGGTTCGTTGGCGTTTCGGACTCGATAAAACGGTAACTAACACTAAACTTACCTTGCGAAGGCTTGATTCCGCTGTCTGATTTCTCTTTCCAGGTACCTGGAGCGCCTTGGATCCGCAACCGGGATGGCGGCGGCGTACGGCTGGAACGGAGGTACGTCTATGGGAACAAGCGTCCAGGCGGGTTGACTCCGGCTGGCAGGTATCGGCGTTTGGCCCTGACGATTGGCGACTCGTACGGGTCGTGCGGCGAAGGAAACCTCCTTCACAGGAACCAGGATTCGAACGTAGGAAATTGAATATTCTGGTGCATCACCCACGTATTCCCGGGCGAGACGACGAATAAACTCTCTCCTCCCCGCGCGTCGTGTACGCTTTGTCGGAGGTGCAAGGCTCATCGAGAATACTTGAACTTCGGTTGAATACGGCACGGCTAAGCGTTGGTTCGCTCTAGCTTACCGGGATCGACCTGGGCGCAAGATATTCTGTACACGGTAGAAGTGAGGATGGAGCAACTAAGCGCTGGTTCGCTCTAGTCGTCGAGCCTCAAGACTATCGCAGATGAGATATGGAATTAGAATAATCGCGAGCGTACCCGTGGATTAGAGTTAAGGAATTGTATTTGAATTCGAATAAAGATACTTTTGAATCTGGTAAAAATAAACTATATTCTATGATTTCACTATACTAGATACACTTGACTAAATTCTAAGTTACTGACTAGCGATTACAATGAGAATTAGAAATAGTATAAAGTATCGAACGGACTCCGCTATGGGAGTATGGATAGAGACGAATGCATTAGAGCTAATTGCTCGTTGCGAATGAGCCTATTGCTCGGATCGGAAGTGCATCGTTCGGATGCTGGATTAGAACTCCTCGGTTCGGAGATGAGATATGAACTCTCCGGTTCGGAGATGAGACGCGAACTGACTCTCGGATCTCGCGTCCGCGACCTCCTCGGGTCGCGCGGCGCGCGAGTCGCTGGGCCCTCGCGGTGGGGCGGACGGTCGGAGTAGGGCGGCCGCTCGGCCCTCGTGGTGGGGCGGCCGTTCGGAGTGGGGCGCGGCCCGCGTTAAGCGTGAGCCGCGAGCGTCGAGTGTGCGCGCGAGTGCACGGAACATAACCGTGCATGAATAAAATATATACATATATTTACTTAAATCTAGGTGTGTGTTGGTGTGTATGTACATATATGAGTAGTGTGCTTATTCTAATCCCACATGTACGAGAAGTACGTATAGGGCTTCGTGATCGCTGGGGATTCGACCCAGTATGTGTCGGAGAGCTCCTCGCCCTCGTAATACGGGGTGAAGTCCTCCCCCTCGTGTGTGGAGATCGCGCGTGGGCGCGGCATGCTGCATCCTTCTTCCCTCTCGTACCTTTGTCTCCTTCTGTAAGGACGGCGAGTCGGCGGGTGGCCCGTGTGCAGGGGCTCCGGATACGGATGCTGGGGATGATGAGGTGGACGCCGGAGGGTGGCAGGCGGTACGCCTGACGTTACAATACCTCGTATTCAGTTCAAAAGAATGTAAATGCGACACTTGCATGCTAGGAAATAGCGTTTGCAGATGTCAATGTATCGTAGCAGTAGAGTTCTAATGCTTCTTAAAACGCGATATCGCATCTCACTACTATGTTTCATGATAAGATATAATATTCATTGCGAAGTGTCATGTGTACGTCGTATTCACTTCAAAAGAATGTAAATGCGACACTTCCTTGCTAGGAAATAACATTTGCAGATGTCTACGCATCGTAGCAATAGAGTTCTTATGCTACTTAAAACGAGATGTCGCATTTCACATCTATGTTTCATGATAAGATATAATATTCATTGCGAAGTGTCATGTATACCTCGTATTCACTTCAAAAGAATGTAAGTGCGACACTTCCGTGCTAGGAAATAGCGTTTCCAGATGACGACGTATCGAAAGAATAGAGTTCTAATGCTTCTCAAAGCGCGATATCGCATCTCACTTCTATGTTTCATGATAAGATATAATATTCATTGTGAAGTGTCATGTATACATCGTATTCACTTCAAAGGAATGAAAATGCTACACTTCCATGCTAGGAAATAGCGTTTGCGGGTGTCGACGTATCGTAGCAATAGAGTTCTAATGCTTCATAAACGCGATATCCCATCTCACTTCTATGTTTCATGATAAGACATAACATTCATTGCGAAGTGTCATGTATACCTCGTATTCACTTCAAATGAACGTAAATGCGACACTTCCGTGCTAGGAAATAGCGTTTCCAGATGACCACGTATCGAAAGAATAGAGTTCTAATACTTCTTAAAACGAGATGTCGCATCCCATTTCTATGTTTCCTGATAAGATATAATATCCATTGCGAAGTGTCATGTATACCTCGTATTCACTTCAAAAGAATGTAAATGCGACACTTCCGTGCTAGGAAATAGCGTTTCCAGATGACCACGTATCGTAGCAATAGAGTTCTAATGCTTCTTAAAACGAGATGTCGCATCTCATTTCTATGTTTCATGATAAGATATAATATTCATTGCGAAGTGTCATGTATATCTCGTATTCACTTCAAAAGAATGTAAACGCGACACTTCCTTGCTAGGACATAACATTTGCAGATGTCTACGCATCGTAGCAATAGAGTTCTAATGCTTCTTAGAACGCGATATCGCATCTCACTTCTATGTTTCATGATAAGATATAATATCCATTGCGAAGTGTCATGTATACCTCGTATTTACTTCAATGGAATGTAAATGCGACACTTACATGCTAGGAAATAGCGTTAGCGGATGTCTACGTATATTAGCAACAGAGTTCTAATACTTCTCAAAACGCGATATAACACCTCATTCCTATGTTTCATGATAAGATATAATATTCATTGCGAAGTGTCATTGATATCTCGTATTCACTTCAAAAGAATGTAAATGCGATACTTCCATGCTAGGAAATAGCGTATCCAGATGTCTACGTATCGTAACAATAGAGTTCTAATGCTTCTTAAAGCGCGATATCGCATCTCACTCCTATGTTTCATGTTAAGATATAATATTCATTGCGAAGTGTCATGTATACGTCGTATTCACTTCAAAAGAATGTAAATGCGACACTTTCATGCTAGGAAATATAGTTTACCGATGTCTACGTATCGTAGCAATAGAGTTCCAATGCTACTTAAAACGAGATGTTGCATTTCATTTCTATGATTCGTAATAAGATATAATATTCATTGTGGACTGTTATGTTTCCTCGTATTCACTTCAAAAGAATGTAAATGCGACACTTGCTTGCTAGGAAATAACATTTGCAGATGTCTACGCATCGTAGCAATAGAGTTCTAATGCTTCTTAAAACGTGATATCGCATCTCACTTCTATGTTTCATGATAAGATATAATATTCATTGCGAAGTGGCATGTATACCTCGTATTCACTTCAGAAGAATGTAAATGCGACACTTGCATGCGGGGAAATAGCGTTTGCGGATGTCTACGTATCGTAGCAATAGAGTTCCAATGCTTCTTAAAACGCGATATCGCATCTCACTTCTATGTTTCATGATAAGATATAATATTCATTGCGAAGTGTCATGTATACCTCGTATTCACTTCAATAGAATGTAAATGCGACACTTCCGTGCTAGGAAATAGCGTTTCCAGATGACCACGTATGGTAAGAATAGAGTTCTAATTCTTCCTAAAACAGGATGTCGCATCTCATTTCTATGTTTCATGATAAGATATAATATTCATTGCGAAGTGTCATGTATACCTCGTATTCACTTCAAAAGGATGTAAATGCTACACTTCCTTGCTAGGAAATAGCGTTTCAAGATGACTACGTATGGAAACAATAGAGTTCTAATACTTTTTAAAACGAGATGTCGCATTTTTTTTCTGTGTTTCATGATAAGATATAATATTCATTGCGAAGTGTCATGTATACCTCGTATTCTCTACAAAAGAATGTAAATGCGACACTTGCATGCTAGGAAATAGCGTTTGCGGATGTCTACGTATCGTAGCAATAGAGTTCTAATGCTTCTTAAAACGCGATATCACATCTCACATCTATGTTTCATGATAAGATATAATATTCATTGCGAAGTGTCATGTATACCTCGTATTCACTTCAAAAGAATGTAAATGAGACACTTCCGTGCTAGGAAATAGCGTTTCCAGATGACCACGTATCGTAGCAATAGAGTTCTAATGCTTCTTAAAACGAGATGTCGCATCTCATTTCTATGTTTCATGATAAGACATAACATTCATTGCGAAGTGTCATGTATACCTCGTATTCACTTCAAATGAACGTAGATGCGACACTTCCGTGCTAGGAAATAGTGTTTCCAGATGACCACGTATCGAAAGAATAGAGTTCTAATACTTCTGAAAACGAGATGTCGCATTCCATTTCTGTGTTTCATGATAAGATATAATATTCATTGTGAAGTGTCATGTATACCTCGTATTCACTTCAAAAGAATGTAAGTGCGACACTTGCATGCTAGGAAATAGCGTTTGCGGATGTCTACGTATCGTAGCAGTAGAGTTTTAATGCTTCTTAAAACGCGATATCGCATGTCACTTCTATGTTTCATGATAAGATATAATATTTATTGCGAAGTGTCATGTATACCTCGTATTCACTTCAAAAGAATGTAAATGCGACACTTGCATGCTAGGAAATAGCGTTTGCGGATGTCTACGTATATTAGCAACAGAGTTCTAATACTTCTCAAAACGCGATATAACACCTCATTCCTATGTTTCATGATAAGATATAATATTCATTGCGAAGTGTCATGTATATCTCGTATTCACTTCAAAAGAATGTAAATGCGATACTTCCATGCTAGGAAATAGCGTATCCAGATGTCTACGCATCGAAAGAATAGAGTTCTAATACTTCTTAAAACGAGATGTCGCATTTCATTTCTATGTTTCATGATAAGTCATAATATTCATTGCGAAGTGTCATGTATACCTCGCATTCACTTCAAAAGAATGTAAATGCGACACTTCCATGCTAGGAAATAGCGTTTGCAGATGTCAACGTATCGTAGCAGTAGAGTTCTACTGCTTCTTAAAACGAGATGTCACATTTCATTTCTATGTTTCGTAATAAGATATAATATTCATTGTGGAATGTTATGAATACCTCGCATTCACTTCAAAAGAATGTAAATGCGACACTTCCTTGCTAGGAAATAACATTTGCAGATGTCTACGTATCGTAGCAATGGAGTTCTAATGCTTCTTACAACGCGGTATCGCATCTCACTGCTATGTTTCATGATAAGGTGTAATATTCATTATGGAGTGTTATGTATACCCCTATTTCACTACACAAGAATGTAAATGCGACACTTCCTTGCTAGGAAATAGCGCTTCCAGATGACCACGTATCGTAAGAATATAGTTCTAATACTTCCTAAAACAAGATGTCGCATCTCATTTCTATGTTTCATGATAAGATATAATATTCATTGCGAAGTGTCATGTATACCTCGTATTCACTTCAAAAGAATGTAAATGCGACACTTGCATGCTAGGAAATAGCGTTTGCGGATGTCTACGTATCGTAGCATTAGAGTTCTAATGCTTCTTAGAACGCGATATCGCATCTCACTTCTGTGTTTCATGATAACATATAATATTCATTGCGAAGTGTCATGTATACCTCGTATTCACTTCAAAGGAATGTAAGTGCGACACTTGCATGCTAGGAAATAGCGTTTGCGGATGTCTACGTATCGTAGCAATAGAGTTCTAATGCTTCTTAAAACGCGATATCGAATCACATTTCAATGTTTCGTGATGAGATATAATATTCATTGCGGACTGTTATGTATACCTCGTCCACACTTCAAAAGAATGTACATGCCACACATCCTTGATAGGAAATGCATTTCCAGATGCTTACGTATCGAAGCAACAGAGATCTAATGCTTCTTAAAATGCGATATAGACTCTCATTTCTATGTTTCATGATATGATATAGCATTCATTGCAAAGTGTTACGTATACCTGTTCTGCACTTCACAAGAATGTAAATGCCACACTTCCTTGCTAGGAAATGCGCTTCCAGATGTCCACATATCGAAGCAATAGAGTTCTAATGCTTCTTCAGACGCGATAACGCTAATCAATTCTATGTTTCATGACAAAATATAATATTCATTGCGAAGTGTTATGTATATCTTGTCCACACTACTAAAGAATGTAATATCCCCACTTCCTTGCTAGGAAATGCGATTCGACATGTCTACGTATCGAAGCAATAGAGTCCTAATGCTTCTTAAGACGCGATATCGCATCTCATTTCTATGTTTCATGATAAAATGTAATTTTCATTGCGAAGTGTTTCGTATACCTCGTCTACACGTCCAAAGAATGTAAATGCCACACTTCCATGCTAGGAAATTTCGATTCCAGATCTCTACGTATCGAAGCAATGCAGATGTAATGCATCTTAAAACGCGATATCGAATCACATTTCAATGTTTCGTGATGAGATATAAAATTCATTGCGAAGTGTTATGTATACCTCGTCTACACTATAAAAGAATGTAAATGCCACACATCCTTGCTAGGAAATGCGTTTCCAGATGTCTACGTATCGAAGCAATAGAGTTCCAATGCTTCTTTAAACGCGATAACGCATCTCAATTCTATGTTTCATAATAAGATATAATATTCATTGCGAACTGTTAAGTATACCTCATCTACACTTCAAAAGAATGTCAATGACACACTTCCTTGCTAGGAAACGCGTTTCCAGATGTCTACATATCGAAACAATATAGGTCTAATGCTTCCTAGAACGCGATATCGCATCTCATGTATGTTTCATGATAAGATATAATATTCATTGCGATGTGTTATGTATACCTCGTCTACACTTCAAAAGAATGCAAAGGCCAAACTTCTTGGCTAGAAAATTGCATTTCTAGATGTCTACGCATTGAAGCAATAGATTTCTAACTCCCTATAAAACGCGATATCGCATATCAATTTTAAGTCACATGATGAGATGTAATTTCATTGCAACGCGTTATTTATATCTCCTCTACATTTCAAATGAATGTAAATGGATCACTTCCTTGCTACGGAATATCGTTTCTATAGCTGAAGGTTTAGAAGCAATAGAGTTCTAATGCTTCGTAAATCGCGGCTGCGCATCTTACTTCTATATTTCATGATAAGATGTAATATTCATAGCATCGCGTTATGTTTATCTGCTTCTGCATATGAATTGAGTGTGAACCCTACACTTTCTTGCCCGGAGATAGCGTTTCTAGATGTCCAGGTGCCTAAGCATTTAATTTGTCATACTTCATGCACCTCAATATTGCATTTCATATAAACAGTTCAAAATAAGTTAGAAGGTTGTAAAGCTCTATGCATCGCATTATGCTTATCTGCTTTTGTGCTTTATAATGCTCTGGGATGTGAGAAGGTCCTCAGCCATCCTTAACCCCCTAAAGAGAAGTCAAAAGTCCAGCGGCCCTGCAGGTGGGCCATGGGAGCGCGGCGCGCGAGGCGCTACACAATTTAAATGATCAGGAGGATCCCCTCAGGGACACCCAAGGGGGCGAGAAGAGGAAATCGCCGAAATCCACTGATCGATGGACTCGAACAATACCGAAGCCTACAGCCCACTCCACCAAGGAACCCCGAAAAGGATGCAGGAGACCCGAGGACCACCAGCGAATTCAAGGAACCTGAAGAAGAGAACGTGAGAGCTTATTCGCTAAAGCGTCCCATTTCTTGTGTCGCATATTGTATATTGTATCTTATATCGTGAAGCGAGTTATGATACCCGGTAATTTGCGGCGTGTTGCGTAGTTTCCCGTAGCCCTTCATAGTTAAACCCACGTCGAGACCTTAAATAAACATGCCGTGACTTCAGTATCTCGCGACCTGAGTGTGTGTACTTGGCTAGGCGTAGTCGAGAGGAGGACCATTTCGAAGTTTCAAGGGTTGTTCCGCCCCAGGGTTCCCGGGGTCGTGTAGTCTATCCCTTTGCTACTTTCTGAGCAGCTGGCGCCCAAGGAAAGTTGTACGTGAGCGGACACCTTGGAACGATAGATCGCTTTAGATTAAAGTACGTTTTACACCTTAAACCATTTAGATAATTAACCCCTTCGAGCTTCCCTGACTTACTATATATAGGTTTCCGTCACAACTAATAGGAACCATCACTTTACATCGATATATAGAACACACATAGTTTTAAACGTAGAACTGAGAATTTGAGAACTTACTTTGAAACGTTAGTAGTGAGAAATTCCATTGGATTTCATAGAAATTCAGAACTTACTTGCTATGAAACATAGGCAGATAACGGCCATCGCGTTGCTTAGAACTTTATAACTTGCTTACTTCAACAAAGGTTTCTATTGACTTCGTCCGTTCTTTTAGAAGAGTTTTTGATAAACCACATAATTTTCACGCTTCTGATATCTCTGAAAGTTCGCGAGATGTAATCGTTTAAGTTTTGAAATGATTACTTAGTGTGGATTATTATTTAGTAACTCGCTCATGAACGAGTCTGCATAGGATTTAATCCATAAGTTTTTAAGCCTGGAATTTATGCAGTTATTTGTTATTCACTTATTGCTCAAACGACAAAGATTCTGACCACTTCAAAATGGTTGACTTTCATCAATTTTCTTAAAAATTGAAATACTGCCCAACTGCTTGCATTGAAGACTGTAATTAAAGCTTTCGAAACATTTTACCTCTTATAGATGAATTCTGGAATTGAAATTGAATGTTTGACTTTTCTAGCTCCTGTTTAGACATCTTTCTTTTGGAATGTTCAAGTATTTTTCATATTCGTAATTATTAAAAATGTTTTACTTGATTCTTTTATTTAATATTTAGAATTTTCTGAGAAATATTTTTTATCGTAATGAACTATATAATTGCAATTATAATTCTTTATGAAATAATAATAACAGAAAGGTATGTATCCATTCTTGTAGTTTTGTAAAGAGTGTTTAATCTTACTATCTAAAATGAAACATTGAGATCTGTTTACAATCTAATGGAATTTAATTACCTTTTGATTCAAATTCACAATGATAATTTTCCATAGTTCAGCAATTTTGTGAGCTGTCCTCAGGAATCCGCAGCTCAGTACTTATAAAATGAACGACACAAAGAACAGCTTAACCAAACGTATTCGAACCGATTTTTCAATACTAATCTTATCATGTTTAACTTATGCTGCAAACTATTGAAATGCCCTTCGAAAAGTGTTTATTCACAGTGAAGTAAACGGTAAGTATTACGCCTTCCACCACTGTTTACAATACGTATGTTTCATTTACTATCAAAACCGTGAGTATTATCGCCTTTCTTTACTTTTTGTAATCTTCAATGCCTTCATGTTACAGATCGTTAAACTTGCTTTAAAATGCTCTATCGTATTACGGAAGAATGGACATACCAATTCATTTTAAAAAATGAAGGTAACCTTCATATGTCCAACATAACTCCACTTACAAAAAAACTATTTTCATCAACGGATGGCCCCTTTGTACTATGCAATTCTATATTAGCAAAAACTTCTATGAAACTTATAGTTTCGTGGATATCTGAGGTGCTAATTATTACTGCCCCACCCTGTATATTGTTATGGATGTGTCCAACAAGGCAACGATGAACAGAGTTAAATTTAATATTATGATGTTTATTATTTTACTTATAGTATATTTGTTTTTCTGGAATTTTGCCAAAAAACAATGTTCACGATGTCGACAGATGAATATATTTGCCTTAGAATTACAAGAGCCAACAATTTCGAAAGTAGAATATTACTTTACTTCGCTAACCGAATCATTGCAAACGTTAAATAAAGTGCTTGCCTTTCAAAACAGTCAGATGCAAATTACGATACAACGTTTCCAAGAAATGGTACGTGCCACTGTTTTTTAATTTCCGTTTATTTAATCAAAGGAAATTTAATTGAAATATCCGCAAAATTTGAGGACAAAAAGTTATTGTAATTTTACGCAACATATATGATGGTGATAAAGGATAAGTATACGGAACTGAAAATGGAAAGTAGCGAGCAGAAAAAGAAACTGATGGAGCTACAAAGTAGATTGATACATCCGTCAAATGATGATTCTAGGTTAATAAAATACATCCGTCAAATGATGATTCTAGGTTAATAAAATACATCCGTCAAATGATGATTCTAGGTTAATAAAATCTGTTAATTAAGGAACTATTGCAAAAATCAAGTATAATCAATATTACTTCTGCTCAAAGGCTATAATAGAATTGGACCGAAATGGGTACAAAACAGGCAATTATATCTATACGTTCTATTCTATGCAAAGGCAAATATTTCAAAGAGAAAAGATGTGTTACTTACAAATTACTTATGTTC
The DNA here is from genome assembly GCF_050948175.1 of Xylocopa sonorina. Lineage (NCBI taxonomy): Eukaryota > Metazoa > Arthropoda > Insecta > Hymenoptera > Apidae > Xylocopa > Xylocopa sonorina. Next base: position 538,550 of record NW_027490310.1, read on the forward strand.
CTAGATATCTCACTAATTCAGGCTTCTTGTCTTGCAGGACTTATCATTCATGTAACATGTAAAGGGGTCGAAGAATAGTAAAAGATTTTTATATTTCATAGCCTCACTTGATACGTCGATTGGATCACGTAAAATATCGGACATTAATTGCATCTACATCTTCAGACCTTAAATATATAATTGCAACAACAAATTTAATAGCGTTTTAATAACATTTTTCTAATTGTTTATATCTATGTCTAATAAATATATATTAATCGAATAAGTTGCTTTACCAAAGAATAAAAGTATCTGAGGCCTACAAATCGGAGCATTACATAACAAACGTGCATCACATATATAATATTACATGTAACAAAGGATGAAGACCAAAAAGATCGTACATAAGCTGAATCCACAATGCGGTCATAGAGATACAGAAACGGCAAAAATTCCAAACAATAATTTTAAAAAATCAAAAGGGGGGGAGTGAAAATCCATCTCCTTGACGATGATAAGGAACAAGTTTGCCTCATGCACTGCAATATCCCAAACAGCCAGCCAATGGCACGCCAATGACAACGGATGGAACGAATTCCGTGACAGAACTGTGCTAACAAAGTGCTCCTACTCAGATTGCGAAATGGCATACTGTAAGTACTGGGGCGGCATTCGTATCACGGCACTATTAAAGCACCGAGATATAGCACACGGGCTACACGGCCGTGACAATGACACTATCAGCTCACCATAGCTACACGCGTGGTTGTGGCGTAGGCTGACATTTACTAATGGGTAAGCTGTTTCCATAAAAATTATAAGCAAATATGAAAAATGACTAAACTGTGCAATTTATTTATTTTGATTCCAAAATAGATACACCGGCACAAAACAAAGATATAAGAACTCGATTTTATTATTTTCTATAAACTATCTCGATTGGGCGATTTTTTCCATAAAGTCGATAATTACTTTGTCATAAAAATATATACACTTATTTTATATATATTTTCTTCAATTTATTGTTACAAATTCATGCAATTGAGGGTTACATTAAATACGATGACAGCATGTTATTTCAAAAATTACACAAGGCGAAGTTAGGGACGCAACAGCATGAATTTTTATTTTATAAGTAATATTTTTTTTATAAATAATATTTTTAGTCTATGATGGATTGAAAGAAATATATACGACTCGCTCAATAACTATAAATATAGGAAAACGACCATCAAAATGTCTATCAATACTCATATGCTGAACATCTACTGAAATCTAACGGTTCTAATTTGTATGAAAGCACAGGTTCCCCATTGCCAAATGTGATCCTGCGTCATTGCTGAGGAGATTCATGAATGGAGCGATGATACGCGTGTCACCATGGTGCTGGTTCTGCGCGATTCGCTTGTCTAGAACGTGCTGGTAACACGTTCTGGCATTTTAGTCAACGAATCCGGTCACAGATGACTACGAATCAGTTGACACTCCTCGGAAGTGGCAATATAGTGCCGGCATGGTGTCGCTACCATCTTGCCGTTTGTCATCTGGGATGCTTTTTAGTGCATTATTCGGAATTGAATTTGAACACATAGCAACTTAATCGCAAATTTGTATGTACTGCGACGTGGTGAAGTCACAAGGCTCGCTCACCCCCCCCCCCCTGCTTCGGTTAGACTAGCTCGCAGATCACCACCCATGCGAGAAGCGCGACACGGACCATCGCGATAGCTGTATTTGAGAGGAGCGTGAAATACACGATGGTAGAACCTTCCCCCCCCCCCCCCCCCCCGTTCGTTTCACTCTCTCCGTTCTTCGGATTAGACTGGCGAGCTGATGGAAGAAGCGACCCATAAGACGCCTCTTCGGCGGAAAATAATACCGCAGGTTCGTGGAAGGGCTGTGCGCCGAGGTAGCGTGACGGGCTCGACGGTGGAGGAGTCGGGACGTGAGCAAGAAGAGACCCTAAAGCCCGAAGGATAGGATCGAGAGCTCTGCAACGATAAGACCGCTGCTATAGTCCATGGAGATAAACAGGATGGTTCTCGGGTGTGAAAAGGACCTCTAACCCTCCCCCATTAGAACTCTACTGCTTCGATACGTAGACGTCTGGAAACGCTATTCCCTAGCAAGGAAGTGTTGCATTTACATTTTTTTGACCTGTAGACGAGAATACATGACACTTCGCAATGAATATTATATCTTATCATGATACATAGAAATGAGATGCGATAATGCGTTTCAAGATTCATTAGAACTCTATTGCTTCGACACGTAGACATCTGGAAACGCTTTTCCTAGCAAGGAAGTGTGACATTTACATCCTTTTGAAGTGTAGACTAGGTATGCATAACACTTCGCAATGTATACTATATCATATCATGAAACACTAAAATGAGTTGGGGTATCGCGTTTTAAGAAGTATTAGAACTCTATTGCTTCGATACGTAGACGTCTGTAAACGCATTTCCTAGCAGAGAAGTGTGGCATTTACCTTCTTTTGAAGTGTAGACGAGGTGTACATAACACTTCGCAGTGAATGTTACATGTTATCATGAAACATAGAATTGAGATGCGATATCGCGTTTTAAGAAGCATTAAATCTCTATTGATTCGATACGTAGACATCGGGAATCAATATTTCCTAGCACGGAACTGCGGCATTTACATTCTCTTGAAGTGCACACGAGGTATACATAACACTTCGCAATGATGATTATATCATATCATGCAACATAGAAATGAGAAGCGATATCGCGTTTTAAGAAGCATTAGAACTCCATAGCTTCGATACGTAGACATCTGGAAACGCATTTCCTGGCAAGGAAGTGTGGTGTTTACATTCTTTTGAAATGTAGACGAGTTATACATAACAATTCGCAATGAATTTTATATCATATCATGAAACATGGAAGTGCGATGCGATATCGCATTTTAAGAAGCATTAGAACTCTATTGCTACTTCCTAGCAAGGAAGTCTCGCATTTACATTCATTTGAAGTGAATACGATGTATACATGACACTTCGCAATGAATATAATATCTTATCATGAAACATAGAAATGAGATGCGATATCCCGTTTTAAGAAGCATTAGAAATCTATTGCTACGATGCGTAGATATATGGAGACGCTATTTCCTAGCAAGGAAGTGTCGCATTTACATTCTTTTGAAGTGAGAACGAGGCATACATGACACTTCGCAATGAATATTATATCTTATCATGAAACATAGAAATGAGATGCGATATCGCGTTTTAAGAAGTGTCAGAACACTGTTGCTACGATACGAAGACTTCTGCAAACGCTATTTCCTCGAAAGTGTCGCATTTCCATTGACTTGAAGTGAATACGTGGAACACATGACACTTCGCAATGAATATAATATCTTGTCACGAAACATAGGAATGAGATGCTATATCCCGTTTTAAGAAGCAATAGAAATCTATTGCTACGATGCGTAGATATCTGGTGACGCTATTTCCTAGCAAAGAAGTGTCGCATTTACATTCTTCTGAAGTGAATACGAGGCATACGTGACACTTCGCAATGAATATTATATCTTATCATGAAACATAGAAATGAGATGCGATATCGCGATTTAAGAAGCATTAGAACTCTATTGCTTCGATACTAGATATCTGCAAACACTATTTCCTAGCAAGGAACTGTCGCAATCAGAATCATTTGAAGTGTATGCGAGGTATACGTGACACTTCGCAATGAATATTATATATTATCATGAAACATAGATATGAGATGCGATATCGCGTTTTGAGAAGCAATAGAACTCTAATGCTACGATACGTAGACATCTGCAAACGCTATTTCCTGGCAAGGAAGTGTCGCGTTTACATTCTTTTGAAGTGAATACGAGGTATACATAACACTACACAATGAATATTATATCTTATTATGAAACATAGAAATGAGATGTAATATGGCGATTTAACAAGCATTAGAACTCTATTGCTTCGATACGTAGGCATCTGCAAACGCTACTTCCTAACAAGCAAGTGTCGCATTTACATTCTTTTGAAAGGAATACGAGGTATACATGACACTTCGCAATGAATATTATATCTTATCAGGAAACGTAGATATGAGATGCGATATGACGATTTAAGAAGCATTAGAACTGTACTGCTTCGGTACGTAGACATCTGCAAACGCTATTTCCTAGCAAGGAAGTGTCGCAATTACATTCTTTTGAGGAGAATACGAGCTATACATAACACTGCACAATGGATATTATATCTTATCATGAAACATAGAAATGAGATGCGATATCGCGAATTAAGGAGCATTAGAACTCTATTGCTTCGATACGTAGTCAACTGCAAATTCTATTTCCTAGCAAGGAAGTGTCGCATTTACATTCTTTTGAAGTGAATACGAGGTATACATGACACTTCGCAATGAATATTATATCTTATCAGGAAACGTTGATATGAGATGCGATATCGCGATTTAAGAAGCATTAGAACTCTATTGCTTCGATACGTAGACATCTGCAAACGCTATTTCCTAGCAAGCAAATATCGCATTTACATTCTTTTGAGGTGAATACGAGGTATACATAACACTGCACAATGGATATTATATCTTATCATGAAACATAGAAATGAGATGCGATATCGCGATTAAAGAAGCATTAAAACTCTATTGCTTCGATACGTAGTCATCTGCAAATGCTATTTCCTAGCAAGGAAGTGTCGCATTTACATTCTTTTGAAGTGAATACGAGGTATACATAACACTGCACAATGAATATTATATCTTACCATGAAACATAGAAATGAGATGCGATATGGCGATTTAAGGAGCATTAGAACTCTATTGCTTCGATACGTAGACATCTGCAAACGCTATTTCCTAGCAAGGAAGTGTCGCAATTACATTCTTTTGAGGAGAATACGAGCTATACATAACACTGCACAATGGATATTATATCTTATCATGAAACATAGAAATGAGATGCGATATCGCGAATTAAGGAGCATTAGAACTCTATTGCTTCGATACGTAGTCAACTGCAAATTCTATTTCCTAGCAAGGAAGTGTCGCATTTACATTCTTTTGAAGTGAATACGAGGTATACATAACACTGCACAATGAATATTATATCTTACCATGAAACATAGAAATGAGATGCGATATGGCGATTTAAGGAGCATTAGAACTCTATTGCTTCGATACGTAGACATCTGCAAACGCTATTTCCTAGCAAGGATGTGTCGCATTTACATTCATTTGAAGTATAGACGAGATATACATAACACTGCACAGTGAATATTATATCTTATCATGAAACATAGAAATGAGATGCGATATGGCGATTTAAGAAGCATTAGAACACTATTTCTTCGATACGTAGACATCTGCAAACGCTACTCCCTAGCAAGGAAGTGTAGCATTTAGATTCTTTTGAACGGAATGGGAGGTATACATGACAATTCGCAATGAATATTATATCTTATCAGGAAACGTAGATATGAGATGCGATATGACGATTTATGAAGCATTAGAACTCTATTTCTTCGATACGTAGACATCTGCAAACGCTATTTCCTAGCAAGGAAGTGTAGCATTTACATTCTTTTGATAGGAATACGAGGTATACATGACAATTCGCAATGAATATTATATATTATCATTAAACATAGAAATGGGAAGCGATATCGCGTTTTGAGAAGCATTGGATCTCTAATCCCACGATACGTAGACATCTGCAAACGCTATTTCCTAGCAAGGAAGTGTCGCATTTACATTCACTTGAAGTATAAACGAGATATACATAACACTGCACAATGAATATTATATCTTATCATGAAACATAGTAATGAGATGCGATATCGCGATGTAAGAAGCATTAGAACTCTATTGCTTCGATACGAAGACATCTGCAAACGCTACTTCCTAGCAAGGAAGTGTCGCATTTACATTCTTTTGAAAGGAATACGAGGTATACATGACACTTCGCAATGAATATTATATCTTATCGTGAAACGTAGATATGAGATGCGATATGACGATTTAAGAAGCATTAGAAATCTATTGGTTCGATACGTAGACATCTGCAAACGCTATTTCCAAGCAAGGAAGTGTCGCATTTACATTCTTTTGAAGTGAATACGAGGTATACATAACACTCCACAATGAATATCATATATTATCTTAACACATGGAAATGAGTAGCGATATCGCGTTTTGAGAAGCAATAGAACTCTAATGCTACGATACGTAGACATCTGCAAACGCTATTTCCTGGCAAGGAAGTGTCGCGTTTACATTCTTTTGAAGTGAATACGAGGTATACATAACACTACACAATGAATATTATATCTTATTATGAAACATAGAAATGAGATGTAATATGGCGATTTAACAAGCATTAGAACTCTATTGCTTCGATACGTAGGCATCTGCAAACGCTACTTCCTAACAAGCAAGTGTCGCATTTACATTCTTTTGAAAGGAATACGAGGTATACATGACACTTCGCAATGAATATTATATCTTATCAGGAAACGTAGATATGAGATGCGATATGACGATTTAAGAAGCATTAGAACTGTACTGCTTCGGTACGTAGACATCTGCAAAACGCTATTTCCTAGCAAGGAAGTGTCGCAATTACATTCTTTTGAGGAGAATACGAGCTATACATAACACTGCACAATGGATATTATATCTTATCATGAAACATAGAAATGAGATGCGATATCGCGAATTAAGGAGCATTAGAACTCTATTGCTTCGATACGTAGTCAACTGCAAATTCTATTTCCTAGCAAGGAAGTGTCGCATTTACATTCTTTTGAAGTGAATACGAGGTATACATGACACTTCGCAATGAATATTATATCTTATCAGGAAACGTTGATATGAGATGCGATATCGCGATTTAAGAAGCATTAGAACTCTATTGCTTCGATACGTAGACATCTGCAAACGCTATTTCCTAGCAAGCAAATATCGCATTTACATTCTTTTGAGGTGAATACGAGGTATACATAACACTGCACAATGGATATTATATCTTATCATGAAACATAGAAATGAGATGCGATATCGCGATTAAAGAAGCATTAAAACTCTATTGCTTCGATACGTAGTCATCTGCAAATGCTATTTCCTAGCAAGGAAGTGTCGCATTTACATTCTTTTGAAGTGAATACGAGGTATACATAACACTGCACAATGAATATTATATCTTACCATGAAACATAGAAATGAGATGCGATATGGCGATTTAAGGAGCATTAGAACTCTATTGCTTCGATACGTAGACATCTGCAAACGCTATTTCCTAGCAAGGATGTGTCGCATTTACATTCATTTGAAGTATAGACGAGATATACATAACACTGCACAGTGAATATTATATCTTATCATGAAACATAGAAATGAGATGCGATATGGCGATTTAAGAAGCATTAGAACACTATTTCTTCGATACGTAGACATCTGCAAACGCTACTCCCTAGCAAGGAAGTGTAGCATTTAGATTCTTTTGAACGGAATGGGAGGTATACATGACAATTCGCAATGAATATTATATCTTATCAGGAAACGTAGATATGAGATGCGATATGACGATTTATGAAGCATTAGAACTCTATTTCTTCGATACGTAGACATCTGCAAACGCTATTTCCTAGCAAGGAAGTGTAGCATTTACATTCTTTTTGATAGGAATACGAGGTATACATGACAATTCGCAATGAATATTATATATTATCATTAAACATAGAAATGGGAAGCGATATCGCGTTTTGAGAAGCATTGGATCTCTAATCCACGATACGTAGACATCTGCAAACGCTATTTCCTAGCAAGGAAGTGTCGCATTTACATTCACTTGAAGTATAAACGAGATATACATAACACTGCACAATGAATATTATATCTTATCATGAAACATAGTAATGAGATGCGATATCGCGATGTAAGAAGCATTAGAACTCTATTGCTTCGATACGAAGACATCTGCAAACGCTACTTCCTAGCAAGGAAGTGTCGCATTTACATTCTTTTGAAAGGAATACGAGGTATACATGACACTTCGCAATGAATATTATATCTTATCGTGAAACGTAGATATGAGATGCGATATGACGATTTAAGAAGCATTAGAAATCTATTGGTTCGATACGTAGACATCTGCAAACGCTATTTCCAAGCAAGGAAGTGTCGCATTTACATTCTTTTGAAGTGAATACGAGGTATACATAACACTCCACAATGAATATCATATATTATCTTAACACATGGAAATGAGTAGCGATATCGCGTTTTGAGAAGCATTAGAACTCTAATGCTACGATACGTAGACATCTGCAAACGCTATTTCCAAGCAAGGAAGTGTCGCATTTACATTCTTTTGAAGTGAATACGAGGTATACATAACACTCCACAATGAATATTATATATTATCTTAAAACATGGAAATGGGTAGCGATATCGCGTTTTGAGAAGCATTAGAACTCTAATGCTACGATACGTAGACATCTGCAAACGCTATTTCCTGGCAAGAAAGTGTCGCGTTTACATTCTTTTGAAGCGAATACGAGGTATACATAACACTCCACAATGAATATTATATCTCACCATGAAACATAGAAATGAGATGCTATATGGCGATTTAAGAAGCATTAGAATACTATTGGTTGGATACGTAGACATCTGTAAACGCTATTTCCTTGCAAGGAGGTGTCGCATTTATATTCTTTTGAAGTGAATACGGTGTGAACATGACACTTCGCATTGAATATTATATCATATCATGAAACATAGAAATGAGATGCGGTATCCCGTTATGAGAAGTATTAGAACTCTATTGCTTTGATACGTAGACCTCTGCAAACGCTATTTCCTAGGAAGGAAGTGTGGCATTGACATTCATTTGAAGTTTATGCGAGGTATAAGAGACACTTCGCAATGAATATTATATCTTATAATGAGACATAGGAATGAGATGCGATATCGCGTTTTCATTTGCACTAGAATTCCATTGCTTCGATACGTAGACATCTCGAAACACTATTTCTTAGAAAGGAAGTGTCGCATTTACATTCATCTGAAGTGTATCCGAGGTATAAGTGACATTTCGCAATGAATATTATATCTAATCATGAAACATAGAAATGAGATGCGATATCGCGTTTTAAGAAGCATTAGATGTCCATTGCTACGATACGTAGACATCTGCAAACGCTATTTCCTAGCAAGGAAGTGTCGCATTTACATTCTTTTGAAGTGAATACGTGGTATACATTACACTCCAAAATGAATATTATATCTGATCAGGAAATATAGAAATGAGATGCGATATCGCGATCTAAGAAGCATTAGAACTCTATTGCTTCGATGCGTAGACATCTGGAAGCGTAATTTCCTAGCAAGGAAGTGGCGCATTTACATTCTTTTGAAGTGAATAAGAGGTATACATGACACTTCGCAATGAATATTATATCTTATAATGAAACATAGTAATGAGATACGATATCGCGATTTAAGAAGCATTAGAACTATATTGCTGTGATACATAGACATCTGCAAACGCTATTTCCTAGCAAGGAAGTGTCGCATTTACATTCCTTTGAAGTGAATACGAGGTATACATAACACTGCACAATGAATATTATATCTTATCATGAAACATAGAAATGAGATGCGATATCGCGAATTAACAAGTTTAGAACTCTATTGCTTCGATACGTATACATCTGCAAACGCTATTTCCTAGCAAGGAAGTGTCGCATTTACATTCTTTTGAAAGGAATACGAGGTATACATGACACTTCGCAATGAATATTATATCTTATCAGGAAACGTAGATATGGGATGCGATATGACGATTTATGAAGCATTAGAACTCTATTTCTTCGATACGTAGACATCTGCAAACGCTATTTCCTAGCAAGGAAGTGTCGCATTTACATTCTTTTGATAGGAATACGAGGTATACATGACAGTTCGCAATGAATATAATATATTATCATTAAACATAAAAATGGGAAGCGATATCGCGTTTTGAGAAGCATTGGATCTCTAATCCCACGATACGTAGACATCTGCAAACGCTATTTCCTAGCAAGGAAGTGTCGCATTTACATTCACTTGAAGTATAGACGAGATATACATAACACTGCACAATGAATATTATATCTTATCATGAAACATAGTAATGAGATGCGATATCGCGATATAAGAAGCATTAGAACTCTATTGCTTCGATACGTAGTCATCTGCAAATGCTATTTCCTAGCAAGGAAGTGTCGCATTTACATTCTTTTGAAGTGAATACGAGGTATACATAACACTGCACAATGAATATTATATCTTACCATGAAACATAGAAATGAGATGCGATATGGCGATTTAAGGAGCATTAGAACTCTATTGCTTCGATACGTAGACATCTGCAAACGCTATTTCCTAGCAAGGATGTGTCGCATTTACATTCATTTGAAGTATAGACGAGATATACATAACACTACACAGTGAATATTATATCTTATCATGAGACGTAGAAATGAGATGCGATATCGCGTATTAAGATGCATTAGAACCCTATTGCTACGATACGTAGACATCTGCAAGCGCTATTTCTTAGCAAGGGTGTGTCGCATTTACATTCGTTTGAAGTGTATACGAGGTATACATGGCACTTCGCAATGAATATTATATCTTATCATGAAACATAGAAATGAGATGCGATATGACGATATAAGAAGCACTAGTACCCAATTGCTTCGATACGTATACATCTGCAAACGCTACTTCCTACCAAGGAAGTGTCGCACTACCATTCTTTTGAAAGGAATACAAGGAACATGACACTTCGCAATGAATATTATATCTTATCAGGAAACGTAGATATGAGATGCGATATGACGATTTATGAAGCATTAGAACTCTATTTCTTCGATACGTAGACATCTGCAAACGCTATTTCCTAGCAAGGAAGTGTCGCATTTACATTCTTTTGATAGGAATACGAGGTATACATGACAATTCGCAATGAATATTATATATTATCATTAAACATAGAAATGGGAAGCGATATCGCGTTTTGAGAAGCATTGGATCTCTAATCCCACGATACGTAGACATCTGCAAACGCTATTTCCTAGCAAGGAAGTGTCGCATTTACATTCACTTGAAGTATAGACGAGATATACATAACACTGCACAATGAATATTATATCTTATCATGAATCATAGTGATGAGATGCGATATCGCGATATAAGAAGCATTAGAACTCTATTGCTTCGATACGAAGACATCTGCAAACGCTACTTCCTAGCAAGGAAGTGTCGCATTTACATTCTTTTGAAAGGAATACGAGGTATACATGACACTTCGCAATGAATATTATATCTTATCGTGAAACGTAGATATGAGATGCGATATGACGATTTAAGAAGCATTAGAAATCTATTGGTTCGATACGTAGACATCTGCAAACGCTATTTCCAAGCAAGGAAGTGTCGCATTTACATTCTTTTGAAGTGAATACGAGGTATACATAACACTCCACAATGAATATCATATATTATCTTAAAACATGGAAATGAGTAGCGATATCGCGTTTTGAGAAGCATTAGAACTCTAATGCTACGATACGTAGACACCTGCAAACGCTATTTCCAAGCAAGGAAGTGTCGCATTTACATTCTTTTGAAGTGAATACGAGGTATACATAACACTGCACAATGAATATTATATCTTACCATGAAACATAGAAATGAGATGCGATATGGCGATTTAAGGAGCATTAGAACTCTATTGCTTCGATACGTAGACATCTGCAAACGCTATTTCCTAGCACGGATGTGTCGCATTTACATTCATTTGAAGTATAGACGAGATATACATAACACTGCACAGTGAATATTATATCCTATCATGAAACATAGAAATGTGATGCAATATGGCGATTTAAGAAGCATTAGAACACTATTGCTTCGATACGTAGACATCTGCAAACGCTACTCCCCAGCAAGGAAGTGTAGCATTTAGATTCTTTTGAACGGAATACGAGGTATACATGACACTTCGCAATGAATATTATATCTTATCAGGAAACGTTGATATGAGATGCGATATCGCGATTTAAGAAGCATTAGAACTCTGTTGCTTCGATACGTAGACATCTGCAAACGCTATTTCCTAGCAAGCAAGTATCGCAATTACATTCTTTTGAGGTGAGTACGAGGTATACATAACACTGCACAATGGATATTATATCTTATCATGAAACATAGAAATGAGATGCGATATCGCGATTTAAGAAGCATTAGAACTCTACTGCTTCGATACGTAGTCATCTGCAAATGCTATTTCCTAGCAAGGAAGTGTCGCATTTACATTCTTTTGAAGTGAATACGAGGTATACATAACACTGCACAATGAATATTATATCTTACCATGAAACATAGAAATGAGATGCGATATGGCGATTTAAGGAGCATTAGAACTCTATTGCTTCGATACGTAGACATCTGCAAACGCTATTTCCTAGCAAGGATGTGTCGCATTTACATTCATTTGAAGTATAGACGAGATATACATAACACTGCACAGTGAATATTATATCTTATCATGAGACGTAGAAATGAGATGCGATATCGCGTATTAAGATGCATTAGAACCCTATTGCTACGATACGTAGACATCTGCAAGCGCTATTTCTTAGCAAGGGTGTGTCGCATTTACATTCGTTTGAAGTGTATACGAGGTATACATGGCACTTCGCAATGAATATTATATCTTATCATGAAACATAGAAATGAGATGCGATATGACGATATAAGAAGCACTAGTACCTAATTGCTTCGATACGTATACATCTGCAAACGCTGCTTCCTACCAAGGAAGTGTCGCACTACCATTCTTTTGAAAGGAATACAAGGAACATGACACTTCGCAATCAATATTATATCTTATCAGGAAACGTAGATATGAGATGCGATATGACGATTTATGAAGCATTAGAACTCTATTTCTTCGATACGTAGACATCTGCAAACGCTATTTCCTAGCAAGGAAGTGTCGCATTTACATTCTTTTGATAGGAATACGAGGTATACATGGCAATTCGCAATGAATATAATATATTACCATTAAACATAGAAATGGGAAGCGATATCGCGTTTTGAGAAGCATTGGATCTCTAATCCCACGATACGTAGACATCTGCAAACGCTATTTCCTAGCAAGGAAGTGTCGCATTTACATTCACTTGAAGTATAGACGAGATATACATAACACTGCACAATGAATATTATATCTTATCATGAAACATAGTAATGAGATGCGATATCGCGATATAAGAAGCATTAGAACTCTATTGCTTCGATACGAAGACATCTGCAGACGCTACTTCCTAGCAAGGAAGTGTCGCATTTACATTCTTTTGAAAGGAATACGAGGTATACATGACACTTCGCAATGAATATTATATCTTATCGTGAAACGTAGATATGAGATGCGATATGACGATTTAAGAAGCATTAGAAATCTATTGGTTCGATACGTAGACATCTGCAAACGCTATTTCCAAGCAAGGAAGTGTCGCATTTACATTCTTTTGAAGTGAATACGAGGTATACATAACACTCCACAATGAATATCATATATTATCTTAAAACATGGAAATGAGTAGCGATATCGCGTTTTGAGAAGCATTAGAACTCTAATGCTACGATACGTAGACACCTGCAAACGCTATTTCCAAGCAAGGAAGTGTCGCATTTACATTCTTTTGAAGTGAATACGAGGTATACATAACACTGCACAATGAATATTATATCTTACCATGAAACATAGAAATGAGATGCGATATGGCGATTTAAGGAGCATTAGAACTCTATTGCTTCGATACGTAGACATCTGCAAACGCTATTTCCTAGCAAGGATGTGTCGCATTTACATTCATTTGAAGTATAGACGAGATATACATAACACTGCACAGTGAATATTATATCCTATCATGAAACATAGAAATGTGATGCAATATGGCGATTTAAGAAGCATTAGAACTCTATTGCTTCGATACGTAGACATCTGCAAACGCTACTCCCCAGCAAGGAAGTGTAGCATTTAGATTCTTTTGAACGGAATACGAGGTATACATGACACTTCGCAATGAATATTATATCTTATCAGGAAACGTTGATATGAGATGCGATATCGCGATTTAAGAAGCATTAGAACTCTGTTGCTTCGATACGTAGACATCTGCAAACGCTATTTCCTAGCAAGCAAGTATCGCAATTACATTCTTTTGAGGTGAGTACGAGGTATACATAACGCTGCACAATGGATATTATATCTTATCATGAAACATAGAAATGAGATGCGATATCGCGATTTAAGAAGCATTAGAACTCTATTGCTTCGATACGTAGTCATCTGCAAATGCTATTTCCTAGCAAGGAAGTGTCGCATTTACATTCTTTTGAAGTGAATACGAGGTATACATAACACTGCACAATGAATATTATATCTTACCATGAAACATAGAAATGAGATGCGATATGGCGATTTAAGGAGCATTAGAACTCTATTGCTTCGATACGTAGACATCTGCAAACGCTATTTCCTAGCAAGGAAGTGTCGCATTTACATTCACTTGAAGTATAGACGAGATATACATAACACTGCACAATGAATATTATATCTTATCATGAATCATAGTGATGAGGTGCGATATCGCGATATAAGAAGCATTAGAACTCTATTGCTTCGATACGAAGACATCTGCAAACGCTACTTCCTAGCAAGGAAGTGTCGCATTTACATTCTTTTGAAAGGAATACGAGGTATACATGACACTTCGCAATGAATATTATATCTTATCGTGAAACGTAGATATGAGATGCGATATGACGATTTAAGAAGCATTAGAAATCTATTGGTTCGATACGTAGACATCTGCAAACGCTATTTCCAAGCAAGGAAGTGTCGCATTTACATTCTTTTGAAGTGAATACGAGGTATACATAACACTCCACAATGAATATTATATATTATCTTAAAACATGGAAATGGGTAGCGATATCGCGTTTTGAGAAGCATTAGAACTCTAATGCTACGATACGTAGACATCTGCAAACGCTATTTCCTGGCAAGAAAGTGTCGCGTTTACATTCTTTTGAAGTGAATACGAGGTATACATAACACTCCACAATGAATATTATATCTCACCATGAAACATAGAAATGAGATGCTATATGGCGATTTAAGAAGCTTTAGAAATCTATTGGTTGGAGACGTAGACATCTGTAAACGCTATTTCCTTGCAAGGAGGTGTCGCATTTATATTCTTTTGAAGTGAATACGGTGTGAACATGACACTTCGCATTGAATATTATATCATATCATGAAACATAGAAATGAGATGCGGTATCCCGTTATGAGAAGTATTAGAACTCTATTGCTTTGATACGTAGACCTCTGCAAACGCTATTTCCTAGGAAGGAAGTGTGGCATTGACATTCATTTGAAGTTTATGCGAGGTATAAGAGACACTTCGCAATGAATATTATATCTTATAATGAGACATAGGAATGAGATGCGATATCGCGTTTTCATTTGCACTAGAATTCCATTGCTTCGATACGTAGACATCTCGAAACACTATTTCTTAGAAAGGAAGTGTCGCATTTACATTCATTTGAAGTGTATCCGAGGTATAAGTGACATTTCGCAATGAATATTATATCTAATCATGAAACATAGAAATGAGATGCGATATCGCGTTTTAAGAAGCATTAGATGTCCATTGCTACGATACGTAGACATCTGCAAACGCTATTTCCTAGCAAGGAAGTGTCGCATTTACATTCTTTTGAAGTGAATACGTGGTATACATTACACTCCAAAATGAATATTATATCTGATCAGGAAATATAGAAATGAGATGCGATATCGCGATCTAAGAAGCATTAGAACTCTATTGCTTCGATGCGTAGACATCTGGAAGCGTAATTTCCTAGCAAGGAAGTGACGCATTTACATTCTTTTGAAGTGAATAAGAGGTATACATGACACTTCGCAATGAATATTATATCTTATAATGAAACATAGTAATGAGATACGATATCGCGATTTAAGAAGCATTAGAATTATATTGCTGTGATACATAGACATCTGCAAACGCTATTTCCTAGCAAGGAAGTGTCGCATTTACATTCCTTTGAAGTGAATACGAGGTATACATAACACTGCACAATGAATATTATATCTTATCATGAAACATAGAAATGAGATGCGATATCGCGAATTAACAAGTTTAGAACTCTATTGCTTCGATACGTATACATCTGCAAACGCTATTTCCTAGCAAGGAAGTGTCGCATTTACATTCTTTTGAAAGGAATACGAGGTATACATGACACTTCGCAATGAATATTATATCTTATCAGGAAACGTAGATATGAGATGCGATATGACGATTTATGAAGCATTAGAACTCTATTTCTTCGATACGTAGATATCTGCAAACGCTATTTCCTAGCAAGGAAGTGTCGCATTTACATTCTTTTGATAGGAATACGAGGTATACATGACAATTCGCAATGAATATAATATATTATCATTAAACATAGAAATGGGAAGCGATATCGCGTTTTGAGAAGCATTGGATCTCTAATCCCACGATACGTAGACATCTGCAAACGCTATTTCCTAGCAAGGAAGTGTCGCATTTACATTCACTTGAAGTATAGACGAGATATACATAACACTGCACAATGAATATTATATCTTATCATGAAACATAGTAATGAGATGCGATATCGCGATATAAGAAGCATTAGAACTCTATTGCTTCGATACGAAGACATCTGCAGACGCTACTTCCTAGCAAGGAAGTGTCGCATTTACATTCTTTTGAAAGGAATACGAGGTATACATGACACTTCGCAATGAATATTATATCTTATCGTGAAACGTAGATATGAGATGCGATATGACGATTTAAGAAGCATTAGAAATCTATTGGTTCGATACGTAGACGTCTGCAAACGCTATTTCCAAGCAAGGAAGTGTCGCATTTACATTCTTTTGAAGTGAATACGAGGTATACATAACACTCCACAATGAATATCATATATTATCTTAAAACATGGAAATGAGTAGCGATATCGCGTTTTGAGAAGCATTAGAACTCTAATGCTACGATACGTAGACATCTGCAAACGCTACTCCCCAGCAAGGAAGTGTAGCATTTAGATTCTTTTGAACGGAATACGAGGTATACATGACACTTCGCAATGAATATTGTATCCTATCAGGAAACGTTGATATGAGATGCGATATCGCGATTTAAGAAGCATTAGAACTCTGTTGCTTCGATACGTAGACATCTGCAAACGCTATTTCCTAGCAAGCAAGTATCGCAATTACATTCTTTTGAGGTGAGTACGAGGTATACATAACACTGCACAATGGATATTATATCTTATCATGAAACATAGAAATGAGATGCGATATCGCGATTTAAGAAGCATTAGAACTCTATTGCTTCGATACGTAGTCATCTGCAAATGCTATTTCCTAGCAAGGAAGTGTCGCATTTACATTCGTTTGAAGTGTATACGAGGTATACATGGCACTTCGCAATGAATATTATATCTTATCATGAAACATAGAAATGAGATGCGATATGACGATATAAGAAGCACTAGTACCCAATTGCTTCGATACGTATACATCTGCAAACGCTACTTCCTACCAAGGAAGTGTCGCACTACCATTCTTTTGAAAGGAATACGAGGTATACATGACACTTCGCAATGAATATTATATCTTATCATGAAACATAGAAATGTGATGTGATATGGCGATTTATGAAGCATCAGATATCTATTGTTTCGATAAGTAGACATTTGCAAACGCTATTTCCTAGCAAGGAAGTGTCGCATTTGCATTCATTTTAAGTGTATGCGAGGTATACATGACGCTTCGCAATGAATATTATATATTATCATGAAACATAGAAATGATAAGCGATATCGCGATTTATGAAGCATTAGAACTGTCTTGCTTCGATACGTAGACATCTGCAAACGCTACTTCCTTGCAAGGAAGTGTCGCATTTGAAATCTTTTGAAGTGAATACGAGGTATACATGACACATCGCAATGAATATTATATATTATCATGAAATATAGAAATGAGAAGCAATATCGCGTTTTGAGAAGCATTAGAACTCTAATGCCACGATACGTAGACATCTGCAACTGCTATTTCCTAGCAAGGAAGTGTCACATTTACATTCACTTGAAGTATAGACGAGATATACATAACACAGCACAATGAATATTATATCTTATCATGAAACATAGAAATGAGATGCGATATCGCGATTTAAGGAGCATTAGAACTCTATTGCTACGATACGTAGACATCTGCAAACGCTATTTCCTAGCAAGGAAGTGTCGTATTTACATTCATTTGAAGTGTATACGAGGTATACGTAACACTTCGCAATGAGTATTATGTCTTAACATGAAACATCGGAATGAGATGCGATATCCCGATTTAAGTAGCATTAGAACTCTCTTGCTTCAACAAGTAGATATCTGCAAACGCTACTTCCTAGCAAGGAAGTGTCACATGTACATGCATTTGAAGTAAATACAAGGTATACATAACACTCCACAATGAATATAATATCTTATCATGAATCATAGAAATGAGATGCAATATCTCGTTTTAAGAAGCATTAGAAATCTATTGCTACGAATCGTAAACATCTTCCGACGCTATTTCCTAGAAAACAAGTGTCGCATTTACATTGTTTTGAAGTTAAAACGAGGTATACATAAACACTCCACAATGAATATTATATCTTATCATGAAACATAGAAATGACATGCGGTATGGCGATTTAAGCAGCATTAGAACTCTATTGCTTCGATACGTAGACATCTGCAAACGCTACTTCCTAGCTAGGAAGTGTCGCATTTACATTCTTTTGAAGTGAATACGAGGTATACCTAACACTCCACAATGAATAGTATATCTTATCCTGAAACATAAAAATGAGATGCGATATGGCGATTTAAGAAGCATTAGAACTCTATTGCTTCGATACGTAGACATCAGCAAACGCTGTTCCCTAGCAAGGAAGTGTCGCATTTACATTCTTTTGAGGTGAATACGAGGTATATATGACAGTTCGCAATGAATATTATATCTTATCATGAAACATAGACGTGAGATTTGGTATCGCGTTTTAAGAAGCATTGGAACACTATTACTTCGAAACCTAGGCATCTAAATCGCTATTCTACTATAAAGAACTGTGGGCTTTACATGCTTTTGATGTATTGAGAAGATTTTGTCTGCCCTGCTCCAGGACGGTTATCGGGCGTGCTTCCTCATCCGGACGGGTATAAGCAAACGGAATCTACCATCAACCGCCCAGTTACACATAGCTCACTGAAACGTGCGATGGGAAAATCCAGATGTGCCGCGGCGCGTTCCCCGTGCGTGAGTCATTCAGCTAGTCCGCCAGAGGGGACGAATCCCAACAGGCGGAGTGCCCCCATGGGAACCTCAGTTAGGCGACCTCACTACGTGTACGCGATCGCGCTCACTCTGACCCTTTTTGATTTAAGATGAATCAGTTTGGCCAAATTTATTGATGATCCAGACTGCCAGCCTCAGTCTTGTTCAATTTTACTTTATGAATGTGACTCAGACTAGTTTGGGCATATTAATAATGCACCAAACCCCCGAGTCGCAGAATTATTCAATAACCCCAGTGATCCGTTAGCCGCCGGGTAAGCCCGCCGGCCAGGTTCCGTCACGAGGAAGTGGGGATGGGTACTTCATGGACACCCAGGTTCTGGAACCCCGTATTGGCAAGATATTTATTGTCTGCCCTACACCGGGATGGTGATCGCGTATGGTTTCTGACCCAAGCGGGTATACCCAGACGGAATCTACAATCTACCAACCAGTTACTCCCACCTCACTGAAAGGGGCGATTGGAAAATCCAGATGTGCCGCAGCTCCTTTCCCAGCGGGTGAGCCTTTCAGCTACTCCGTCAGAGAGGACGAATACTAACCGCCGGAGTACCCACGGGGAACCTCGGGGAGGCGAACTCGCTACGTGTACGCGAACACGCTCACTCTGACCCTTTTTGAATATTAAGCATCAGTTTGGCCAAATTTATAGATGCTCCAGACTGCCTGCTCAGTCAATTCATGTTTGCTCTACGAAAAGGATTCGGACTATTTTGGGCAATCGATGATGCACCAAACCTCCGAGTCTTAAACGAATTCGATTTGGATATGGTAGCCCCAGAGCCCCGTTAGCCACCGGGCAAGCCCGGCGCCCAGGTTCCACCACGAGGAGGTGGGGATGGGTACATCCTGGACACCCAGGTTCTGGAACCCATTATTGGCAAGATATACATAACGCGTTGCATTGATATTACTGTGACGTTCGCCGAACATTTCGGAACCTTCTACACCCCCCAGTAGAGCCGCACACACCGCCGGCCGCCATTGCAGAGACGAGCATACCGACACACGGTAATACAGACCGATGGCAGATCTAACGCAACCACCCTCGCACCAGGGGCTTTTGGACCACTCGATCGCGTCACGACGCGTACCTGTCAGACAGCTGGAGCCCAAGCGTGTCACAGCCTCCGTACGAGGACCATTCCACTTAATATGAAGTGTCGCCCGTCGTTACGCATCCGTATCCATACTTTACATACTTCTATAATTAAAATTAAGCAAATCCTAGAATTTGAGCATACTACACTCGAGGTACATGCATGACACAACACGCACAAGCTATCATAAGCCATCTCATGTATAATCCTAATTTTAAGAGCGTATGTAACCGGTATAGGAAATAAGCAAAGCGCCCGAGCAAGCGCCAGACGCTTGTGGCTCACGCCGAACGCGCGCGCCCCAGCACGACCGTACATCCCACTTCGTAGGACGAGTGTTCGCCCCACTCTGGCGCCCCGCGACTCGCGCGCCACGCGATCCGTGGAGGTCGCGGGTCGGCCAGCTGAAAGTGCAGTTCGAGTCATCCGCTCGAAGCGTGCGGACCGCTCTCACTTCTAATTCAAACCAAGTTCAAGTCATCCGCTCCAAGCGAGCGGACCTCTCTGAACCCTAAACTGTAATTCAGGCCGATTTCGACTATACTAACTCAAGTTTCTAATTATCATTCTAAATATATTCTAAAATTATCGAATCCTAGTACTTATTCAACTTTTGCATAGGGAAGTAACAGTGTAAGCGTAGTCTTATTTTGAAAATACTTTATTTTACCAGTACTTACAATTCTCATTATTCCAACCATTTCTTGTTTTACTATTATTATAAATTCTCTATTACGAAGTCTTCCACGAGTCCACGCGTCTTGGAGATCATTCACTCGCTCTAACCTTTAGTCAAACTCGGTAATCGACCAGTTAGAACGGACCACCGCTTAGCTGCATCGACCCACATCGAGACTAGAGCAAAGACGCACGATTTTCCATATACCTGGAGCGGTAATCTAGAGCGGACCACCGCTTAGTGTACACGTATCTGGACGTTTGGCATCCGACTCGAATGCGCCGTTCCGGTACATCCAAACGAACTCGCCGCAAGGGAGGGATAAACTTCTTACGATCACAGGTGAGCAAATACATTTGTGCAACCATCGACACGTGCATATATCACTGCACCGTCTCTTCTTTTGTTACATACCGGCCGAACAGCCGTCCCACACCACCGTATCTATCGCCGATCCGCACTGGAGAGTAGGCTACCACGGTACTCATCCCGCTGACGATTCCGCACAACAGCCCGTACGCAGGAACCATACCCGAGGACGATCCGGACCGACGACGATACTTGCAGCAAGGATATTGAATATTAACAGCTATCAAGACACCAAAGGTAAGTCAACGTTATCTTAACTTCGTCCGCGCCTTTTCGATCCGTATTTTGCGAGCAAAATGTGTCCGGACTTTGGCGCAACTGTGCGAGCCGAACCGCTTTTGGCTGCGTATCTCTCCGGCTAGCGGTTAGTTATCCGCGATCCGAGACGTGACATTACATCTTATCATGAGACATAAAAATGAGATGCAACTTCGCGTTTTATGTAGAATTAGATGTACATAGCTTCAATACGTAGACATATAGAAACGCTATTTCCTAGCAAGGAAGTGTCGCATTTACATTCCTTTAATGTGTAGACGACGAATACATAACACTGCATATTGAATATTATATCTTATCAAGAAACAATGAAATGAGATGCAATGCCGCACTTTAAGAAGCATTAGAACTCTATTGCTTCGATAAGTAGACATCTGCAAACGCTATTTCCTAGCAAGGAAGTGTCGCATTTACGTTCATTTTAATCGTAGACGTGGAATGCATAACACTTCGCAATGAATAATATATCTTATCATGAAACATAGATATGTGATGCAATATCTCGTTTTAAGAAGCATTTGAACTCTATTGCTTCGATACGTAGACATCTGCAAACGCTGTTTCCTTGCAAGGAAGTGTCGCATTTACATTCATTTGAAGTGTAGACGTGGAATGCATAACACTTCGCAATGAATAATATATCTTATCATGAAACATAGATATGTGATGCAATATCTCGTTTTAAGAAGCATTTGAACTCTATTGCTTCGATACGTAGACATCTGCAAACGCTGTTTCCTTGCAAGGAAGTGTCGCATTTACATTCATTTGAAGTGTAGACGAGGAATACATAACACTTCGCAAATCATATTATATCTTACCATGAAAAATTGAAATGAGATGCGATATCGCGTTTTAAGAAGCATTAGAACTCCATTGCTACGATAGGCAGACATCTGCAAACGCTATTTCCTTGCAAGGATGTGTCGCATTTACATTCATTTGAAGTGTAGACGAGGAATACATAACACTTCGCAAATCATATTATATCTTACAATGAAACATAGAAATGAGATGCGATATCGCGTTTCAAGAAGCATTAGAAATTTATTGCTACGATACGTAGACATCTGCAAACGCTATTTCCTAGCGAGGAAGTGTCGCATTCACATTCATTTGAAGTGTAGACGAGAAATACATAATACTTCGCAAATCATATTATATCTTACCATGAAACATAGATATGAGATGCAATATCTCGTTTTAAGAAGCATTAGAACACTATTGCTACGATAGGTAGACATCTGCAAACGCTATTTCCTTGCAAGGAAGTCTCGTATTTACATTCATTTGAAGTGTAGACGAGGAATACATGACACTCCGCAAATCATATTATGTCTTACCATGAAACATAGAAATGAGATGCGATATCGCGTTTTAAGAATCAAAAAAACTCTATTGCTACGATACGTAGTCATCTTCAAACGCTATTTCCTTGCAAGGAAGTCTCGTATTTACATTCATTTGAAGTGTAGACGAGGAATACATGACACTTCGCAAATCATATAATATCTTACCATGAAACATAAAAATGAGATGCGATATCGCGTTTTAAGAAGCATTTGAACCCTATTGCTACGATACCCAGACATCTGCAAACGCTATTTCCTTGCAAGGAAGTCTCGTATTTACATTCATTTGAAGTGTAGACGAGGAATACATGACACTTCGCAAATCATATTATATCTTACCATGAAACATAGAAATGAGATGCGATATCGCGTTGTAAGAAGCATTAGATATCTATTGCTACGATACGTAGACATCTGCAAACGCTATTTCTTTGCAAGGAAGTGTCGCATTTACATTCATTTGAAGTGTAGACGAGGAATACATAACACTTCGCAAATCATATAATATCTTACAATGAAACATAAAAATGAGATGCGATATCACGTTTTAAGAAGCATTAGAACTCTATTGCTACGATACCCAGACATCTTCAGACGCTATTTCCTACCAAGGAAGTGTCGCATATACATTGATTTGAAGTGTAGACGAGGAATACATGACACTTCGCAAATCATATTATACCTTACCATGAAACATAAAAATGAGATGCGATATCGTGTTTTAAGAAGCATTAGAACACAATTGCTACGATACCTAGACATCTGCAGACGCTATTTCCTAGCAAGGAAGGTTCGCATTTACATTCACTTGAAGCGTAGACGAGGAATACATGACACTTCGCAAATCATATTATATCTTACCATGAAACATAGAAATGAGATGCGATATCGCGTTTTAAGAAGCATTAGATATCTATTGCTACGATACGTAGACATCTGCAAACGCTATTTCTTTGCAAGGAAGTGTCGCATTTACATTCATTTGAAGTGTAGACGAGGAATACATAACACTTCGCAAATGATATTATATCTTACCATGAAACATAGAAATGGGATGCGATTTCGCGTTTTAAGAATCATAAGAACTCTATTGTTACGATACGTAGACATCTGCAAACGCTATTTCCTTGGAAGGAAGTGTCGCATTTACGTTCATTTGAATCGTAGACGTGGAATGCATAACACTTCGCAATGAATAATATATCTTATCATGAAACATAGTTATGAGATGCAATATCTCGTTTTAAGAAGCATTTGAACTCTATTGCTTCGATACGTAGACATCTGCAAACGCTATTTCCTGCCAAGGAAGTGTCGCATTTACATTCATTTGAAGTGTAGACGAGGAATACATGGCACTTCGCAAATCATATTATATCTTACCATGAAACATAGAAATGGGATGCGATATCGCGTTTTAAGAAGCATTAGAATTCCATTGCTACGATAGGCAGACATCTGCAAACGCTATTTCCTTGCAAGGAAGCGTCGCATTTGCATTCATTTGAAGTGTAGACGAGGAATACATAACACTTCGCAAATCATGTTATATCTTACCATGAAACATAGAAATGAGATGCGATACCGCGTTTTAAGAAGCATTAGAACTCTATTGCTACCATACCTAGACATCCGCAGACGCTATTTCCTGCCAAGGAAGTGTCGCATTTACATTCATTTGAAGTGTAGACGAGGAATACATGACACTTCGCAAATCATATTATATCTTACCATGAAACATAGAAATGAGTTGCGATATCGCGTTTTGAGAAGCATTAGAACTCTATTGCTACGATACGTAGACATCTGCAAACGCTATTTCTTTGCAAGGAAGTGTCGCATTTACATTCATTTGAAGTGTAGACGAGGAATACATAACACTTCGCAACTCACGTTATATCTTACCATGAAACATAGAAATGAGATGCGATACCGCGTTTTAAGAAGCATTAGAACTCCATTGCTACCATACCTAGACATCCGCAGACGCTATTTCCTGCCAAGGAAGTGTCGCATTTACATTCATTTGAAGTGTAGACGAGGAATACATTGCACTTCGCAAATCATATTATATCTTACCATGAAACATAGAAATGAGATGCGATATCGCGTTTTGAGAAGCATTAGAACTCTATTGCTACGATAGGTAGACATCTGCAAACGCTATTTCCTTGCAAGGAAGTGTCGCATTTACATTCATTTGAAGTGTAGACGAGGAATACATGGCACTTCGCAAATCATATTATATCTTACCATGAGACATAGAAATGAGATGCGATATCGCGTTTTAAGAAGCATTAGAAATCTATTGCTACGATACGTAGACATCTGCAAACGCTATTTCTTTGCAAGGAAGTGTCGCATTTACATTCATTTGAAGTGTAGACGAGGAATACATGACACTTCGCAAATCATATTATGTCTTACCATGAAACATAGAAATGAGATGCGATATCGCGTTTTAAGAATCATACGAACTCCATTGTTACGATACGTAGACATCTGCAAACGCTATTTCTTTGCAAGGAAGTGTCGCATTTACGTTCATTTGAATCGTAGACGTGGAATGCATAACACTTCGCAATGAATAATATATCTTATCATGAAACATAGTTATGAGATGCAATATCTCGTTTTAAGAAGCATTTGAACTCTATTGCTTCGATACGTAGACATCTGCAAACGCTATTTCCTGCCAAGGAAGTGTCGCATTTACATTCATTTGAAGTGTAGACGAGGAATACATGACACTTCGCAAATCATATTATATCTTACCATGAAACATAGAAATGAGATGCGATATCGCGTTTTGAGAAGCATTAGAACCCTATTGCTACGATAGGTAGACATCTGCAAACGCTATTTCGTTGCAAGGAGGTGTCGCATTTACATTCATTTGAAGCGTAGACGAGGAATACATGGCACTTCGCAAATCATATTATATCTTGCCATGAAACATAGAAATGAGATGCGATATCGCGTTTTAAGAAGCATTAGAATTCCATTGCTACGATAGGCAGACATCTGCAAACGCTATTTCCTTGCAAGGAAGCGTCGCATTTGCATTCATTTGAAGTGTAGACGAGGAATACAAAACACTTCGCAAATCATGTTATATCTTACCATGAAACATAGAAATGAGATGCGATACCGCGTTTTAAGAAGCATTAGAACTCTATTGCTACCATACCTAGACATCCGCAGACGCTATTTCCTGCCAAGGAAGTGTCGCATTTACATTCAATTGAAGTGTAGACGAGGAATACATGACACTTCGCAAATCATATTATATCTTACCATGAAACATAGAAATGAGATGCGATATCGCGTTTTGAGAAGCATTAGAACTCTATTGCTACGATACGTAGACATCTGCAAACGCTATTTCATTGCAAGGAAGTGTCGCATTTACATTCATTTGATGTGTAGACGAGGAATACATAACACTTCGCAACTCACGTTATATCTTACCATGAAACATAGAAATGAGATGCGATACCGCGTTTTAAGAAGCATTAGAACTCTATTGCTACCATACCTAGACATCCGCATACGCTATTTCCTGCCAAGGAAGTGTCGCATTTACATTCATTTGAAGTGTAGACGAGGAATACATTACACTTCGCAAATCATATTATATCTTACCATGAAACATAGAAATGAGATGCGATATCGCGTTTTGAGAAGCATTAGAACTCTATTGCTACGATAGGTAGACATCTGCAAACGCTATTTCTTTGCAAGGAAGTGTCGCATTTACATTCATTTGAAGTGTAGACGAGGAATACATAACACTTCGCAAATCACGTTATATCTTACCATGAAACATAGAAATGAGATGCGATACCGCGTTTTAAGAAGCATTAGAACTCTATTGCTACCATACCTAGACATCCGCAGACGCCATTTCCTGCCAAGGAAGTGTCGCATTTACATTCATTTGAAGTGTAGACGAGGAATACATGACACTTCGCAAATCATATTATATCTTACCATGAAACATAGAAATGAGATGCGATATCGCGTTTTGAGAAGCATTAGAACTCTATTGCTACGATAGGTAGACATCTGCAAACGCTATTTCCTTGCAAGGAAGTGTCGCATTTACATTCATTTGAAGTGTAGACGAGGAATACATGGCACTTCGCAAATCATATTATATCTTACCATGAAACATAGAAATGAGATGCGATATCGCGTTTTGAGAAGCATTAGAACTCTATTGCTACGATAGGTAGACATCTGCAAACGCTATTTCCTTGCAAGGAAGTGTCGCATTTACATTCATTTGAAGTGTAGACGAGGAATACATGGCACTTCGCAAATCATATTATATCTTACCATGAAACATAGAAATGAGATGCGATATCGCGTTTTAAGAAGCATTAGAAATCTATTGCTACGATACGTAGACATCTGCAGTTGCTATTTCCTAGCAAGGAAGTGTCGCATTTACATTCATTTGAAGTGTGGACGAGGAATACATGACACTTCGCAAATCATATTATATCTTACCATGAAACATAGAAATGATATGCGATATCGCGTTTTAAGAAGCATTAGAAATCTATTGCTACGATACGTAGACATCTGCAAACGCTATTTCCTAGCAAGGAAGTGTCGCATTTACATTCATTTGAAGTGTAGACGAAGAATACATGACACTTCGCAAATCATATTATATCTTACCATGAAACATAGAAATGAGATGCGATATCGCGTTTTAAGAAGCATTAGAACACCATTGCTACGATACCTAGACATCAGCAGACGCTATTTCCTAGCAAGGAAGTGTAGCATTTACATTCATTTGAAGTGTAGAGGAGGAATACATGACACTTCGCAAATCATATTATATCTTACCATGAAACATAGAAATGAGATGCGATATCGCGTTTTAAGAAGCATTAGGAATCTATTGCTACGATACGTAGACATCTGCAAACTCTATTTCCTTGCAAGGAAGTGTCGCATTTACATTCATTTGAAGTGTAGACGAGGAATACATAACACTTCGCAAATCACGTTATATCTTACCATGAAACATAGAAATGAGATGCGATACCGCGTTTTAAGAAGCATTAGAACTCTATTGCT
The DNA here is from genome assembly GCF_050948175.1 of Xylocopa sonorina. NCBI lineage: Eukaryota > Metazoa > Arthropoda > Insecta > Hymenoptera > Apidae > Xylocopa > Xylocopa sonorina. The sequence goes on from NW_027490310.1 coordinate 566,953, forward strand.
ACCATACCTAGACATCCGCAGACACTATTTCCTGCCAAGGAAGTGTCGCATTTACATTCATTTGAAGTGTAGACGAGGAATACATGACACTTCGCAAATCATATTATATCTTACCATGAAACATAGAAATGAGTTGCGATATCGCGTTTTGAGAAGCATTAGAACTCTATTGCTACGATACGTAGACATCTGCAAACGCTATTTCTTTGCAAGGAAGTGTCGCATTTACATTCATTTGAAGTGTAGACGAGGAATACATAACACTTCGCAACTCACGTTATATCTTACCATGAAACATAGAAATGAGATGCGATACCGCGTTTTAAGAAGCATTAGAACTCTATTGCTACCATACCTAGACATCCGCAGACGCTATTTCCTGCCAAGGAAGTGTCGCATTTACATTCATTTGAAGTGTAGACGAGGAATACATTGCACTTCGCAAATCATATTATATCTTACCATGAAACATAGAAATGAGATGCGATATCGCGTTTTGAGAAGCATTAGAACTCTATTGCTACGATAGGTAGACATCTGCAAACGCTATTTCCTTGCAAGGAAGTGTCGCATTTACATTCATTTGAAGTGTAGACGAGGAATACATGGCACTTCGCGAATCATATTATATCTTACCATGAAACATAGAAATGAGATGCGATATCGCGTTTTAAGAAGCATTAGAAATCTATTGCTACGATACGTAGACATCTGCAAACGGTATTTCCTTGCAAGGAAGTGTCGCATTTACATTCATTTGAAGTGTAGACGAGGAATACATGACACTTCGCAAATCATATTATGTCTTACCATGAAACATAGAAATGAGATGCGATATCGCGTTTTAAGAATCATACGAACGCCATTGCTACGATACGTAGACATCTGCAAACGCTATTTCTTTGCAAGGAAGTGTCGCATTTACATTCATTTGAAGTGTAGACGAGGAATACATGACACTTCGCAAATCATATTATATCTTACCATGAAACATAGAAATGAGATGCGATATCGCGTTTTGAGAAGCATTAGAACTCTATTGCTACGATAGGTAGACATCTGCAAACGGTATTTCCTTGCAAGGAAGTGTCGCATTTACATTCATTTGAAGTGTAGACGAGGAATACATGACACTTCGCAAATCATATTATGTCTTACCATGAAACATAGAAATGAGATGCGATATCGCGTTTTAAGAATCATACGAACGCCATTGCTACGATACGTAGACATCTGCAAACGCTATTTCTTTGCAAGGAAGTGTCGCATTTACATTCATTTGAAGTGTAGACGAGGAATACATGACACTTCGCAAATCATATTATATCTTACCATGAAACATAGAAATGAGATGCGATATCGCGTTTTAAGAAGCATTAGAACACCATTGCTACGATACCTAGACATCAGCAGACGCTATTTCCTAGCAAGGAAGTGTAGCATTTACATTCATTTGAAGTGTAGAGGAGGAATACATGACACTTCGCAAATCATATTATATCTTACCATGAAACATAGAAATGAGATGCGATATCGCGTTTTAAGAAGCATTAGGAATCTATTGCTACGATACGTAGACATCTGCAAACTCTATTTCCTTGCAAGGAAGTGTCGCATTTACATTCATTTGAAGTGTAGACGAGGAATACATAACACTTCGCAAATCACGTTATATCTTACCATGAAACATAGAAATGAGATGCGATATCGCGTTTTGAGAAGCATTAGAACCCTATTGCTACGATAGGTAGACATCTGCAAACGCTATTTCGTTGCAAGGAGGTGTCGCATTTACATTCATTTGAAGTGTAGACGAGGAATACATGGCACTTCGCAAATCATATTATATCTTGCCATGAAACATAGAAATGAGATGCGATATCGCGTTTTAAGAAGCATTAGAATTCCATTGCTACGATAGGCAGACATCTGCAAACGCTATTTCCTTGCAAGGAAGCGTCGCATTTGCATTCATTTGAAGTGTAGACGAGGAATACAAAACACTTCGCAAATCATGTTATATCTTACCATGAAACATAGAAATGAGATGCGATACCGCGTTTTAAGAAGCATTAGAACTCTATTGCTACCATACCTAGACATCCGCAGACGCTATTTCCTGCCAAGGAAGTGTCGCATTTACGTTCAATTGAAGTGTAGACGAGGAATACATGACACTTCGCAAATCATATTATATCTTACCATGAAACATAGAAATGAGATGCGATATCGCGTTTTGAGAAGCATTAGAACTCTATTGCTACGATACGTAGACATCTGCAAACGCTATTTCATTGCAAGGAAGTGTCGCATTTACATTCATTTGAAGTGTAGACGAGGAATACATAACACTTCGCAACTCACGTTATATCTTACCATGAAACATAGAAATGAGATGCGATACCGCGTTTTAAGAAGCATTAGAACTCTATTGCTACCATACCTAGACATCCGCATACGCTATTTCCTGCCAAGGAAGTGTCGCATTTACATTCATTTGAAGTGTAGACGAGGAATACATTACACTTCGCAAATCATATTATATCTTACCATGAAACATAGAAATGAGATGCGATATCGCGTTTTGAGAAGCATTAGAACTCTATTGCTACGATAGGTAGACATCTGCAAACGCTATTTCTTTGCAAGGAAGTGTCGCATTTACATTCATTTGAAGTGTAGACGAGGAATACATAACACTTCGCAAATCACGTTATATCTTACCATGAAACATAGAAATGAGATGCGATACCGCGTTTTAAGAAGCATTAGAACTCTATTGCTACCATACCTAGACATCCGCAGACGCCATTTCCTGCCAAGGAAGTGTCGCATTTACATTCATTTGAAGTGTAGACGAGGAATACATGACACTTCGCAAATCATATTATATCTTACCATGAAACATAGAAATGAGATGCGATATCGCGTTTTGAGAAGCATTAGAACTCTATTGCTACGATAGGTAGACATCTGCAAACGCTATTTCCTTGCAAGGAAGTGTCGCATTTACATTCATTTGAAGTGTAGACGAGGAATACATGGCACTTCGCAAATCATATTATATCTTACCATGAAACATAGAAATGAGATGCGATATCGCGTTTTAAGAAGCATTAGAAATCTATTGCTACGATACGTAGACATCTGCAGTTGCTATTTCCTAGCAAGGAAGTGTCGCATTTACATTCATTTGAAGTGTGGACGAGGAATACATGACACTTCGCAAATCATATTATATCTTACCATGAAACATAGAAATGATATGCGATATCGCGTTTTAAGAAGCATTAGAAATCTATTGCTACGATACGTAGACATCTGCAAACGCTATTTCCTAGCAAGGAAGTGTCGCATTTACATTCATTTGAAGTGTAGACGAAGAATACATGACACTTCGCAAATCATATTATATCTTACCATGAAACATAGAAATGAGATGCGATATCGCGTTTTAAGAAGCATTAGAACACCATTGCTACGATACCTAGACATCAGCAGACGCTATTTCCTAGCAAGGAAGTGTAGCATTTACATTCATTTGAAGTGTAGAGGAGGAATACATGACACTTCGCAAATCATATTATATCTTACCATGAAACATAGAAATGAGATGCGATATCGCGTTTTAAGAAGCATTAGGAATCTATTGCTACGATACGTAGACATCTGCAAACTCTATTTCCTTGCAAGGAAGTGTCGCATTTACATTCATTTGAAGTGTAGACGAGGAATACATAACACTTCGCAAATCACGTTATATCTTACCATGAAACATAGAAATGAGATGCGATACCGCGTTTTAAGAAGCATTAGAACTCTATTGCTACCATACCTAGACATCCGCAGACACTATTTCCTGCCAAGGAAGTGTCGCATTTACATTCATTTGAAGTGTAGACGAGGAATACATGACACTTCGCAAATCATATTATATCTTACCATGAAACATAGAAATGAGTTGCGATATCGCGTTTTGAGAAGCATTAGAACTCTATTGCTACGATACGTAGACATCTGCAAACGCTATTTCTTTGCAAGGAAGTGTCGCATTTACATTCATTTGAAGTGTAGACGAGGAATACATAACACTTCGCAACTCACGTTATATCTTACCATGAAACATAGAAATGAGATGCGATACCGCGTTTTAAGAAGCATTAGAACTCTATTGCTACCATACCTAGACATCCGCAGACGCTATTTCCTGCCAAGGAAGTGTCGCATTTACATTCATTTGAAGTGTAGACGAGGAATACATTGCACTTCGCAAATCATATTATATCTTACCATGAAACATAGAAATGAGATGCGATATCGCGTTTTGAGAAGCATTAGAACTCTATTGCTACGATAGGTAGACATCTGCAAACGCTATTTCCTTGCAAGGAAGTGTCGCATTTACATTCATTTGAAGTGTAGACGAGGAATACATGGCACTTCGCGAATCATATTATATCTTACCATGAAACATAGAAATGAGATGCGATATCGCGTTTTAAGAAGCATTAGAAATCTATTGCTACGATACGTAGACATCTGCAAACGGTATTTCCTTGCAAGGAAGTGTCGCATTTACATTCATTTGAAGTGTAGACGAGGAATACATGACACTTCGCAAATCATATTATGTCTTACCATGAAACATAGAAATGAGATGCGATATCGCGTTTTAAGAATCATACGAACGCCATTGCTACGATACGTAGACATCTGCAAACGCTATTTCTTTGCAAGGAAGTGTCGCATTTACATTCATTTGAAGTGTAGACGAGGAATACATGACACTTCGCAAATCATATTATATCTTACCATGAAACATAGAAATGAGATGCGATATCGCGTTTTGAGAAGCATTAGAACTCTATTGCTACGATAGGTAGACATCTGCAAACGGTATTTCCTTGCAAGGAAGTGTCGCATTTACATTCATTTGAAGTGTAGACGAGGAATACATGACACTTCGCAAATCATATTATGTCTTACCATGAAACATAGAAATGAGATGCGATATCGCGTTTTAAGAATCATACGAACGCCATTGCTACGATACGTAGACATCTGCAAACGCTATTTCTTTGCAAGGAAGTGTCGCATTTACATTCATTTGAAGTGTAGACGAGGAATACATGACACTTCGCAAATCATATTATATCTTACCATGAAACATAGAAATGAGATGCGATATCGCGTTTTAAGAAGCATTAGAACACCATTGCTACGATACCTAGACATCAGCAGACGCTATTTCCTAGCAAGGAAGTGTAGCATTTACATTCATTTGAAGTGTAGAGGAGGAATACATGACACTTCGCAAATCATATTATATCTTACCATGAAACATAGAAATGAGATGCGATATCGCGTTTTAAGAAGCATTAGGAATCTATTGCTACGATACGTAGACATCTGCAAACTCTATTTCCTTGCAAGGAAGTGTCGCATTTACATTCATTTGAAGTGTAGACGAGGAATACATAACACTTCGCAAATCACGTTATATCTTACCATGAAACATAGAAATGAGATGCGATACCGCGTTTTAAGAAGCATTAGAACTCTATTGCTACCATACCTAGACATCCGCAGACACTATTTCCTCCCAAGGAAGTGTCGCATTTACATTCATTTGAAGTGTAGACGAGGAATACATGACACTTCGCAAATCATATTATATCTTACCATGAAACATAGAAATGAGTTGCGATATCGCGTTTTGAGAAGCATTAGAACTCTATTGCTACGATACGTAGACATCTGCAAACGCTATTTCTTTGCAAGGAAGTGTCGCATTTACATTCATTTGAAGTGTAGACGAGGAATACATAACACTTCGCAACTCACGTTATATCTTACCATGAAACATAGAAATGAGATGCGATACCGCGTTTTAAGAAGCATTAGAACTCTATTGCTACCATACCTAGACATCCGCAGACGCTATTTCCTGCCAAGGAAGTGTCGCATTTACATTCATTTGAAGTGTAGACGAGGAATACATTGCACTTCGCAAATCATATTATATCTTACCATGAAACATAGAAATGAGATGCGATATCGCGTTTTGAGAAGCATTAGAACTCTATTGCTACGATAGGTAGACATCTGCAAACGCTATTTCCTTGCAAGGAAGTGTCGCATTTACATTCATTTGAAGTGTAGACGAGGAATACATGGCACTTCGCGAATCATATTATATCTTACCATGAAACATAGAAATGAGATGCGATATCGCGTTTTAAGAAGCATTAGAAATCTATTGCTACGATACGTAGACATCTGCAAACGCTATTTCTTTGCAAGGATGTGTCGCATTTACATTCATTTGAAGTGTAGACGAGGAATACATAACACTTCGCAAATCACGTTATATCTTACCATGAAACATAGAAATGAGATGCGATACCGCGTTTTAAGAAGCATTAGAACTCTATTGTGTAACGTCAGGCGTACCGCCTGCCACCCTCCGGCGTCCACCTCATCATCCCCAGCATCCGTATCCGGAACCCCTGCACACGGGCCACCCGCCGACTCGCCGTCCCTACAGAAGGAGACAAAGGTACGAGAGGGAAGAGGGATGCAGCATGCCGCGCCCACGCGCGATCTCCACACACGAGGGGGAGGACTTCACCCCGTATTACGAGGGCGAGGAGCTCTCCGACACGTACTGGGTCGAATCCCCAGCAATCACGAAGCCCTATACGTACTTCTCGTACATGTGGGATTAGAATAAGCACACTACTCACCTATGTACATACACACCAACACACACCTAGATTTAAGTGAATATACGTACACATTTTATTCATGCACGGTTATGTTCCGTGCACTCGCGCGCACACTCGACGCTCGCGGCTCACGCTTAACGCGGGCCGCGCCCCACTCCGAACGGCCGCCCCACCACGAGGGCCGAGCGGCCGCCCTACTCCGACCGTCCGCCCCACCGCGAGGGCCCAGCGACTCGCGCGCCGCGCGACCCGAGGAGGTCGCGGACGCGAGATCCGAGAGTCAGTTCGCGTCTCATCTCCGAACCGGAGAGTTCCCAACTCATCTCCGAACTGGAGAGTTCCAATCTCATCTCCGAACTGGAGAGTTCTAATCCAGCATCCGAACGATGCACTTCCGATCCGAGCAATAGGCTCATTCGCAACGAGCAATTAGCTCTAATGCATTCGTCTCTATCCATACTCCCATAGCGGAGTCCATTCGATACTTATACTATTTCTAATTCTCATTGTAATCGTTAGTCAGTAACTTAGAACTTAGTCAAGTGTATTTAGTATAGTGATATCATAGAATATAGTTTATTTTTACCAGATTCAAAGTATTTTTATTCGAGTTCAAATACAATTCCTTAATTCTACTCCACGGGTACGCTCGCGATTATTCTATTTCTATATCTCATCTGCGATAGTCTTGAGGCTCGACGACTAGAGCGAACCAGCGCTTAGTTGCTCCATCCTCACTTCTACCGTGTACAGAATATCTTGCGCCCAGGTCGATCCCGGTAAGCTAGAGCGAACCAACGCTTAGCCGTGCCGTACTCAACCGAAGTTCAAGTATTCTCGACGAGCCTTGCACCTCCGACAAAGCGTACACGACGCGCGGGGAGGAGAGAGTTTATTCGTCGTCTCGCTCGGGAATACGTGGGTGATGCACCAGAATATTCAATTTCCTGCGTTCGAGTCCTGGTACCTGTGAAGGAGGTTTCCTTCGCCGCACGACCCGTACCTCCGTTCCAGCCGTACGCCGCCGCCATCCCGGTTGCGGATCCAAGGCGCTCCAGGTACCTAGAAAGAGAAATCAGACAGCGGAATCAAGCCTTCGCAAGGTAAGTTTAGTGTTAATTACTGTTTTATCGAGTCCGAAACGCCAACGAACCCGGTCCGGACGCAATTCGCGTTATTTTCGGGAACGGTTACGACTTTGTGCCACCGTTGCGAGCGCAACCGCACCTCGGGACGTGACACGAAAGTTATTTTTGGTGACAGCGGTGGGATAGCCACGCGTTTCCTCCGGAAATTCCGCCGAAAGGAACCGCGAAACTAGATATGGCAACCCGGACTCCGACAAAAACGCGCCAGCAGACACAGCGAGCCGCCGCGATGGCCGATTCTGAACGCGAAAAACGCACTAGCAGAACGCTTGATTTCCAAGACGCTATCGCCGAGCCTCTTCCTAGTACCGCGCAACAAAATACTTCCGCGAAAAATACGAAAGCGACCGATCCGAGTAATGCCGCGTTGCTCCAGCAAATAGAAATTTTACGCCGTGAATTAGAATCTATTCGCAGAACGCCTGATTTAACGCGCGACGATACCGTTTCGCTGGATATTCCTCGGGGAAATCCGCTTTCCGCACATAATTCGAGCTCTGATTTCAATACAAATAGTTCGCAACACGACGAGCTATCGCTTAAGCAGGCCCTCGAAGCCGTGCCGACATTCGATGGTCAGAACATTCCTATTCTTCAGTTTACCCGAGCGTGTAAACGCGCTTATGAGCTTATCCCTAATGGGTGCGAGCGAACTTTCACACGCCTGCTTAAGGGAAAACTCAAGGGTCGTGCCTACGCCGCGCTAGAAGACGAGCCGTGTTACACAATACTCGAATTAACGGACGTTCTTCGCAGCACTTTTTGCTCCGTAAAATCAGCTCATCATTATCGGGGTGAACTTGCAAATATATTTATGCGCGCGAACGAGCACATTCTAGATTACATCGGTCGAGTAAAAGATCTTAGAACCGCCATAATTGATTGCGAAAGGCTTGCTCGACGAGACACACCGGAATCGCTCGATGACGTAGACGCGCTCACATTACAATGTTTTAAAGACGGTCTCATTCCGGAAATTCGAATGCAAATGACGATAAATTCATTCGGCACATTGCGAGAAACGTTCGCTCGAGCGCGGGAGCTCTATCAAATGCACGAACGTGATTGCAACCGGCTAGGTAGATCGCGTGTCGCGCGACCAGAATCGCGCGAAAAACCAGCCGAAATTATTTGCCGAAAATGCAATAATATCGGACATTACGCGACCGAGTGTCGGCTCAGACCGCCATCGCCGTACCGACCGCAGGAATACTTGCGACCCAGGGACGTACCGCCTCCTACTCGAGGCCCCGCGTACGAACAACCAAGACAAATCGTAGCCAGGGACGCGCCCAAATTTTGTCGCTATTGCAAGACCCCGGGGCACGAAATAGGCGAGTGCCGAAAAGGGCAGTACAACAACGCGGTAAATAAAAATTCGGGAAACGACAATGGCCTCCGCACCCGCCGCGAGACAGGTGGCGAGGCCGCGCACCAAGTCCGTCCTCTCGCCGCGAACAACTCCAACGCGGAAATCGACGAAACGCCGCGATAAACATAACCGGAAAAACTAGCACGCCAAACGTAATTCTAAAATCCGATCTTCTAATTTCACCAACTCGCTTCATGGTGGACACTGGGGCGGAAATAAATATTATAAAACGTTCGGCTCTAAAAGCATCCGCGCGAATCGATAAGTCCGAGATCGTAATAATAACAGGGGTAACCGATGGCAAAACCGCAACCTTAGGGACGGTGAATCTTGTCATTTTCGGTCGCGTCGTCCCTTTTAATGTGGTCGAGGATGATTTTCCCCTTAAACCAAGCGGGATCCTCGGCTCCGGGTTCTGTATGGACGCAGAAATCTCTTTTCCAAATAAAATAATCAAATGGAATGGTAAGAGAATTCCTTTCGAAGACGATATCGAAGCACTCGAGGAACCGTCACCGGAGTCGAAGATAAAGCCTCTCCTATCGCCGAAACGTAAACAAGCGCCGCGCACGGAATCTATTCCCCCTCCGCCGCCGCGCCCGCCGCGTAAATCATCGCCTCCGCTGAAACGCGATGCAACAACGAAATCGAAGCTTCGAACGCAAGACAAAGCAGCTTCTCCGAAGTCAGGAGACCGTATCTCCATTCCGCCGAGATCAAATATCGGTATCAAGGTCCGCGTAGTTAATTCGAATCTCGCGGAAGGTATAATTCCTCGTATCGATCTTGCGCCGGGCATATTTTTCGGAAACGCTCTCGTCAGAGTAATTCGGGGCAAAGCGGTAACTCGAATAATTAATTCATCCGACCGCGCCGTCGAAATCGCGTTACCAGAAATCGTACTTGAGCCCGCGCAAATCATGACTCCCCTCCACGAGGAGGATAGTCCGTCGCTGTATCCGGTTTTTTCTAAATCTACTAAATCTAACGTATCCGCCGTACCGATCGGCTCATCCCAAAAAGGGAAAACTTCTATTTCTTTCTCGAGTCAGACACCATACTCGACAATCGAAACTCCTCCTTCGCGTTGCAAAATCGCGAATGTTCAACAGATCTCTTATGCTCAGGCGGTTAAAAATAATATACAACAGGCGCCGTTAAAACAAACATCGAAATCCGCCAATCCTTCGAAATCTCGCCTAGACCGAATTCTTAGTCTCCTCCGTCTCGACCACCTCAACGCAGAGGAAAGAGAGCACGTCGTCCGTCTCGTTCAAAGCACGCAGGAGCTTTTTCACATTGAGGGGGATAAATTAGGGCATACGTCAGCAACCACGCACAAGATTCCAACCGTCGACGACCGCCCCGTCAATGTGAAACAATACCGTTTCCCACCAGCTCATAAGGAGGAGATTCGACGACAAGTCGACAAATTTTTACAAAATGGTGTCATCTCTCCGTCCAAATCGCCATATAATTCGCCATTGTGGGTCGTCCCCAAGAAACCCGACTCTTTGGGCAACAAGCAATGGCGCGTCGTCATCGACTACCGCGCACTCAATGAGAAATCTGTCGCCGATGCCTATCCCCTCCCTTGCATTACCGAGATACTTGATCAGCTCGGGAGTGCGAAGTATTTTAGTACATTCGATCTCGCGAGCGGATTTCACCAGATCCCAATGGAGCCCGCCGATGCTCCTAAAACTGCTTTTTCGACGCCTCACGGGCATTATGAATTTAAAAGAATGCCATTCGGATTAAAAAATGCGCCAGCAACGTTCCAACGACTTATGGACAATGTCCTGTCCGGTCTCCAGGGGAACGAAATTTTCGTCTATTTGGACGACATTGTTATCTACGCTAGCTCTCTTCAAGAACATCGACTTAAATTCGATAAATTAACTCAACGGCTCAAAGAAGCTAATTTAGTATTGCAGCCGGATAAGTGCGAATTCTTGAGGAGAGAAGTAAGCTATTTGGGTCATATTATCAGTGAGCACGGTGTAAAACCTGACCCTGCGAAAATTAGCGCCGTCAAAAATTTTCCGCGCCCGCGCAACGCGAAACAGATCAAACAATTCCTCGGGCTCGCGGGATACTACAGGCGGTTCATCGCAAATTTTTCCAATATTGCTAAGCCTCTAACGAATTTGTTAAAAAAGGACGCGCCCTTTGTATGGCGTAACGAGCATGAGAATTCATTCGTCAAACTCCGAGATTGCCTATGCGAAGCGCCTATCTTGCAGTACCCCAACTTTAAACAACCATTCGTGATAACGACCGACGCGTCCGCCGAAGCTATTGGTGCTATCTTGAGTCAAGGACCAATAGGCCGCGACTTGCCAATCGCGTACACGTCGCGACTGTTAAACGCTGCGGAGAAAAACTACTCCACGATCGAGAAGGAGTGTCTGGCGATTGTCTACGCCGTCCATTACTTTCGTCCATACATATACGGTAATCAATTCAAACTCGTTACCGACCATCGACCGTTAGTGTGGATGAATTCGGTCAAGGACCCGTCAAGTAGACTCGTACGGTGGAGGCTTAAGTTAGCGGAATTTGACTACGAGATGGTCTATAAAAGTGGAAAAACGAACCTTAATGCGGACGCATTGTCGCGGAATCCCGCTCAAATTTTTCCGCTCTCGTATTCAGAAAACTCGGAGGACGACATCTTCGATGTGCCTCCGGAAACCCGTAAAAAGTATACCACACTAGCGCCTCCTCCTACTCCGGTAACATCAGAACCTGAATTACCGACTCCAGGCACGTCCTTCCGTACCAACACAGCACCACCTCCGCAAGTCGCCAGCGACAGCACCGACTTCTATACTCCTGCTCCAAATGAATTTTTCCGACGCGAACCTCTATTTAATTTCAGCCGTGACGCATTATCAACGCGACGAGACAATGTAGTTGTCTTCGTCACGCAATCTGGGCACCCCTATGACACGGGCGCCAAAGATCTAGCGAACGCTGAAAAATTCCTTCCAAACAAAAATCACGTTCTTACCAAAGCCAAAGTCATACAAATCGGAAACGAATTCCAAATCCAGCTTCCAATCATCAAACATTCCACCAGATCAATCAATTTCCAGACCGTAATAGAAACATTCAGATCCTTGTGCGACGTTGTAAACGAATTACAATTACAAACATTTAGTATCGCACAAACCTATCTAGACTCCGTATCCTGGTCCCGAATCCAGAAAATCCTTCAGGACCTGTTTTATGAAACAACTGTCCAGATTACGGTCTGCCAGGGCCTCATTAAAACCCCTTCGGTCGAAGAGCGACTGAAAATAATAAGAGAAAACCACGACTCCCCTGTGGGAGGTCACAAAGGGGTTAATAAAACTTATTCTCGCATCAGACAACAATACTTTTGGCCAAACATGAAAACACAAATACAAGAATATATTGGCAAATGTAAAAGTTGTCAGACAGAGAAACTGGTCCGGGTGAAGACCAGACAGCCTCTCACTTTAACCGACACCCCTGGCAGGGCATTCGATAAGATTTCAATGGACGTAATGGGTCCTCTTCCCGAAACTTCCGACGGTTATACGAGTATCCTCACGATCCAAGATCTCCTCACTAAATACTCAGTCGCAGTTCCTCTCAAAACCACCACCGCAGTAGACATTGCCGAAGCTTTAATAAAAGAATTCATTTGTAAGTTCGGATGCCCGAAAGGCATACTCACAGACCAAGGTTCGAACTTTATAAATAGCTTGATTAAAGCCATAGCAATCAAATTCCGTATTAAGCAATACAAGTCCACTGCGTTCCATCCACAGACAAACGGGTCCGTTGAACGATCTCACCACGTCCTGGCCGAATATCTGAAGCATTACATAGAGTCGAGTAACGATTGGGTGAATTGGTTACCGTATGCAATGTTTTCATACAACACCAGTGTGCACGAGGGTACATTATACACCCCACACGAACTAGTGTTCGGCAGGATAGCTAGGACGCCGTCAGCCACTCCTTTTCAAGACAGCTCTGATAACGAAACATATTGCGACTATCTTATACAACTTCAGGAGAAAATCTCGAAATCTCAGGATTTGGCTAAAGCCAATCTAGACAATGCGAAGCGCCGTTCTAAATATTATTATGACCGAAATCTCAATGTCCAAAACTTCGAGGTAGGCCAATGGGTCTATCTTTTAAAAGAGCCGAACAAACATAAGTTCCAGGCACAGTATTCTGGACCGTACCGTATCCTCGAAATTTTGGGCAATTGTAATGTTAAGCTGAATGTAAAAGGGCGCCATAAAATTGTTCATACGAACAAAATCAAAATTTGTAAACGAATGCATAGTATGCAGAGTGTGGATGCTAGTGAAAGAAAAGTGCGAAAAACTGAAAATGAAGTCAGTGAGAGCAGTGACATTCAAACGAACGCTGAAAGTGAAAGCGACGAAAGTGCCTGCAATCCGAAGGAAGCCCGCAGTCACGGTCCAATCTCCAAACGTTATCGCCAGGATCAACCAGGCGAAAAACCTCAGATTCCGCAGCATCCAGCCGACAGGACCAAGAGAAGGATCCAGCATCCCGAAATCTACCCAACAGACAAGAGATCTCGGCATGGCCGAGATTCTTTTTCCAAGGGGGGTGGTGTAACGTCAGGCGTACCGCCTGCCACCCTCCGGCGTCCACCTCATCATCCCCAGCATCCGTATCCGGAACCCCTGCACACGGGCCACCCGCCGACTCGCCGTCCCTACAGAAGGAGACAAAGGTACGAGAGGGAAGAGGGATGCAGCATGCCGCGCCCACGCGCGATCTCCACACACGAGGGGGAGGACTTCACCCCGTATTACGAGGGCGAGGAGCTCTCCGACACGTACTGGGTCGAATCCCCAGCAATCACGAAGCCCTATACGTACTTCTCGTACATGTGGGATTAGAATAAGCACACTACTCACCTATGTACATACACACCAACACACACCTAGATTTAAGTGAATATACGTACACATTTTATTCATGCACGGTTATGTTCCGTGCACTCGCGCGCACACTCGACGCTCGCGGCTCACGCTTAACGCGGGCCGCGCCCCACTCCGAACGGCCGCCCCACCACGAGGGCCGAGCGGCCGCCCTACTCCGACCGTCCGCCCCACCGCGAGGGCCCAGCGACTCGCGCGCCGCGCGACCCGAGGAGGTCGCGGACGCGAGATCCGAGAGTCAGTTCGCGTCTCATCTCCGAACCGGAGAGTTCCCAACTCATCTCCGAACTGGAGAGTTCCAATCTCATCTCCGAACTGGAGAGTTCTAATCCAGCATCCGAACGATGCACTTCCGATCCGAGCAATAGGCTCATTCGCAACGAGCAATTAGCTCTAATGCATTCGTCTCTATCCATACTCCCATAGCGGAGTCCATTCGATACTTATACTATTTCTAATTCTCATTGTAATCGTTAGTCAGTAACTTAGAACTTAGTCAAGTGTATTTAGTATAGTGATATCATAGAATATAGTTTATTTTTACCAGATTCAAAGTATTTTTATTCGAGTTCAAATACAATTCCTTAATTCTACTCCACGGGTACGCTCGCGATTATTCTATTTCTATATCTCATCTGCGATAGTCTTGAGGCTCGACGACTAGAGCGAACCAGCGCTTAGTTGCTCCATCCTCACTTCTACCGTGTACAGAATATCTTGCGCCCAGGTCGATCCCGGTAAGCTAGAGCGAACCAACGCTTAGCCGTGCCGTACTCAACCGAAGTTCAAGTATTCTCGACGAGCCTTGCACCTCCGACAAAGCGTACACGACGCGCGGGGAGGAGAGAGTTTATTCGTCGTCTCGCTCGGGAATACGTGGGTGATGCACCAGAATATTCAATTTCCTGCGTTCGAGTCCTGGTACCTGTGAAGGAGGTTTCCTTCGCCGCACGACCCGTACCTCCGTTCCAGCCGTACGCCGCCGCCATCCCGGTTGCGGATCCAAGGCGCTCCAGGTACCTAGAAAGAGAAATCAGACAGCGGAATCAAGCCTTCGCAAGGTAAGTTTAGTGTTAATTACTGTTTTATCGAGTCCGAAACGCCAACGAACCCGGTCCGGACGCAATTCGCGTTATTTTCGGGAACGGTTACGACTTTGTGCCACCGTTGCGAGCGCAACCGCACCTCGGGACGTGACAATTGCTACCATACCTAGACATACGCAGACGCTATTTCCTGCCAAGGAAGTGTCGCATTTACATTCATTTGAAGTGTAGACGAGGAATACATGACACTTCGCAAATCATATTATATCTTACCATGAAACATAGAAATGAGATGCGATATCGCGTTTTGAGAAGCATTAGAACTCTATTGCTACGATAGGTAGACATCTGCAAACGGTATTTCCTTGCAAGGAAGTGTCGCATTTACATTCATTTGAAGTGTAGACGAGGAATACATGACACTCCGCAAATCATATTATGTCTTACCATGAAACATAGAAATGAGATGCGATATCGCGTTTTAAGAATCATACGAACGCCATTGCTACGATACGTAGACATCTGCAAACGCTATTTCTTTGCAAGGAAGTGTCGCATTTACATTCATTTGAAGTGTAGACGAGGAATACATGACACTTCGCAAATCATATTATATCTTACCATGAAACATAGAAATGAGATGCGATATCGCGTTTTAAGAAGCATTAGGAATCTATTGCTACGATACGTAGACATCTGCAAACGCTATTTCCTTGCAAGGAAGTGTCGCATTTACAATCACTTGAAGTGTAGACGAGGAATACATAACACTTTGCAAATCATATTATATTTTACCATGAAACATAGAAATGATATGCGATATCGCGTTTTAAGAAGCATTAGAACACCATTGCTACGATACCTAGACATCAGCAGACGCTATTTCCTAGCAAGGAAGTGTAGCATTTACATTCATTTGAAGTGTAGAGGAGGAATACATGACACTTCGCAAATCATATTATATCTTACCATGAAACATAGAAATGAGATGCGATATCGCGTTTTAAGAAGCATTAGGAATCTATTGCTACGATACGTAGACATCTGCAAACTCTATTTCCTTGCAAGAAAGTGTCGCATTTACATTCATTTGAAGTGTAGACGAGGAATACATAACACTTCGCAAATCACGTTATATCTTACCATGAAACATAGAAATGAGATGCGATACCGCGTTTTAAGAAGCATTAGAACTCTATTGCTACCATACCTAGACATCCGCAGACACTATTTCCTGCCAAGGAAGTGTCGCATTTACATTCATTTGAAGTGTAGACGAGGAATACATGACACTTCGCAAATCATATTATATCTTACCATGAAACATAGAAATGAGTTGCGATATCGCGTTTTGAGAAGCATTAGAACTCTATTGCTACGATACGTAGACATCTGCAAACGCTATTTCTTTGCAAGGAAGTGTCGCATTTACATTCATTTGAAGTGTAGACGAGGAATACATAACACTTCGCAACTCACGTTATATCTTACCATGAAACATAGAAATGAGATGCGATACCGCGTTTTAAGAAGCATTAGAACTCTATTGCTACCATACCTAGACATCCGCAGACGCTATTTCCTGCCAAGGAAGTGTCGCATTTACATTCATTTGAAGTGTAGACGAGGAATACATTGCACTTCGCAAATCATATTATATCTTACCATGAAACATAGAAATGAGATGCGATATCGCGTTTTGAGAAGCATTAGAACTCTATTGCTACGATAGGTAGACATCTGCAAACGCTATTTCCTTGCAAGGAAGTGTCGCATTTACATTCATTTGAAGTGTAGACGAGGAATACATGGCACTTCGCGAATCATATTATATCTTACCATGAAACATAGAAATGAGATGCGATATCGCGTTTTAAGAAGCATTAGAAATCTATTGCTACGATACGTAGACATCTGCAAACGCTATTTCTTTGCAAGGATGTGTCGCATTTACATTCATTTGAAGTGTAGACGAGGAATACATAACACTTCGCAAATCACGTTATATCTTACCATGAAACATAGAAATGAGATGCGATACCGCGTTTTAAGAAGCATTAGAACTCTATTGCTACCATACCTAGACATACGCAGACGCTATTTCCTGCCAAGGAAGTGTCGCATTTACATTCATTTGAAGTGTAGACGAGGAATACATGACACTTCGCAAATCATATTATATCTTACCATGAAACATAGAAATGAGATGCGATATCGCGTTTTGAGAAGCATTAGAACTCTATTGCTACGATAGGTAGACATCTGCAAACGGTATTTCCTTGCAAGGAAGTGTCGCATTTACATTCATTTGAAGTGTAGACGAGGAATACATGACACTCCGCAAATCATATTATGTCTTACCATGAAACATAGAAATGAGATGCGATATCGCGTTTTAAGAATCATACGAACGCCATTGCTACGATACGTAGACATCTGCAAACGCTATTTCTTTGCAAGGAAGTGTCGCATTTACATTCATTTGAAGTGTAGACGAGGAATACATGACACTTCGCAAATCATATTATATCTTACCATGAAACATAGAAATGAGATGCGATATCGCGTTTTAAGAAGCATTAGGAATCTATTGCTACGATACGTAGACATCTGCAAACGCTATTTCCTTGCAAGGAAGTGTCGCCTTTACTATCACTTGAAGTGTAGACGAGGAATACATAACACTTTGCAAATCATATTATATTTTACCATGAAACATAGAAATGATATGTGTCACGTCCCGAGGTGCGGTTGCGCTCGCAACGGTGGCACAAAGTCGTAACCGTTCCCGAAAATAACGCGAATTGCGTCCGGACCGGGTTCGTTGGCGTTTCGGACTCGATAAAACGGTAACTAACACTAAACTTACCTTGCGAAGGCTTGATTCCGCTGTCTGATTTCTCTTTCCAGGTACCTGGGACGCCTTGGATCCGCAACCGGGATGGCGGCGGCGTACGGCTGGAACGGAGGTACGTCTACGGGAATAAGCGTCCAGGCGGGTTGACTCCGGCTGGCAGGTATCGGCGTTTGGCCCTGACGATTGGCGACTCGTACGGGTCGTGCGGCGAAGGAAACCTCCTTCACAGGAACCAGGACTCGAACGTAGGAAATTGAATATTCTGGTGCATCACCCACGTATTCCCGAGCGAGACGACGAATGAACTCTCTCCTCCCCGCGCGTCGTGTACGCTTTGTCGGAGGTGCAAGGCTCATCGAGAATACTTGAACTTCGGTTGAATACGGCACGGCTAAGCGTTGGTTCGCTCTAGCTTACCGGGATCGACCTGGGCGCAAGATATTCTGTACACGGTAGAAGTGAGGATGGAGCAACTAAGCGCTGGTTCGCTCTAGTCGTCGAGCCTCAAGACTATCGTAGATGAGATATAGAATTAGAATAATCGCGAGCGTACCCGTGGATTAGAATTAAGGAATTGTATTTGAACTCGAATAAAGATACTTTGAATCTGGTAAAAATAAACTATATTCTATGATTTCACTATACTAGATACACTTGACTAAATTCTAAGTTACTGACTAGCGATTACAATGAGAATTAGAAATAGTATAAAGTATCGAATGGACTCCGCTATGGGAGTATGGATAGAGACGAATGCATTAGAGCTAATTGCTCGTTGCGAATGAGCCTATTGCTCGGATCGGAGGTGCATCGTTCGGATGCTGGATTAGAACTCCTCGGTTCGGAGATGAGATACGAACTCTCCCGTTCGGAGGTGAGATTGGAACTCTCCCGTTCGGAGATGAGATACGAACTGAACTCTCGGATCTCGCGTCCGCGACCTCCTCGGGTCGCGCGGCGCGCGAGTCGCTGGGCCCTCGCGGTGGGGCGGACGGTCGGAGTAGGGCGGCCGCTCGGCCCTCGTGGTGGGGCGGCCGTTCGGAGTGGGGCGCGGCCCGCGTTAAGCGTGAGCCGCGAGCGTCGAGTGTGCGCGCGAGTGCACGGAACATAACCGTGCATGAATAAAATATATACATATATTTACTTAAATCTAGGTGTGTGTTGGTGTGTATGTACATAGGTGAGTAGTGTGCTTATTCTAATCCCACATGTACGAGAAGTACGTATAGGGCTTCGTGATCGCTGGGGATTCGACCCAGTATGTGTCGGAGAGCTCCTCGCCCTCGTAATACGGGGTGAAGTCCTCCCCCTCGTGTGTGGAGATCGCGCGTGGGCGCGGCATGCTGCATCCCTCTTCCCTCTCGTACCTTTGTCTCCTTCTGTAGGGACGGCGAGTCGGCGGGTGGCCCGTGTGCAGGGGCTCCGGATACGGATGCTGGGGATGATGAGGTGGACGCCGGAGGGTGTCAGGCGGTACGCCTGACGTTACACCACCCCCCTTGGAAAAAGAATCTCGGCCATGCCGAGATCTCTTGTCTGTTGGGTAGATTTCGGGATGCTGGATCCTTCTCTTGGTCCTGTCGGCTGGATGCTGCGGAATCTGTGGTTTTTCGCCTGGTTGATCCTGGCGATAACGTTTGGAGATTGGACCGTGACTGCGGGCTTCCTTCGGATTGCAGGCACTTTCGTCGCTTTCACTTTCAGCGTTCGTTTGAATGTCACTGCTCTCACTGACTTCATTTTCAGTTTTTCGCACTTTTCTTTCACTAGCATCCACACTCTGCATACTATGCATTCGTTTACAAATTTTGATTTTGTTCGTATGAACAATTTTATGGCGCCCTTTTACATTCAGCTTAACATTACAATTGCCCAAAATTTCGAGGATACGGTACGGTCCAGAATACTGTGCCTGGAACTTATGTTTGTTCGGCTCTTTTAAAAGATAGACCCATTGGCCTACCTCGAAGTTTTGGACATTGAGATTTCGGTCATAATAATATTTAGAACGGCGTTTCGCATTGTCTAGATTGGCTTTAGCCAAATCCTGAGATTTCGAGATTTTCTCCTGAAGTTGTATAAGATAGTCGCTATAAGTTTCGTTATCAGAGCTGTCCTGAAAAGGAGTGGCTGACGGCGTCCTAGCTATCCTGCCGAACACTAGTTCGTGTGGGGTGTATAATGTACCCTCGTGCACACTGGTGTTGTATGAAAACATTGCATACGGTAACCAATTCACCCAATCGTTACTCGACTCTATGTAATGCTTCAGATATTCGGCCAGGACGTGGTGAGATCGTTCAACGGACCCGTTTGTTTGTGGATGGAACGCAGTGGACTTGTATTGCTTAATACGGAATTTGATTGCTATGGCTTTAATCAAGCTATTTATAAAGTTCGAACCTTGGTCCGTGAGTATGCCTTTCGGGCATCCGTACTTACAAATGAATTCTTTTATTAAAGCTTCGGCAATGTCTACTGCGGTGGTGGTTTTGAGAGGAACTGCGACTGAGTATTTAGTGAGGAGATCTTGGATCGTGAGGATACTTGTATAACCGTCGGAAGTTTCGGGAAGAGGACCCATTACGTCCATTGAAATCTTATCGAATGCCCTGCCAGGGGTGTCGGTTAAAGTGAGAGGCTGTCTGGTCTTCACCCGGACCAGTTTCTCTGTCTGACAACTTTTACATTTGCCAATATATTCTTGTATTTGTGTTTTCATGTTTGGCCAAAAGTATTGTTGTCTGATGCGAGAATAAGTTTTATTAACCCCTTTGTGACCTCCCACAGGGGAGTCGTGGTTTTCTCTTATTATTTTCAGTCGCTCTTCGACCGAAGGGGTTTTAATGAGGCCCTGGCAGACCGTAATCTGGACAGTTGTTTCGTAGAACAGGTCCTGAAGGATTTTCTGGATTCGGGACCAGGATACGGAGTCTAGATAGGTTTGTGCGATACTAAATGTTTGTAATTGTAATTCGTTTACAACGTCGCACAAGGATCTGAATGTTTCTATTACGGTCTGGAAATTGATTGATCTGGTGGAATGTTCGATGATTGGAAGCTGGATTTGGAATTCGTTTCCGATTTTTATGACTTTGGCTTTGGTAAGGACGTGATTTTTGTTTAGGAGGAATTTTTCAGTGTTCGCTAGATCTTTGGCGCCCGTGTCATAGGGGTGCCCAGATTGCGTGACGAAGACAACTACATTGTCTCGTCGCGTTGATAATGCGTCACGGCTGAAATTAAACAGAGGTTCGCGTCGGAAAAATTCATTTGGAGCAGGAGTATAGAAGTCGGTGCTGTCGCTGGCGACTTGCGGAGGAGATGCTGTGTTGGTACGGAAGGATGTGCCTGGAGTCGGTAATTCAGGTTCTGATGTTACCGGAGTAGGAGGAGGCGCTAGTGTGGTATACTTTTTACGGGTTTCCGGAGGCACATCGAAGATGTCGTCCTCCGAGTTTTCTGAATACGAGAGCGGAAAAATTTGAGCGGGATTCCGCGACAATGCGTCCGCATTAAGGTTCGTTTTTCCACTTTTATAGACCATCTCGTAGTCAAATTCCGCTAACTTAAGCCTCCACCGTACGAGTCTACTTGACGGGTCCTTGACCGAATTCATCCACACTAACGGTCGATGGTCGGTAACGAGTTTGAATTGATTACCGTATATGTATGGACGAAAGTAATGGACGGCGTAGACAATCGCCAGACACTCCTTCTCGATCGTGGAGTAGTTTTTCTCCGCAGCGTTTAACAGTCGCGACGTGTACGCGATTGGCAAGTCGCGGCCTATTGGTCCTTGACTCAAGATAGCACCAATAGCTTCGGCGGACGCGTCGGTCGTTATCACGAATGGTTGTTTGAAGTTGGGGTACTGCAAGATAGGCGCTTCGCATAGGCAATCTCGGAGTTTGACGAATGAATTCTCTTGCTCGTTACGCCATACAAAGGGCGCGTCTTTTTTTAACAAATTTGTAAGTGGCTTAGCAATATTAGAAAAATTTGCGATGAACCGCCTGTAGTATCCCGCGAGCCCGAGGAATTGTTTGATCTGTTTCGCGTTGCGCGGGCGCGGAAAATTTTTGACGGCGCTAATTTTCGCAGGGTCAGGTTTTACACCGTGCTCACTGATAATATGACCCAAATAGCTTACTTCTCTCCTCAAGAATTCGCACTTATCCGGCTGCAATACTAAATTAGCTTCTTTGAGCCGTTGAGTTAATTTATCGAATTTAAGTCGATGTTCTTGAAGAGAGCTAGCGTAGATAACAATGTCGTCCAAATAGACGAAAATTTCGTTCCCCTGGAGACCGGACAGGACATTGTCCATAAGTCGTTGGAACGTCGCTGGCGCATTTTTTAATCCGAATGGCATTCTTTTAAATTCATAATGCCCGTGAGGCGTCGAAAAAGCAGTTTTAGGAGCATCGGCGGGCTCCATTGGGATCTGGTGAAATCCGCTCGCGAGATCGAATGTACTAAAATACTTCGCACTCCCGAGCTGATCAAGTATCTCGGTAATGCAAGGGAGGGGATAGGCATCGGCGACAGATTTCTCATTGAGTGCGCGGTAGTCGATGACGACGCGCCATTGCTTGTTGCCCAAAGAGTCGGGTTTCTTGGGGACGACCCACAATGGCGAATTATATGGCGATTTGGACGGAGAGATGACACCATTTTGTAAAAATTTGTCGACTTGTCGTCGAATCTCCTCCTTATGAGCTGGTGGGAAACGGTATTGTTTCACATTGACGGGGCGGTCGTCGACGGTTGGAATCTTGTGCGTGGTTGCTGACGTATGCCCTAATTTATCCCCCTCAATGTGAAAAAGCTCCTGCGTGCTTTGAACGAGACGGACGACGTGCTCTCTTTCCTCTGCGTTGAGGTGGTCGAGACGGAGGAGACTAAGAATTCGGTCTAGGCGAGATTTCGAAGGATTGGCGGATTTCGATGTTTGTTTTAACGGCGCTTGTTGTACATTATTTTTAACCGCCTGAGCATAGGAGATTTGTTGAACATTCGCCATTTTGCAACGCGAAGGAGGAGTTTCGAGTGTCGAATATGGTGTCTGACTCGAGAAAGAAATAGAAGTTTTCCCTTTTTGGGATGAGCCGATCGGTACGGCGGATACGTTGGATTTAGAAAAAACCGGATAGAGCGATGGACTTTCCTCCTTATGGAGGGGAGTCATGATTTGCGCGGGCTCAAGTACGATTTCTGGTAACGCGATTTCGACGGCGCGGTAGTCGGATGAATTAATTATTCGAGTTACCGCTTTGCCCCGAATTACTCTGACGAGAGCGTTTCCGAAAAATATACCCGGCGCAAGATCGATACGGGGAATTATACCTTCCGCGAGGTTCGAATTAACTACGCGGACCTTGATACCGATATTTGATCTCGGCGGAATGGAGATACGGTCTCCTGACTTCGGAGAAGCTGCTTTGTCTTGCGTTCGAAGCTTCGATTTCGTTGCTGCATCGCGTTTCAGCGGAGGCGATGATTTACGCGGCGGGCGCGGCGGCGGAGGGGGAATAGATTCCGTGCGCGGCGCTTGTTTACGTTTCGGCGATAGGAGAGGCTTTATTTTCGAGTCCGGTGACGGTTCCTCGAGTGTTTCGATATCGTCTTCGAAAGGAATTCTCTTACCATTCCATTTGATTATTTTATTTGGAAAAGAGATTTCTGCGTCCATACAGAACCCGGAGCCGAGGATCCCGCTTGGTTTAAGGGGAAAATCATCCTCGACCACATTAAAAGGGACGACGCGACCGAAAATGACAAGATTCACCGTCCCTAAGGTTGCGGTTTTGCCATCGGTTACCCCTGTTATTATTACGATCTCGGACTTATCGATTCGCGCGGATGCTTTTAGAGCCGAACGTTTTATAATATTTATTTCCGCCCCAGTGTCCACCATGAAGCGAGTTGGTGAAATTAGAAGATCGGATTTTAGAATTACGTTTGGCGTGCTAGTTTTTCCGGTTATGTTTATCGCGGCGTTTCGTCGATTTCCGCGTTGGAGTTGTTCGCGGCGAGAGGACGGACTTGGTGCGCGGCCTCGCCACCTGTCTCGCGGCGGGTGCGGAGGCCATTGTCGTTTCCCGAATTTTTATTTACCGCGTTGTTGTACTGCCTTTTTCGGCACTCGCCTATTTCGTGCCCCGGGGTCTTGCAATAGCGACAAAATTTGGGCGCGTCCCTGGCTACGATTTGTCTCGGTTGTTCGTACGCGGGGCCTCGAGTAGGAGGCGGTACGTCCCTGGATCGCAAGTATTCCTGCGGTCGGTACGGCGATGGCGGTCTGAGCCGACACTCGGTCGCGTAATGTCCGATATTATTGCATTTTCGGCAAATAATTTCGGCTGGTTTTTCGCGCGATTCTGGTCGCGCGACACGCGATCTACCTAGCCGGTTGCAATCACGTTCGTGCATTTGATAGAGCTCCCGCGCTCGAGCGAACGTTTCTCGCAATGTACCGAATGAACTTATAGTCATTTGCATTCGAATTTCCGGAATGAGACCGTCTTTAAAACATTGTAATGTGAGCGCGTCTACGTCATCGAGCGATTCCGGTGTGTCTCGTCGAGCAAGCCTTTCGCAATCAATTATAGCGGTTCTAAGATCTTTTACTCGACCGATGTAATCCAGAATGTGCTCGTTCGCGCGCATAAATATATTGGCAAGTTCACCCCGATAATGATGAGCTGATTTTACGGAGCAAAATGTGCTGCGAAGAACGTCCGTTAATTCGAGTATTGTGTAACACGGCTCGTCTTCTAGCGCGGCGTAGGCACGACCCTTGAGTTTTCCCTTAAGCAGGCGTGTGAAAGTTCGCTCGCACCCATTAGGGATAAGCTCATAAGCGCGTTTACACGCTCGGGTAAACTGAAGAATGGGAATGTTCTGACCATCGAATGTCGGCACGGCTTCGAGGGCCTGCTTAAGCGATAGCTCGTCGTGTTGCGAACTATTTGTATTGAAATCAGAGCTCGAATTATGTGCGGAAAGCGGATTTCCCCGAGGAATATCCAGCGAAACGGTATCGTCGCGCGTTAAATCAGGCGTTCTGCGAATAGATTCTAATTCACGACGTAAAATTTCTATTTGCTGGAGCAACGCGGCATTACTCGGATCGGTCGCTTTCGTATTTTTCGCGGAAGTATTTGGTTGCGCGGTACTAGGAAGAGGCTCGGCGATAGCGTCTTGGAAATCAAGCGTTCTGCTAGTGCGTTTTTCGCGTTCGGAATCGGCCATCGCGGCGGCTCGCTGTGTCTGCTGGCGCGTTTTTGTCGGAGTCCGGGTTGCCATATCTAGTTTCGCGGTTCCTTTCGGCGGAATTTCCGGAGGAAACGCGTGGCTATCCCACCGCTGTCACCAAAAATAACTTTCGTGTCACGTCCCGAGGTGCGGTTGCGCTCGCAACGGTGGCACAAAGTCGTAACCGTTCCCGAAAATAACGCGAATTGCGTCCGGACCGGGTTCGTTGGCGTTTCGGACTCGATAAAACGGTAACTAACACTAAACTTACCTTGCGAAGGCTTGATTCCGCTGTCTGATTTCTCTTTCCAGGTACCTGGGACGCCTTGGATCCGCAACCGGGATGGCGGCGGCGTACGGCTGGAACGGAGGTACGTCTACGGGAATAAGCGTCCAGGCGGGTTGACTCCGGCTGGCAGGTATCGGCGTTTGGCCCTGACGATTGGCGACTCGTACGGGTCGTGCGGCGAAGGAAACCTCCTTCACAGGAACCAGGACTCGAACGTAGGAAATTGAATATTCTGGTGCATCACCCACGTATTCCCGAGCGAGACGACGAATGAACTCTCTCCTCCCCGCGCGTCGTGTACGCTTTGTCGGAGGTGCAATGCTCATCGAGAATACTTGAACTTCGGTTGAATACGGCACGGCTAAGCGTTGGTTCGCTCTAGCTTACCGGGATCGACCTGGGCGCAAGATATTCTGTACACGGTAGAAGTGAGGATGGAGCAACTAAGCGCTGGTTCGCTCTAGTCGTCGAGCCTCAAGACTATCGTAGATGAGATATAGAATTAGAATAATCGCGAGCGTACCCGTGGATTAGAATTAAGGAATTGTATTTGAACTCGAATAAAGATACTTTGAATCTGGTAAAAATAAACTATATTCTATGATTTCACTATACTAGATACACTTGACTAAATTCTAAGTTACTGACTAGCG